>NC_041384.1:232367113-232442743 GCF_002162155.2 Triticum dicoccoides | reverse complement strand
CTACTGCGGCTTGTTCTTCCTTAACTCTGGCAAGCCCCCCACCCCCTGAAATTGACTAATCGAAAAGTCGATTCAGTCGACTGAAGTGTAGCCAAATTGGAGCAGCACCGCAAGCAAGAGCAAGAGCGAGAGCAGCAACGTGAGCAAGAGCAATAGCAAGAGTAGACCAGGCAGGGGACCGAGAGAAAGAGTAGAGCAGCAGCGCGAGCGAGAGCTAAAGCAGCAGCAGCTCCTACCGATGTGGACGTCGCCGCCGAGGGAGCGACGCCATGGAGGAAGTGGCCGGTGACGCCGCCGTGGATGGAACCGCACCATGTCGTCTCGGGACCAAGCGCCGGCAGCACCGTGAGATCAAATGAAGAAGGAAATGTGGCGATTAGTGTACAACCTTTTTGGTGGCGCCGATTAGGCCTCAGCTTCATCCAAGGAAACAGTGATGATGATGCTCTTCCGGTGGTGCAGGTGAAGATGGCGGTGTGGGAATGGAGGTGGCGCGAAAGATGAGGGGAACGTCGGGGCAGCTCCTTGGAGGTGGAGGACGGGGTGGCTGAACCGGCGGGACGACGAGATCGACGACGGATCCTCATCCGGTATGATAGATGAGGGACGTCGAGGTGTTGTTGTGGACGACGTCATCGGGGACGAGCCTCCGGCTGCGCAGCGATGAGGTGGCGGATGGAGGAGGGTGGGGTTTGGCGGCTGGAGCGGAGAGGTTATGGCGGCCTGGGATTTTGAATGGCGAAAAGGAGGTGATGGGAGGGGGAACCGTGGCTTAGGGACGCGCTTGTCCTAAATGTGGGGAAAGTTATGAAAGTAGCCACACCGATTTGATCTAGGCGGTTCTTTCGGTTCAGGGGTATCACGGGCATTTCGCGTGTCGGGATTTCATAGGAGGTGGGAGTTTTCGCGTGTGTTGTAATTTTGGTATAGCAAGGCATGGGTTGAGATGGAGGGAGTTTTCGGAGCACAAAGAAACAAACATATATATTAAATATTTCGGGGTAACAAGGCGTGGGTTTAAGAGGTGGGAGTTTCGCAGCCCGATAGACAGAGATGCTAGCTTGAAATTTCGGCATAACAAGGCGGGGCTTGAAATTTCGGGAGAACAAGCTTAACGTGTACCCAAAAAACAATTCGCACCTCATCACTAGAGAGAGACATGTCCAGTTTTACTATATTACTAGAAATGCATTCAAATACAACAACAAAAACTAAAAGAATCGGGACAACAAACATAACGTGTATAGTACCAAAACAATTTGCACTTCGCTCAACAATAAAAAAACAATGTGTGTTGTCTAGCATATGGACTAATTAAATTTGAGTACATTTTCCCTATTTGAATGGGATTGTACTCGGGTTAGTTATACAACCATCTAAATATTATATTCACAACACATGACATGAATATAGGAGAAGTAAATTGCTATATAAATACGAACTACATCTACATACGATCTCAAATTCAAATATATGTATCCATTTTATGTTGAATTCAAATCATAGTACATGTACGCTCTAGCTAGATGTTCGGAATCTAAACCATGTAGATACTACGTACAATGTGTTTAACACGCACAACACACACACAAACACCATTTAGACTGGTAAGGTACACGTGCATTGCACGCATGAGATTTGGCAACCAAATTATTAATAAATACCATATTATAGCATGTAAGCTTTGAGTCATATATGCATGATGTAGATGTCCGTTTAATTCTTATAGTTCATTTCATTCAAAATCATCTAGTTTTTACAAGAAATCTAATCTATTTTAAGATTCATGGAATTGTGCGTTGTAAAGCATAAAGTAAAAACAAATAATGGCAAATCATGTAGAAAAACATTTGGGCAATTCTGATACTGAAGATTCTAGAACAAAGAAGAAGTGCTTGTGTTTTGAGGTTTGTGCATTATGCTTAAGTTCTACCATGGAGTCTTCTAGATTGTACATGTGGCAAAATCTGGTGGAATCTACATGATATCCAACAGCCAGTAGTGCTCAAATTTGCCATCTCTGCACCATCGGATTGGCTTCATCCAACGACCATCTTTCAAAGTTAAAGTTATCCGCACACTATGTAAAAAATATATAATATAAAATATAGGGGTATAGATATAGATACGTGATGCGAAAGCCAACCATCATCTCCAGTTAGAATAATGTGCCCATGCACGGATGCAATGTGGCCAAACGATGTCTGCCATCGGTATCTCAAATTCAAATCAGTATGACCTTGTTCAATGTGTATACAGTACAACATGCTCGTTTCCAAACCACACCGCACATATCTTAGTTATATTCATGCATGCATGGGTTTCTAACATCATGATCTCTTATTCAAATATTTGAATTCAACTTTACATTGCTTATGACCTCACCTAGCTAGTCTTTTACACCCACACAGTCGTCTTCTCTTTATAATTGTACTACTAACTTTCTCCCGTGCATGCATGCACACACACTACCAGTCGGCATTATCCATCGCACACATGCAATCTTTTTCTTCAGATCAGTCTCCCATGCATGCACACACACACACACACACACCTCCCCTCTCCATCATATCGGGCATTCTTTATCTCTCACATGCATGTGCAATGATCGATGTTCCTCTAAATGGTTTAAGTTGATGAATTGGCCCTCCTCGTAAAGGATTAGCAATGCTTGGCCCCCTAGCTCATTTATTTTTCATGACTCTGCCACTGCGCGCAACAACGCACGTTCTCGCCCCCTCTCTTTAAATATCGATCTCGCACATGTGCACTCCTTCATAGTCTCCCTCCACTTGGACCCTCGCACCATCTTCTAGCCCCCCCCACCGGATTTTGCCACATGTACAATCTAGTAGACTCCATGGTTGAACTTAAGCATAATGCACAAACCTCAAAACACAAGTGCTTCTCCTTTGTTCTAGAATCTTCTGTATCATAACTGCCCACACTTTTTTTCTAGTTGAATTGCCATTATTTGTTTTTTACTTTATGCTTTACAACGCACAATTCCACAAATCATAAAATAGATTAAGGGCTTCTTTGATTCAAAGGATTCTCAAAGGAATTTTGGGGGATTCTAATCCTTAGGAATTTTTCCTATCTTGGTTGTTTGATTCGAAGGATTGTAAACCATAGGATTTTTTCCATAGGATTCATTTGCACTAGATTTCATAGGAAACATCCCATCCACTCAAACTTGTTTGAAAGAATCCTGCGTTTTTTTTATGCGCAATAAAACACTCGTATAATCCTATAGGATTCAAGATGACATTCCACTCTTATCCCATGTTTTTCCTATTCCCGCGTATTGGAAATCCTGCGAATCAAAGAGGCCCTAGCTTTTTTTTTTGTAAAAACTAATTGATTTTGAATGTGTTGAACTATAAGAATTAAACGAACGTCTACACCAGGCATATATGACTCAAAGCTTACATGCTATAGTGTGGTATTTATTCATAATTTGGTTGCCAAATCTGATGCGTGCAATGCACGTGTACCTTACTAGTACTTCGAGTATGTGAAAAACACGAAAATTAGAATTCCAATGGCATGCTACATAGTGTCTCTCTTACAGTTCATGAAGCCACATGACACATGTGGAGGCGTTGTCGCGACCTCCTTGTGTGCATTGATAACAGTGACGTGCTGCTGGTTCCAAAAGAATGTACTCGTCCTCTCTGGGGCACACTGGCAGTACATGCACGAAGCGAAGATGTGCACACACGCCACGCACGCACTCATTCCCTCACATGCACATGCGGGTACACGGGGGGACGCATTTTTGTACGAAGATCCAGCCAATGTGATACTTTGATGCATGTAAAGTCCTTCACTTCATTGATGGCCAATAAATACAGCGCATGCAAATTGAGTGGACGTAAGGGAGGAAGAAAGACATTACTACTCCACTGCGTGCATGCTAGTAGTTAAATCATGGGTTGCTAGTTCCATTGGTCTCCTTCGTATTTTGTGCCAATTTTTGACCATATTTTTAAGTAACATAATATTTATTCATGTCATAAAAAGTGGCACAAAAAGGGGGCCAATAGACCAGGACGCAGGCATCATGATCAATTTTTGCCAGGGCTACTGTTGGTGGCCTTTGTATTTAAATATGGACGGAGTGGAGTAGTACTATCTTTATCTTAGCCTCCTAGGGATCTCCTAGCACCCAGGATCGCCTCCCCGCCTCGCCCACCGGATCCCGCCATGGAGGATCCCGCCATGGATAATCCCTTAGATCCCAGGATCCCACGGGCTGCCCTCTCGCTGCGGCCCACAGCACTGCCGCCTTTGAGAGAAACCCACATGTGTTTTAGAGGGGATCCATTGCTCTGGAATCACAGATCGGTGGTGCCGGATGGCATGCCAAGGCTGCATTTCAGGTGGTGGGCAGCAAGGGCAAATCGGATCGAGGAAGCGTTGAGCAACGAGATTGGAGAGAAGTTCCAAGGAGCTGCGCCTGGCGCAGCACAAGGCGGATGCGCAAGTCGATCTTAGGGGAGAGATGCTGAGGGATGTCAGCATCTGGCAGCATCGCATTGATTTCGAGCTAGGGCTAATGGCAGAGATCATATTCCCGGAGTCGACTGCGGAGGAAAGAACACGCATGCCTGCGCAATGGCATGAGCAGCCAGTGCAACTGTTCAAATGGGCGGTAGGAGAAGCCAAATCCTGGGACCAGTTGCGGCGGTGCCGCTGGGCATGCATCGTAGGCGAGGTGAGCTGCCCTCCTTCCCTGCCAGCGATGCAATGACCTAGTCGGTTGCTGCTATAGTGATCTTGCAACGCCATGTCAGTTTGCAACCTTGACAATCACTCCATCAATATGTATTGTCTTCCTGTGAAAATACTTGGTCGTTGGAAAAAGATGGTAATTGATTTATCACCAGTTTTAGAATGCTTGGTCGTGACAATAAACCGAAGCCACAACCAGAAGTCTCCATTTCATAATACTTTACGGTCGGTCGCACCAATAGACGGTCGGTCAGACCTGCGTATCACCGAAGGGACACACATCGGCTTGGTCTGACATGTACGACTAGTTACATCACTGACTTGTGCGACCACATTTGAGTAGTGTAGTACTCCCTCTATCTCAGTTTAAAGTCTTGCACGTGTATCTAGGTCGTTAATTTGACCAACTTAATAACAGGCATACATTACAAAAAATCATTACAAACTTCAAATATTTAGAGTATTTTTTTATGTTAAACAATTTATTTTATATAAGTTACAGTGACGACCTAGATACACGTGCAAGCCTTGTAAACTGGAGATGGAGGGAGTACTTGAAATTTATGTTCCACTAACTCATCGGGAGCCGTTTCGGGCGTCGAAACCAATACCATCAATTAATCTTTAGCTTGTTCCCATCACATTCCAAAAGTGCATACAAATGCTCCCACCTTGTTTCCTGTTTCTTAACATATCAACCAATAAGAGATGTGGGGCGTGCATGTTTTCAATGACTCAAGACTACCAAACACGACATGCAGTGGTTAGTTCATTGCATGCAATGCTGTTAATTAGCAAATAAACATTAAGTTCTCTCGTTCTCCCCTCCTTCTTGGTCACGGTGCACAACCTAAGATGACTTATTCACCTAGACGGAGGGAGTAGTATAATTAAGTGCAAACCTTCTCACACCTAGTACATGTCAAACATGAACGTGTTCCCACTATGCATGTTTTAGTACTAGTGCTAGTACTAGATTATAAAAAGGGTAACTAGTACCTAGCTGAAAATCATTCTACCTCTTCCTCCTCACAAGTCTTTCATGTTCGTCCATCCTTGCCATGGCCGATGTGGAGAGCTCTAGGTTGAGAACTATCCGAACTACTCGTAACAAGGGAGCGGCCACCAAGGCAGCAGAAAAAAAGAGAGGACTCACCACCTCGCAGAGACCTCGAAAGATCACTCATGGGCAGGCGATGGCTCCTAGGAGTGCCCTAGCTGTGGAGGCGAACATGCCGGCATGCCCAATCAGCTCAATAAGCGCCTCAATAAGCAGAAGGAGTTCATCCATGGCTTGGTGGAGCTACTGAAGGAGAGCCTCGACGACATGCCTGCTGAGCTCAATGAGCAGGGGGAGTTGACCGCCGGCTTGGTGATGCTGCTGAAGAAGAGCATTGCCTCGGAGAAGAAGGCGACCGACGAAATCCTGCAACTTCAGGAGGACAAGGCGAAGCTCTGCCATGAGCTTGACCTGCTGAAGGAGGAGAACGCCGGCTGGAAGAAGCTGCATGAGAATAGTAGTTCCTCGATGAAGATGCTGCAGGCCCTCGTCATGGAACAGAAGGAGGAGTTGGTGAAGCTCTGCATCGAGCACTTGGCTGCTGTCAAGGTACGTAATGTGGCCATGGAATAGATGATGAAGGCCCGCGTCGAGAAATCCCACGTCATGGACAGAATGTAGAAGATGGCGGAAGAGACGTGCAAGGAGTTGGAGGTTGTGGAGGCGATGAAGAAGCAGTTACGACTCCGCGGCCAGCAACCCTTCATGTAGTAGAGAGCAGTGCCCCAGACTTGTGTGTGCGTCTTCCTTCTTTTTTTGGGGTGATATTCTTCCTTCTTCTTGTGCTCCTGTGTTTCTTCTTTTGCTTCGGGTGTTTTGCCACACGTGTCACGTTCTCTGCGAGGCATGAATAGAACAATGCTAACAATGAGATGACTAGCAAATTAGATCATTTTTATTGCCATATGGCACTGGGCTGCCGTGTTTCGTGCTCCTTCGTCGTACTACTCCAGTGGAAAACTTGAGTATACCGCACGATTCTTTGCTCCTCCTTAGGTCGTCGGCACATTTATACGAGCAGTCAAATCACAAGGCCCCGCCTTCCAGTAGTAATGAGCTGTCAAATCACAAAGGCCCTCGCCTCTCTTGAAACCGACCAAGCTAGACTACCCCGTCCTCTAGCCTTTTAAAAAATGTATACTTTCGTACAGTAGTAGTATCGATGGATTGCACCATGGAGCAAAACTAACAATATGGAATTAAAGAAAAAAGGTGATACATAGAGAGCGCTCGTCGCCATATTATGCATATAGTACTATTAAAAAGCTAGTACATGCTTAAATGGGGTGCTAAATTATATTAAAGAAATTAGCATACCTATTTAATTCTTGGGTTCTTATTATTTATGCCACTAGTTGTGTATCACTACTCAGTTTTGCCATTAGAAGTTACAACTACTAAAAAATGCCATCGATCCATGAGATGCCTGCTCAAAAATGCAATTAGATATCTCAAAAATGCCATTGTTAAGTTAGATGTTTGCTCAAAAATGCCATTAGACATTGTGATTTTCACGTCAAACCTGTTGACCATGTTACATGATAAAAATAAGCTGATTCTCACAATGATAAGTGTGGCCCTGCTTGTCAGGAGTTACCAAGCGAACAATTTTACAGGAAAATAAGAACGCTATTGGGATCAAGTAGGCCCCACACTTTATTTTGCTGTAGTGAGATAGAGGGAGAGCTGGCATGTTGGTCCATCGGTATTTATGTCATTATAACTTGGCAAAAGAGATTTGAGTCACAATAATGGTGTCCAGCACAACACACCCCTCAAAAAAAACTATGCACCCTGAAATTCTTTGACAAAACTAAGTACCCTGAATTTCTTTGACAACTAAACTGCTGGCTATATGATGTTGGCCATATATATTGTACGTATATAATGTGAAGAAACGAGTGGTAGTCATAGTACTATACCAACTATAAGATGAACCGTAAGAAATACTAGCATGTACGTACTGAAGAGTTAAAGTAACGAGAAGAAACATAACATAGTTCTGCTGGGGGCTTAGCACAACACACCCCTCAAATAAAACTAAGCACACCAGAAATTAAACTAAGCAACTAATCCGGCAGACACTAGATTAGAACCACCATGAGCAACGACACTGCCACCTTACTCGGAGTCCTCGTCCACGTCCTCGACTTCGTCCTTGTCCCTCTTCCTCTTGGGTGATACTTCTTTGCTTGAACCGCACACTTGGCTCTTGCTCTTCATCCAACCCTTGTAGATATTGAAACAAAGGTAGCCATCCATTGCAGCGTAGTGGATGTGGTCTATATCTAGTACATTCCACTACCATGCACGATGAAACATGTGTGGAGGTTTCTTCAGTTTACCGTACGAAGGATGAACCATGGCTCCTGCTAGGGTCATCATTGAAGGCTGATCACGGAAGGGCACCAGCCCTTCCTTCTGGAGGTCGAAGGGGTTGCCTACAACAAGGCCTATCCGACCCAGGATTTCCTTGTCGTTCCTAAAGTCTATAGTAACGAATTTGACTCGGCCGCCCTTGAGGAACTTCTTAAATTCCTCGCACTCAACATCGGCATGGCATATGTGGTAGACCAAGCATAAGTCATGCACGCAAACCTGGATCACGACGGGCTTCTTCTTCTCTGCCTCCTTTAGATTCTTCTCGCTTCCCAGGACTATGGTGTACTCAACATCTAGCCCAGCGACCCACTCATCATTTGAGTTTTTGAACATGCCTTTGAAGCGAGCAAGCCATCCTTTCACCACTACGGAAAATGGGTGTAGATGACGTCAAACTCATCATCGGTGATGGCTCTAACCTTGTACTCACTGCCGATCCTGGAGATTTGGGTCGCCATGGATTTGGGAGGAGGGTTAGGATTAGTGGAATGGCCGTAATGTGAAAGGACGGGATGGCTAGGAGCAAACTTTCATAATGTTAAAGGACGTCCGGGATGAGTACGAGCGAGAACTGCCAGCGGTTTTTGTAAAAATGCTGAGTGGGGCATGCGAATGGCAGGGTAGTGGCTTGCCTGGTGGATAAATGGATTCATGCACAGTACTATGGGGCCCAATTAGATGTCATGTCTACTCGACGCCCAATTGAATGGGTTTTGATGTCATGTCAAGCATCGTGAAAATTACAGGTGATACGAAGCTTTCCATTCTCCCATGATGCAGGCTTCTGAGAGCCCTTGGATCTGAGATCGAACGGTTGCATGTCGTGGTTCTAGACCTATGGGTGAATATCCTATCCTGGAGGGTTATTCTGCAAATTTTTAGCAACTTAGCATGCGACCGTTCGATCTCAGATCCAAATGCCGCCATCAGCCCATATCATGGTCACGCCTACCACGACCGCCACCTCGCTCGCACGGTCGCGCCCTTGGAGACTTAACACGGTGTATTAGGCTATCTGATGTTGGCATGTCATACATAGTCATTACTTAGTCAATCATACAACAAGGTTAGCTATAAGGTTGGCTATAAGAGTATTTTTTAACTTCTCTCTATCTCTTTCTTTGTAGTATTTATTGCATTTGCCAAGGAGTGACCTCTTCCAATGAAATGGTAGTCTCAAGTCATTAAAAGCATGCACACCCCACATCTCTTATTGGTTGATATGTCAAGAAAAAAGAAACGATGTATGCACCACGCCTAAGTGTTTTGGGATTATTTGGTTTCCGTAAGATGACTTGCACACCTAGACGGAGGGAGTAATTAACTTGCCACATCAAACTTTATGCCTATGTGGCAGGCTTAGCACCTGTACGAGCAAGTACAATATTGGGCTATAAGCCCGCTTACATGGCATTTTTGCATATGTGGAGGAAAGAGGTAAGGAAAAAGTGGAGGAGTGGGCTCTCATGCAAGAGCCAGCCTCTACATGGTGGAGCATTAGGAGAGGAACCTGTATACCGTGGAGGTGGTCAGGAATTGGGAGACTCACGCCGGTCATAGCGCCGTAGATAAAATGATAAAATGGCAAGTGAAATCACAGGGCCCCACCTGTCCAGTAGTAACTCGCTGTCAAATCACACATCCCTACGTTTGCAGCAGCCTAGTCCCTCATCTTCTCGCATCTCTGTCGAACCGACTAGGAGGAACTGCCCCGCCCTCGACTTTTAAATAGTAAAGTATACTAATTTTGTATCCATGTATTGCGCCATGGAGCAAAGCCTCAAGAAAATGGCGATACACATGTAGGGAGTATACAACATGCCGTCGCGTTCGCATCCACCCCGGACAGTCGGTCGGTCTAGCACGCCGCTCTCCAAATGCAACACACGTCATATTGCGTTTGCACACACATGTGGGACCGCAATCAAGAACCGACCATAGGCACACTCCCTGGCCCCGCAAGTCGGGTGAGTTAATAGAAGAGAGAGACGAGCGATAGTACTAGAGAAGTGTTGTATAGACGTTGGTGCCATGACGATCCCTGCATGACACGGAAGATCAGTTCATCCATGCATGTGACCAGACTATAGCAGACACGCTGTAGGATCGAAAGTATGTCTAGAGGGGGGGTGATTAGACTACTTGACCAAATAAAAATCTAGCCTTTTCCCAATTTTAGTTCTTGGCAGATTTTATCAACTTTGAACAAGTCAAGCAATCTTAACACAATTCAAGCAAGCATGCAAAGAGTATATGAGCAACGGAAAGTAAAGCATGCAACTTGCAAGAATGTAAAGGGAAGGGTTTGGAGGATTGAAACGCAATTGGAGACATGGATGTTTTGTCGTGGTTCCGATATGTGGTGCTATCGTACATCCACGTTGATGGAGACTTCAACCCACGAAGGGTAGCGGTTGCGTGAGTCCACGGAGGGCTCCACCCACGAAGGGTCCACGAAGAAGCAACCTTGTCTATCCCACCATGGCCATCGCCCACGAAGGACTTGCCTCACTAGTGGTAGATCTTCACGAAGTAGGCGATCTCCTTGCCCTTACAAACTCCTTGGTTCAACTCCACAATCTTGTCAGAGGCTCCCAAGTGACACCTAGCCAATCTAGGAAACACCACTCTCCAAGAAGTAACAAATGGTGTGTTGATGATGAACTCCTTGCTCTTGTGCTTCAAATGATAGTCTCCCCAACACTCAACTCTCTCTCACAGGATATGGATTTGGTGGAAAGAAGATTTGAGTGGAAAGAAACTTGGGGAAGGCAAGAGATCAAGATTCATATGGTAGGAATGGAATATCTTGGTCTCAACACAAGTGTAGGTGGTTCTCTCTCAGAAAATATAGGTTGGAAGTGTAGGTTTGTTATGATGGCTCTCTCCATGAATGAAGAGGAGTTGGAGGGGTATATGTAGCCTCCACACAAAATCTAACCATTAAACATAACTTTCCAAACTCGGTGGGACCGAATGGTTAAACTCGGTCGGACCGATTCATTAAAGCTAGTGACCCTTAGGGTTTTCGGTGGGACCGACATGCAACTCGGTAGGACCAATATGATTAGGGTTAGGGCATAACCTAATCTCGGTGAGACCGATTAGACAAACTCGGTGAGACCGATTTTGGTAATAAGCTAACCAGAGAGTTGGTCAGGTAAACTCGGTGGGACCGATCGCTCATTTCGATGAGACCGAAACGTTACGAAGGGAAAACAGAGAGTTTACATTGCAATCTCGGTGGGACCGATCGCTCATCTCGATGAGACCGAAATGTTACGAAGGGAAACACAAAGATTACAACCCCATCTCGGTGAGACCGAGATCCCTATTGATGAGACCGATTTTCCTAGGGTTTGTGGCAGTGGCTATGACATTTGAAACTCGGTGGCACCAGATAGAAAGAATCGGTGGGGCCAAGTTTGACTTTTGGTTTAGGTCAATGTGGATGTGAGAAAGTAGTTGAGGGTTTTGGAGCATATCACTAAGCATTTTGAGCAAGAACCTCATTAAGCAACACCTCATCCCTCCTTGATAGTATTGGATTTTCCTATAGAGTCAATGCGATCTTGGATCACTAAAATAGAAAATGTAGAGTCTTGAGCTTTGAGCTTGAGCCAATCCTTTGTCCTTAGCATTTTGAGGGGTCCACTTTTCTCATCCATGCCATGCCAATCATTGAGCTTTCCTGAGATATTAATCTTGAAGTAGCATTAGCTCAATGAGCTATATGTTGTTAGGAATTACCAAAACCACCTAGGGATAGTTGCACTTTCAATCTCCCCCTTTTTGGTAATTGATGACAACAAATAGATCAAAGCTTCGGCAAATGATAATAAGAGTGAAAAACATTGTCGCTTTGAGAAGTATGTGAAAAGCAAGAGCTCCCCCTAAATTTGTGCATAGTTTAAGATTTGCATTGGACTGCAAATGCACAAGGAGTTAGGATCATGGGTTACTCTTCCATGTCACATACATCTTGGTGGAGCGCTCAAAATGATAATAATTAAAATACATGCACTCATCACCAAGCAAAGTGAATGATCATATAAAAGGATAATGTCATCCAACAAGCATTTAAGGTAGCATATGATCAAACACAAGATCATCTAAGCAAGCACAAAGTATAAAGTATCTCAACCAAGGAAATAAACGAAGTTTAACCACCAAACAAAAAAAGAGAAAAATGCAACGCTCTCTCTCGAAGCCTATGATCTATACATTTTCTCCCCCTTTGGCAACAAGTTACCAAAAAGTTCATAAAAAATGCATAGTGCTAGATCGACACTCAGGCTTGGTATTAAGGTGGTGGTGTAGACAGAACTCCAAGAATGAAGGCATCAACCGATGTAGATGGAGCTGGTGGAGTAGATGTTGGAGCCGGTGGCACTGAAGCTGTAGCTGGTGCAGATGAAGTAGCTCTGGTGTCTAGAATAGGCACTGCAGCAGACCTCTAACCTCTGGGCACTCTAGCAAAAGCATCAGTGGTTGTCTTACCCTTCTTCTCCTCCACTTCAGCCTGAAGTTTCTCAACGACTGACTGGATCTGAGTGACCTTCACATCCAAGTCACAGAACTTGTGCTCCATGATCCTCTCCAAGCTCTCCTGGTTTTGAGTCAGGGTGGCCAATCCCTTCTCAATCCTCAGAGTGGAGGCAATCAAGTAGCCACGCTGATCTTGCTTGCTCTTCAAAAGATACGGAGATGCTTCTTCAGTAGTTAGCATCCTTGCAGCCTTTTCAGCCTTTGCCTTCTCCTTCTTGGCTTGTGCGTGCACAGAAGATGGTTCATTTTCATCCATCACCACAGTGTTGTCCTCAAAGTCTGGGTAGATGGGCAGGTGCTCCTTGTCCAGCAGATATGTGCCAGTGCCCATCTTGGAGTTGATCAGCTCCTGGATCTGTGGGGCATACCCACAACTCCTCTTCTGATTTGCAGTTGTCCTCTTTATGGTTTCCACTATTAGGCTCATGACTTTGAACTTCTGTGGGACATCAAAGATGTGAAGCAAGTTAATTGCATGGCCTCTGATCATCTTGTGATCACCTGACTTTGGCAAGAGAGTGTGCCTGAGCATCCAGTTGATAGTTGGCAAGCCTGACATAAGGTAATGTACAGATCCGAACTTGTGTGTCTCAAGAGAAGCATCTGGGATCTCCTTGTACATGTGTGCCATGGTGTTGTGATCCTTCTTCTTCTTGGCATAGACATCCAATTCATCTTCACTCTCTTCTGGGGCATTGATCAACTTAGCCCATTCTGCAACTATGGACTGGTACCTAGTACCTTCAGACATCCAGACAATCCTTCCATCTGGGTAGAAGTGAGATGTGGAGTAGAACTGCATGATGAGCTCATCATTCCATTTTGTGAGCTTCTAGGCCACAAACTCATCAACTCCACAAGCCTTGAAGCTGTCATATACACCAGGGAAGTGATCCTCATTTTCCTCAATGAATGACCAATCAACCCATCTCATGTCACACACTATGGGCTTCTTGTCAATCAAGATGGTCTCATAGAAGTCCCGTTGTTCCTTTGTATGGAACCTGTAGTCCACAACAGTCCTTCTCCTGGTGGCATATGGACCAGACTCTCTCCATAGCCTTAGACTAAAGTCCTTCCTTACTTTCATGTTCTCTGCAACTGGATGAGCATCATTGTGATCTGGAATTTTTGGCTTCAACTTCCTCAAGACAACAGAATCATCTTCTTCTTCCATTGCAGCTTCAGGCATTGGGGCCTTGTTCTTCTCTACTGCTGGGATGTTCCTGATGCTCCTCTTGGGTGCAGTTTTGGGTTTTGGAGCAGCTGGCTTAGGAGTTCCTTTGGGCTTAGATGGAGCAGCCCCTGATCTTATGGCATCTCCCATAAGCTTTGGGTGCTGGTGTTGCATCCTCTTCCTCTTCCTCTTCTTCAGAGTCTTTCACGATTGAAGATCTCCCAAGCACTCTGGCAGTGGTCTTCTTGACCCTTACCATCCTTTTCTTTTCTGCCACAACCTGCTCTTTGGTTGCAGATCCCAAAGTCTCTTGAGTGGATGCTCTGGCTTTAGACATTGGAGCTCTCTTGGCAGGAACCTTTTGCTTCATCACTGGCTTGGTGGCAGCAACTGTGCCATATTCCTTCTTTAGGACTTTCCTCTTTGACGTGGTTTCTTCCTCCTCAGCCACATAGTCCTCATCCTCTGACTCTGAGGTTCTTTTCTTGCTGGCCCTTGTGGCAGCCTTTGGCAGATTGCTGGGTGTGCTCCTGCTGCCATCATCTGAGCTGCTAGAGGGACTAGTACCCTCACTCAAGTGAACCTGCTCCTCTGACTTGTTCTGACTGTCACTCTGATCTGACATGATGCAAACACTGACAGCAGACCCTGTGAATAGATTGTAGATGAGGTAGAGTGGATGAGCATCACAAAGTACAGAGGTTTTTGTAAAAGAATGAATTAAAAACTTAGTTTTACTTTTCCACAGAAAGCATTTCGGATCTACCAATTTGCAAACTTGGTGATACCGAAGAAGCTTTTGGAACCTAAACTAGTGAACTCGGTCAGACCGAGGCATAGGTCGGTGGCACCGAGACTGCTAGGGTTTCACAAAGTGCTAAACTCGGTCACACCGATTTGCAATTCTCGGTCAGACCGAGAAGCACATGTGCAATGGCCTGAGCCATATCGATGGAACCGATTTCATCAACTCGGTTGAAAACCTAACCCTAAATTTTCAATTCGCGACTAAACTAAGGAGTGTTTTTGATGGATACATTGATCTCAATCGTGGCAAGATAGATGGCAAAGCAATGTGTTGGGGAATCGGAGTTAGAATAGCACAAAGTTCAAGTCCATGCCCTAGTTCGGTGATGAACTTGCTACTGCGGCAACGGCGGAGACGATCCCGTTGACGGCAGCGGAGACCAGCGATAGGAGGCAGCTGGCGACGAGGAGGATGATCCGGAGACCCAGGGAGGCAGAGCAGGCTAAGCACGAGTGAGGAGGTTCAGAAAGTTTTCCAAAATTTGACCCGTGGATATATATAG
This sequence comes from Triticum dicoccoides, assembly GCF_002162155.2. Classification (NCBI taxonomy): domain Eukaryota; kingdom Viridiplantae; phylum Streptophyta; class Magnoliopsida; order Poales; family Poaceae; genus Triticum; species Triticum dicoccoides. The sequence goes on along the minus strand of NC_041384.1, from coordinate 232,427,529 downwards.
CCTGACCCTGTCGGTGTGACCGAGTGGAACAACTTGGTGGCACCGAGATTCATAACTTCAAGCAGTTATTGAAACTCGGTGTGACCGAAAAGTTCAAATCGGTTGCACCGAGATTGAAAACCTAGATCGACTTAGTGATCTCGGTATGACCGAAATGGATGAATCGGTCAGGCCGAAACACACAAAGAAGTTTTGGAAGTTTAAGTCTATGACGAATCGGGGACTCCGAGTGCTCCTCACACAGAGTGGTTCGAATCTGACTTGATCAAACTTTGTGATGCAGCATGAATATAGTTTGGGACGAGAAAAACATAGATAGCCAGAGAAGGTTCTTAGGCATTCTTGTTCATCCACTTGGCCAAAAGAAAAGGAAATCAATCAATCAAAACAACAAGTGGATGTCCTCGAATGAGTAAATTATTCAACCAACATGCTCACACAATAAAATGACAAATGAAATATGTGGCAAAGCATGCACAAACAATTCTAGCATCTATCAAGCAATTGGCGATGACTAGGTCATCTATATATGAGTATATTGACTTAGGAGTCAAATGAGAACATTTGATCATAGGTCATACTCATCGTTTAAGCACAAGTGGGGTTCCCACTTTTACATAAAGCATTGTTGTGTTCACACCATTAGAGTTGCTTTAACTCAATTGTTAGAGATAAGCTCCTCCTAGACGTGATATCCCCCCTAAGAGGGGTGAACTAACCTTGGGTTTTGTCGATGATGACTTCATGTAGATGTTGAAGATGTGGATGCTCTAAGTTGATGTAGATCATTCAGAGCTATCCTTTGGAGTGAGTTGCACTTTCAATACCTACATGGGTTAGTCCCACAAGGAACAAACAAGGATATCCATAGACATAGAGTGATGCACACACAAGATGATGTCTATGAGAGCATTAGGTTACCTTGTCCCTTGTCTTACCAACAAGAGGGTTTGTGACTCCTTGAACTAGTGCAAGATGTGGAAGTTGATTGCACTTGTTCTTGCCAAAATGATAAGAGTGAAGTATGTTGGCGGAGACACCATCAAGAACTCTCTAGTTCTTCTTCTTCGGGATCCACACCATCTTGATTGGAATGCTCGGAGTTGTAGTTGTACTTGATGAAGTGGAACTTGATGTAGTCTTGGGAACCCACTTGACCAAGGCCTTAGGAGCTTCTTCAAATGCATCAATTTCCTCTTGAAGCTTGTCCTTGCCTTTTTCCTTGTGGTCTTGTGGTGGAAGATCATCTTGAGCTTGTGTCCCCTTGAAAGAAGTAGGATCATACTTCTCTTGTTGAGGAACAAACTTCGTCTTGGGGTATCGATCTTCTTCCCACTCAACTCCATTGGCATTGAACTTTAGTTCAAAACCAATACCTTGATTCTTCCGGTGCCTTCCTTGCTTGCGTACAATTTCCTCGAATTGCTTACTCCCGGCAAGGCTCTTGTAAACACCTTTCTCTATGATTCCCTTCAATAAGCTATTTTCTTGCTCAAGTGTAACTTGGCCAAGAGAATCATTAGTGGAATCAAGAGAACTACTAGAAGCAACAACATTGGATTTAGCATGATTATTGTTACTACTAGAGTAAGAATCCTTCTTGTTTTTGTTACTAGATTGACTTGAGGCATGTAAGTGGATAAGAGTAAACGCTTGGCAATGTAAGAAGAACTTTTCTTGCGAAGATCATCATTGATTGCCTTTAAGAACTCATGCTCTTGCTCAAGATTGAGCTTCTCAAAATGTAATTTCTCACGAGTCCTTAAAAGTTCTCGATGATCTCCTAAGATAGTTTCATGAGCTAACTTAAGAGTATTTAGTTCTTTAGTTAGAGACTCAATCTTCTCCTTATCGTTGTCATTTGTTTCATCTTTATTAGCATGATTAATTAACGTTTCATCATAGTATTCATCACTAGAGTTGTCAACAAGTAAATCATCATCACCTAACAAGTCATCTTCATCACTATTGAAATCAACATACTCGGGGTGTGATACCTTTGGACCTTTGGCCATGAAGCATCTTCCAATTCCTTCATTTTGTGAATCAAATATGTCGTAGGAGTTGGTTGACGCAAGTGCTAGACCAGCAACACCTTCATCTTGAGTATATTTGGAGTCGGAGTGATAGCTTCTCTCGGAGTCATTGTCGGAGTCGGAGCCGGATACCCATTCACCAACATGAGCTTGATGTCTTTGTTTTGTGTAGCTCCTTGATGACTTGTCCTTCCTTTCCGAATCCTTGCTTGTCCGGGAGGGTCTTCGTCCATAACGATCATCCCTACTCCCTCTCTCCCTCGATGGTGATTCTTCTCTTCTACTTCTTCTTTTGGGAGAATCTTCTCTTCTCTTGTGGGGAGCCGTACACTCATTGGAGTAGTGTCTGGGTCTTCCACAATTGTAGCAGTTTCGCTCTCGACTAGAAGATCTTTTGTCATTGTAGTACCTTGACTTGGAACTTCTCTCCTTGCTTCTATTCTTGTAGAACTTGTTGAAGTTCTTCACCATTAGGCTCAATTCTTCATTGAAGGTTTGTTTCTCACTTGATGATGTGGTTGCTTCACATTAGGCTTTGTAAGCACCACTTGACTTGTTATGGAGCTCCTCCTTATCCTTGAGTGACATCTCATGAGCAACAATTCTTCCAATGACTTCCGTTGGCTTGAGATCTTTGTAATTTGGCATCATTTGGATCAATGTGCATACGGTATTTATTTTGCATCCAAGGCTCTTAGGATCTTCTTGATGATGAATTTGTCGGTCATCTCTTCACTTCCTAAGCCGACAATCTCATTTGTGATAAGAGCAAGCCTAGAGTACATTTTAGCTACACCTTCACCATCCTTCATTTTGAACTTGTCAAGTTGACTTTGAAGCACATCCAACTTGGATTCCTTGACGGAGTCGGTACCTTCGTGCATATCAATCAAATTATCCCAAATTTCTTTTGCATTCTCAAGACGGCTGATTTTGTTGAATTCTTCGGGGCACAATCCGTTGAAGAGGATATAACAAGCTTGAGCATTGTATTGCAGCATCTTCAACTCTTCCGCGGTAGCTTCACGATTCGGTTCTCTCCCATCAAAGAATTCACCTTGCAAGCTGTCGGTGTCAAAACCGGCGGATCTCGGGTAGGGGGTCCCGAACTGTGCGTCTAAGGCGGATGGTAATAGGAGGCAGGGGACATGATGTTTTACCCAAGTTCGGGCCCGCTTGATGGAGGTAAAACCCTACGTCCTGCTTGATTATTCTTGATAATATGAGTAGTTCAGGAGTTGATCTACCACGAGATCGGAGAGGCTAAACCCTAGAAGCTAGCCTATGGTATAATTGTATGTTGTCCTACGGACTAAAACCCTCCGGTTTATATAGACATCGGAGGGGGCTAGGGTTACACAAGGTCGGTTACAAAGGAGGAGATATACATATCCGTATTGTATAGCTTGCCTTCCACACCAAGTAGAGTCCCATCCGGACACGGGACAAAGTCTTCAATCTTGTATCTTCACAGTCCAACAGTCCGGCTATCCGGAGACCCCCTAATCCAGGACTCCCTTAGTAGCCCCTGAACCAGGCTTCAATGACGATGAGTCCGGCGCGCAGTGTTGTCTTCGGCATTGCAAGGTGGGTTCCTCCTCTGAATACACCACAAAAGAGTTTGAATACAAGGATAGTGTCCGACCCTGCAAAATAAGTTCCACATACCACCATAGAGAGAATAATATTTCCCCAAATCCAATCTGCTGAGACGTTTTGGTAGCATGACATCATGCCATGGCCCGGTAATTATTTGAACCGTTTTTCCTTAACCAGCCCCGCACATAACGCGAGGCGGTTTCTTGACAGGTCTTGTCAAAGCAGAGATCACATTCCCCTTATTATGGGATTCTCATCAATACGGACGTGGGTAACCCAACCGCGCTATTAATTACGGCGCTTGGTGGATAAGCGAGTTTTACCAGGTTAGTGGGGGCGCATAGTTTTAGTCCACCCTTATAAAGGGATAAGATCTCACCTTTTTCTACCCACGCCTTCTTCCTCCCTGCTCATCTATTCTTGCTCACTCGAGCTCCAGCGCCCAAGTCCGCATCCTCCTTCTCAACTCTCTCCAAAACATGTCCGGAGTGGGAGGCAAGTGGATGGCCTCCTCCGTCACGGAGGGGCACATCAAAAAGTTACATGGAGCAGGGCATGTCATCCCTACCCCATAACCTCATGAGAGGATGGTCTTCCTCCACCACTTCGTCCGCGGACTGGGGTTTCCCCTCCATGCATTTGTCCGCGGCCTCATGTTCTATTATGGGATGGACTTTCATGATCTGGCCCCGAACTTCATCCTCAACATCTCGGCGTTCATCATCGTGTGCGAGGCATTCCTCCACATCCGACCCCACTTCGGCCTGTGGCTAAAGACCTTCAATATCAAGCCGAGGGTGGTGGGCGGCCAACAAGCGGAATGCGGCGGAGCCATTGTGGGAAAAATGCCCAATGTTGCATGGCTCAAGGGCTCCTTCATGGAGACCATAAAGGGGTGGCAATCGGGGTGGTTCTACATCACCGATCTGTGCGACACCAACTGGGTGGCGGCCCTCGAGTTTCGATCCGGAATCCCCACGCGGCTCACTTCCTGGAAGGAGAAGGGCATGTCCTGGGGTTCATCGGTGGAGCTGGATGGACTCCAGAAATGTATCCGGAACATGACAAGCAAGAAACTTAAGCTTCTCAACATAGTCCAGGTCATGCTCTTGCGCCGGATCCTCCCGTGTCAGCAACGGGATTTCAACTTATGGGACTTCGACCCACACCGGCACCAGACTCTAAGCGAGCTCTTCGACACGATGCACAAAGATGTCTGGAGGGTGCTGTTCAAGGGCGCCGAGGTCCCTCCCTCTCTGACCGAGGACCGCGGGCTAAGCGCGAAGTGCCCTGCGAATCCGGTAAGTTCTCTACATCTGGTAGGATATTTATTTCCCATAGCTTAACCATGTGCGGGGTCTAAGCTCCCATGCCTTTAACAGGACTGGGTGGAGGCATCAAAGCGGATCGACTATCCGGCCCCCCTGCCCGAAGACACCGCAGACGCTCTCCTGGCGGAGATGCTGACTCCGGCTCCTTATAAGGTGTCGGAGAAGACCAAGAAGAAGGCCAAGGGAACCCGAAAGAGTTCCCGGCGCCAGGTAGTATCGGACTCATCGTACGATAACTCCGCGACGCACTCCTCCCATGAAGACGAGGAGGAAGATGAAGATGCTCCCCCTCTAGCCCGGGGAGACAAGAAAAGGAAGGCCGCCCCAACTGGGGAGGCCGAAGGGTCCAAGAAGGGAAGGACTCTTCTTCCGGACTGCTCCACCACCACCGTCGAAGGCGAAGACGAGTGGCTGCTAAGGGCCAAGCCCCTGGTGAAGTTGTAAGTATTCGGTACAAGAGTAACTCATAGCATACCATTGTCGCACTGCTTCTCCTAACGCTGAACATGATTATGCAGACCGCCCCAAGCCCGTATCAACGTATCGTCATCGGACGGCTCCTTGGATGCATCGGATATGTATAGCAATCCACTTCCGACCGCCTCCTCCCCTTGCCCTATGGACAATGCCGAGGTATTGTCTCAAGGGGCTTCCGGACTCCAGGAGCAGAGGGAGCAAGGCTCCCGGGGGCTCCGAGTTCAGCTCTCAGCCGAACACCGCACCGGAATCTCCAGTGGTTCTGGACTCGGGCAGGCGGCCCCCTTCCATAAGGGGTAAGACGCCCGTGCTGGTGAGCTCTATCCATCCAGAGGCACCGGACAACCTGCTAGGAGCGCTTCGCGGCGCTTCCATCGACGAAGAGCACTGCACTATCATGAGTGCGGTGATCAAGAAGGTTCAACCCACCAAGAGCGGACTGACTGAAGCCTATGCCAGCCTTCTAACAGGCTTTGAGGTAAGTATTTTAAAATATGGGAAAAATATTACCGCATAGACAGTAGCTCCTGATGCTCTGTTTGGTGTTCAAAAAAGAAAAGCCGAATAGAGGATCAAATAATACCTGCAGGAGTCTAATATAAGTATGTCTATATGCGTATGTAGGCTTCACTGCTGACCTCTGCCGCACTGGCTGCAGAGGTCGCCGCACTGAAGCAGGACCTCGAGGGGTCCGAGAAAGAGCTCGGCCTTGCTAAGAGGCAGCTCGAGGAGAACAAAGGTAAGTAATACCTAGTCGATACATACATACATACATACATATATATATATATATATATATATATATATATATATATAAGATGCGATTGCAAAATGACAGGATCATCATGAATTTGCCAGGGGCCACGACCGAAGTGGTGACCCTGAAGCAAGCATTGTCTGAGGCCGAAAACAAAGCGGCCCAGGAGCGCACCGAGCGGGAAAAGCAAGAGGCACGGGTGGGCGAGGTGCAGCAAGTGCTCCAAGCGCTCGTGACGAAGCACGGGGCGTTGGAGCTTGACTCGAGGACGCGAGAGTCTGAGCTTGTCGCGGCCCTTGAGAGCGCAAAAAATGTGAAGGCTGAAGCCCAAAAGGCCCTCTAGGAGATTGAGGCGATGAGGAAGATAGCGGTGGGTAAGGCATTCAATAGGCAAAGCAAGCATGTGAAAGTAAATTACTTGTTACTTACACGAGTCCGGAGGTCTCCAGGAGCATTCGCAGATTTGCCCTGCAGCGTGTCAGATGCCGCAACGTTTTACCAGGCCAAGGAGGGAAGCTCGATGGAGAAGCTGTTTTGGTCTCAGTATACTGGGACCGAACACCCGATGCCTATGAGCGACCAGCTGAAGCAACTGGTCGAGCTGCACAAGGCGGCCGAACAGGCCATGAAGGGCTTTATAGTCCGGATGTGGCCTGGCGACGCCCTTCCCAACAGCTACTTTGACCTGGTGAGGCGGCTTGTGGATGCTTGCCCACGGCTGGAAGTCATCAAGCGATCCGTCTGCATCGAGGGTGCACGCCGGGCTTTTGCCCGTGCGAAGGTGCACTGGGCCAAGATGGACGCCGAGAAGCTGGTGAAGTAGGGGCCGCCGCAGGGCAAGGAGCATCACCACCCCGAGATGTATTATGAGGGTGTCCTGAAGGGTGCTCGTCTTGTGGCGGACGAGTGTGCAAAAGATGTAATATTTGAATGAACTTGCTCATGGGATCCTATGGTATGAAAACTTGTTCATATGCGCTATGCAACACTTGTTTGAATTTAAAATATTACCTTCTGTTTGGCTGTTTATCGAATCTGAGAGATGGCTAGTCATCGGCTTCTGCCCCCATGCCACGAGTGCTGGGGTGTTCGGGATAAACCTGAGCACTCTTGTTCCCATTTTTGGGTCCTTCGAGGTAGGTGCTCAGCGCAACCAACAAGGAAATCAGACTATGATGCTTTATCACTCTCACTTAGCCATAGAATTCTATAATTTTAAATTTTGGCGAAGCCCCTAGTCTTCAGAAGGCCGAATTTGGGGCGCTATACACGCCTTAAGCCGGATAAAGCCGACTCCTCGCTCTAAGTGGTATAAGTCTTTAGGGACTCGAAACCTCTCGAACAGTGACCAGTCTCTCGCCTTATCATGACATTCAGTTTTTAGCTTTCTCTACTGAGGTGCTTAGCCCAGCTGAACCGGGGCACAATCGCGGTAGTTCTCCCAGTGCTACCTTAGCCGATATAGAGGAACGTAAGGTACCAAAACATGGGAGTTGGGCAAACCCAACTATTGACCCAAGACATGATTCGGAGCTGATGCATATAATGCTATAAGTTTGGGGTGCTGCACTGTCTAAAGTGTTCGGACTTCTCACACCGTATTATGGGGTATGCTTAAGCCCCTAGCGTATTAGCCGTACCAGAGTGTACTGGTGCTGGATGTCATGAATGAACATATATATAAAAAAGGAAGACTAAAGAATGAGATAATAGTCTAGTGCTATGCATTGTTTATTCAAAAAGGTGCGTTAAAGCAAAATGATACAAGTAGTGCGATAAGCAAAAAGTAGGACTATTTGGCATGTCCCCTCCAAGGGTAAGCTGAGGAATGGCATTAAAGCAAGTATTTCACCCGTTATCGTAAACCACCTGGGAGTTCCGTGGTGCGACGTAGCTTTCTGCCTCCTTGGTTGCTGCATCATGTGTTCGGCAATCATACTGCCGGACAGGGTTTCTAGAGATTAAAGTCCGGAAAGAGAGAAAAATAACAAAGCGGGAAGCCCCTGGTGCGGTTGAGCCACGTCATGGGGCGTGCCGTAGTGGTGACCCCCTCCCCACCTATGCCCATGGTATTTTCAATGCGTAATTATGTACATGCGGCACGGATTTCGCCATTTGGCTAGGACTGGGGTGGGGGCCGCATTGCTATGCAAGCTCGGAACGTGCTAGGCGGTCTTGTTGCCGATTACTTCGGGCGCGCTTGAAGGTGTCCGGGTCCTTAATCGCCAAACTAGTGGATTGCCTTAAGAGGCTGCTTTGTGCTTCTACTGCGAGGGCCGCAGTGTGCTCCTCCGTGCGGAGAGAGCGCTCTGTGTTTCCATTAATTGTGATGACCCCCCGAGGTCCTGGCATCTTGAGCTTAAGGTATGCATAATGCGGTACCGCATTGAATCTCGCAAATGCGATTCGCCCGAGCAGTGCATGATAGCCACTGCAGAACGGGACTATATCGAAGATTAACTCCTCGCTTCGGAAGTTATTCGGGGATCCGAAGACCACTTCCAGTGTGACTGAGCCTGTGCAATGGGCCTCTATACCTGCTATGACGCCTTTGAAGGTCGTTTTTGTGGGTTTGATCCTTGACGGGTCTATACCCATTTTGTGCACTGTGTCCTGGTAAAGCAGGTTCAGGCTGCTGCCGCTATCCATAAGGACTCGAGTGAGGTGAAATCCGTTAATGATTGGGTCTAGAACTAGTGCGGTGAATCCGCCATGACGGATACTAGTGGGGTGGTCCCTGCGATCGAAGGTGATCGGGCAAGAGGACCATGGGTTGAACTTTGGGGCGACTTGCTCCAACGCATATACGTCCCTTAGCGCACGCTTCCGCTCCCTCTTGGGGATGTGGGTTGCGTATATCATGTTCACCGTCCGCACTTATGGGGGGAACCTCTTCTGTCCTCCGATGTTCGGCTGCCGGGGCTCCTCCTCGTCATCGCTATGCGACCCCTTATCTTTGTTTTCGACATTTAACTTGCCGGCCTGCTTGAACACCCAACAATCCCTGTTGGTGTGGTTGGCTGGCTTGTCAGGGGTGCCGTGTATTTGACACGAGCGATCGAGTATACGGCCCAGACTGGACGGGCCCGGATGCTTCTTTTAAATGGCTTTTTCCGTTGACCGGGTTTAGAGCCTTTGAATCCGGCATTGACTGCCGTATCCTCAGTATTGTCGCTGTTAATGCGACGCTTGTGTTTGTTGCGACGTGACCTGCCATTGCCATCCTTGGTATCCGAAGTACCATGGTTCTTTGATATGTTAGCCAGTTGTCTTCTCCCACACAAAAGAGGGCCATGAGTGTCGTGAGGGCTGCCATAGATTTCGGCTTTTCCTGGCCAAGGTGCCGGGCGAGCCACTCGTCGCGGATGGTGTGCTTAAAAGCTGCTAGGGCCTCTGCATCCGGACAGTCAATGATTTGATTTTTCTTTGTTAGGAACCATGTCCAGAATTGCCTGGCCGATTCCTCTGGCTGCTGAATTATGTGGCTCAAGTCATCGGCATCCGGTGGTCGCACATAAGTTCCCTGGAAGTTGTCGATGAATGCGGCTTCCAGATCTTCCCAACAGGCAATGGATTCTGCCGGCAGGCTGTTCAGCCAATGCCGAGCTGGTCCTTTGAGCTTGAGTGGGAGGTATTTGATGGCGTGTAGATCATCACCGCGGGCCATGTGGATGTGCAGGAGGAAATCCTTGATCCATACCGCAGGATCTATTGTGCCGTCTTATGATTCGATATTTACGGGTTTGAAACCCTCTGGGATTTGGTGATCCATTACTTTGTCTGTGAAGCATAGGGGGTGTGTGGCGCCTCTGTACTGGGCTATATCGCGACGTAGCTCAAATAAGTCTTGCCTGCTGTGTTTGGCCCGGCCGGACTTACTTTTACTGTATCTGGCGTGACGGTTATCGTCTCGCGTAGTGGCGCGCCCTCGTGATCCGTAGATCGATCTTGCATGTTTTGCTTTGTCCTCCAATACGTCTCGTAGGTCTAGCATGTTTCCCCATGCCTTGTCATTTTTATTTGAGTGGTGTCGGGGTGCGGGCTAGTTTTTGGCTGAAATGCCTCTTTGTCGCGGCCGTGAGGTGGCTGGTCAGCCGCATCATATGCTGGAGATGTAGGTTTGAGTGCTTCCTCCTCCAGTCGGGGTAGCAACCTACGCTTTTGGTAACTCTTGGAGGGGTGTTCGAGTTTATATTCCTCGGCCGCAAGGACTTCAGTCCATATGTCAGCTAGCAAATCTTGATCAGCTTGAAGCTGCTGTTGCTTTTTCTTAAGGCTATTTGCCGTGGCTATAAGCCGACGCTTGAAGCGCTCTTGTTCGACGGGATCCTCAGGCACGACGAATTCGTCATCGTCGAGGCTTGCCTCGTCTTCGGAGGGAGGCATGTAATTATCATCCTCCGCATCTCCATCTGCCACTCTCTCTGGAGGGCTGGCTTCTCCATCCTCCTTCCCTAAATCTTGCTGGAGGGGATTGTTGTCGTCTTCGGCGCTGTCCGGAGTGCTATTATCTCCTGTGCCAGGGTCACCGCTTTTGCTTTGGCAAGACTTAGAGCGGCGCCACTGATGCCGGCGCTTGGGTTGCTTCTTGGAGGGGTCCTCCTTCGCTTTCTCGTCGTCATTGCCTTCTTTGGGTGTGTCCACCATGTATATATCATATGATGAGGTGGCTGTCCAGTGCCCAGTTGGTAGTGGTTCCGCTTCGCATCCCACATCGTCGTCCATACCGTCGATGTCTTCGGAGTCGAAGTCGAGCATGTCGGTTAAGTCGTAGATAGTGGATACTAAGTGGGTGGTGGGTGGGCGGCGAATTTCTTAATCATCCGCATCCCAATCCTGCCGGACATAGTTCGGCCAGGACTCTCCTGACAAGGAGAGAGACCTTAATGAGTTCAGTATGTCTCCGAAGGGTGAGTGCTGAAAGATATCCGCGGAGGTAAACTCCATGATCGGCGCCCAATCGGATTTGATAGGCACGGGCGCAGGCGGTTGGGAGTCTGTGGTCGGGGAGGAATCCGGTAGTTCGGCATCACAACTCTCGTGAAGGGTAAGGTTGATACTTGGCTTGATCGCCGATGAAGGTGCGGCCTCCATGGCGGGGTCTATCCACCCGTCCATGGATGGCGCAACTGGTTCCGAACTAAGGGTTGGAGCGGTTGCCGATGCGATCTCCTGAACACTGTCTGATGGTAGAGCTAAATCATACTCATCGTGACCGTGTGGCGCACAAGGCAGGGGCTCGAATCCATCGAAGATCAAGTCCCCGCGGATATCGGCCGTGTAGTTTAAGATTCCAAACCTGACCTGGTGGCGAGGGGCGTAACTCTCGATCTGCTCTAGATGGCCAAGCGAGTTGGCCCGCTGTTCGAAGCTGCCAAACACAAAGATCTGTCCGGGGAGAAAAGTCTCACCCTGGACTGCATCGCTATCAATGATCGAAGGAGCCATCAAGCCTAATGGCGACGACACAGAGGAACTCTCAATGAAAGCACCAATGTCGGTGTCAAAACCGGCGGATCTCGGGTAGGGGGTCCCGAACTGTGCGTCTAAGGCGGATGGTAACAGGAGGCAGGGGACACGATGTTTTACCCAGGTTCGGGCCCTCTTGATAGAGGTAAAACCCTACGTCCTGCTTGATTATTCTTGATAATATGAGTAGTACAAGAGTTGATCTACCACGAAATCGGAGAGGCTAAACCCTAGAAGCTAGCCTATGGTATGATTGTATGTTGTCCTGCGGACTAAAACCCTCCGGTTTATATAGACACCGGAGGGGGCTAGGGTTACACAAGTTCGGTTACAAAGGAGGAGATATACATATCCGTATTGCCTAGCTTGCCTTCCACACCAAGTAGAGTCCCATCAGGACACGGGACGAAGTCTTCAATCTTCTATCTTCATAGTCCAACAGTCCGGCCAAAGGATATAGTCCGGCTGTCTGGAGACCCCCTAATCCAGGACTCCCTCACAAGACAACACACACAATAGCCCAAACGGCGGGGTTATGTCCAAGAATATGCATTTTCATCTTATGCTTCCAACTAGCAAAATTAGTACCATCAAAGTAAGGACCTCTACGGTGGTAATTTCCCTTGCTAGACGCCATACTCTCCTAGGTTGTGAAACCAAGGCTATGACTTCCAAAAGCTATGAAAATCAAGGCAAATGGAAACCTGGCTCTAATACCACTTGCAGGATCGAAAGTATGTCTAGAGGGGGGGTGATTAGACTACTTGACCAAATAAAAATCTAGCCTTTTCCCAATTTTAGTTCTTGGCAGATTTTAGCAACTTTGAACAAGTCAAGCAATCTTAACACAATTCAAGCAAGCATGCAAAGAGTATATGAGTAGCGGAAAGTAAAGCATGCAACTTGCAAGAATGTAAAGGGAAGGGTTTGGAGGATTCAAACGCAATTGGAGACATAGATGTTTTGTCGTGGTTCCGATAGGTGGTGCTATCATACATCCACGTTGATGGAGACTTCAACCCACGAAGGGTAACGGTTGCACGAGTCCACGAAGGGCTCCACCCACGAAGGGTCCACGAAGAAGCAACCTTGTCTATCCCACCATGGGCATCGCCCACGAAGGACTTGCCTCACTAGCGGTAGATCTTCACGAAGTAGGCAATCTCCTTGCCCTTAAAAACTGCTTGGTTCAACTCCACAATCTTGTCGGAGGCTCCCAAGTGACACCTAGCCAATCTAGGAAACACCACTCTCCAAGAAGTAACAAATGGTGTGTTGATGATGAACTCCTTGCTCTTGTGCTTCAAATGATAGTCTCCCCAACACTCAACTCTCTCTCACAGGATATGGATTTGGTGGAAAGAAGATTTGAGTGGAAAGAAACTTGGGGAAGGCAAGAGATCAAGATTCATATGGTAGGAATGGAATATCTTGGTCTCAACACAAGTGTAGGTGGTTCTCTCTCAGAAAATATAGGTTGGAAGTGTAGGTTTGTTCTGATGGCTCTCTCCACGAATGAAGAGGAGGTGGAGGGGTATATATAGCCTCCACACAAAATCTAACCATTAAACATAACTTTCCAAACTCGGTGGGACCGAATGGTTAAACTCGGTTGGACCGATTTAGCAAAGCTAGTGACCGTTAGGGTTTTCGGTGGGACCGACATGAAACTCGGTAGGAACAATATGATTAGGGTTAGGGCATAACCTAATATCGGTGAGACCGATTACACAAACTCGGTGAGACCGATTTTGGTAATAAGCTAACCAGAGAGTTGGTCAGGTAAACTCGGTGGGACCGATCGCTCATTTCGGTGAGACCGAAACGTTACAAAGGGAAAACAGAGAGTTTACATTGCAATCTCGGTGGGAGCGATCGCTCATCTCGATGAGACCGAAATGTTACAAAGGGAAACACAAAGATTACAACCCCATCTCGGTGAGACCGAGATCCCTATCGATGAGACCGATTTGCCTAGGATTTGTGGCAGTGGCTATGACATTTGAAACTCGGTGGCGCTAGATAGAAAATCGATGGGGCCGAGTTTGACTTTTGGTTTAGGTCATATGTGGATGTGAGAAAGTAGTTGAGGGTTTTGGAGCTCCCGACGGTCATCTAAAACTCGGTGGGACCGAATGATTAAACATTGGTTTAGGTCATATGTGGATGTGAGAAAGGTATAACTTCCTTCGAAACCGGCCTTGCTCCACTTCCCGAGCTCCTGACTTCGCTGCATTTGTATCTTTTACTATTTCCCAGGCCCCCTTGTAGATAGGATCGATCGGCTATTCAAAAGCCACCTAAATTTTGACTATTAAGAGGCAAAAGTAGTTCATGCACTTGAATCTAGTACTACTTGGTTCAAACGAGGAAGGAAGGGGGTGGGGGTGGGGGAAGATCTGTTACTTGAATCTAGGACTTGGTCGAAAGTGGAAATAATGGGGGCGAAAAGTAGGAGAGACTGGCTATCCAACTGGTCTCTTGGTCTAATAGGGAAATAAAGGGAAACATAGTACAAACTAAATATAAACCCGATCCATTGGTTGAAAAAGGAAAGAAAGTGGGGACTGGGGGACAAGTCAACAGAGTAAGTCCAGCACTAGATTTGCTAGCCTCACACAATATAAGGTGGCTATACCGAACAAAAATGGGACCAAACCAGATATCCTGTTCTGATGTTTGTTGCCCTAGGCCACTCTTATGTAATGCAACTGGTAAAATGTAGCAGTCACACTGTTAAAAGTAAGGACACATTAAACCAATGTTGTTTTCAATGTAATGCCTCCAGTAATATGAATCAATGGCACTTTTTTCATGTCCTGCTAAATTTCCCATTAAGATAAGTTGCTTCTTTTCGATAGAAATGCAACTACCCTGGTCCACCTACTTTCACGTGCCCAAATACCAACTTTGTAGCAGCTATTAATGTAATGTTGCTGGTAATATGAAGCAATGGCACCATTAATGTAATGTCGTATTTAACGATTGTCATAGTTAATCCTAATGCCCACACTAATATCTAGCAATGCTGCTGCTTTAGAAATTGCTATTGTCCGTGTAGGATTGCCATTCATATAAGGGCCATGCTTCTTTTCATTTGATGTATATTTCATCTCTTGTTTGTCACCCTTCTTTCCATCTTTTTTGTGCAAACGGAGACATACATTTCACGCTTGATCTTAGTTGAACTGCACAAATGATATCCAAATTATAGTTGAACATTCCAGGAGCTTCACAACCAACCTTGATGCTACTCAATTTTATTGCATGTAATGAAGAAGAAGCTCTGTGGGTTTCTTTTTCTGATGGAAATAGAACCGGTGGCTGAAGCCATTTTCTGAAAAAATGAAGAAGAAGCTACTAGCTCATGGGACATTGCTTCATTTTAGGCGAACTGCACCAAAAGGTTCAATGAATTGAACCATCCATGTTGGTGACTGGTGTCATCCCTTCTACGATGGCGTTGACTGCAAATATGGTTCCCATCACGAGGTATGTGAATTTTTGGTCTGACCGTTTGCCAAAGATCCTGCATGTTGAGTCTGCTCTTGTGCTACTGTTTTGGCACTGCCATGATAAAGCAGTAATGTTATTATTTTGCACCTTAATCTAGTGGCACTATTAATTTGAGGCAATGTTTTGGCACCGCTAGTGCCACTGATTTTTTTATATCTCGAAAGAGGGGGTTTCCTCCGATTTCATTAAAGAAACCCTACCATAGAGGACCGTTATCCGACAACATCTCAGTGTAAACAGGCAGTTATGCAACTACTACTAGACTAGACTGAGTACTAGCAGGAGACAAGTTCTCCACATAAGCTAGGCAGGTAGGGGGACGCAGCACCAGCTCAACCAAGTTTGGATTACAACCCAAATGCTACAACAGAAACATCGGGGGGAAGATAGAGCCAGCTTCAGCATCCCAGTCTAAGTACACCCGGCTTCCATCCTTGCGACGCACGGTACACCTCGTTTGCCACTTGCTCGACCCTAGTGCCACTGATAAAATGAAGTAATAATATAGTTAAAATAGAGCGAGTGTCCTCTCTATCATTTCATTTCCAATGTAGATAAAGAAAGTGCTTCTCTTTGTTAGTATATGTTTCATCAACTAGTCCCATTGTTAATGTTTAAGCGTTTTTGCAAACTGGGGTGCTTAATTTTAGTTGATCTGCACAAAAATAGAGATTGGAATGTCTCAAGGCCCCTCCTTGTACTACTACTATACATTAATGTTCATCACTAGCAGAAGGTGTATCGGGGAGATTTGGGTCGATTTCCAGTATGAGGCGTACCGTATGAGGCTTCGCAGGGCCCATCTCGCCCCCGCAGCATGGCATACTATGATACTATCGCAATATTTTCTTCTATTTATTAGTGTATGTTTCATCAACCAGTGACACCATAATGTAATCACTCTTTTTCATTATCTGTGCAAACAGGGTTATTCAGCTGCATTTTGGTCGAACTGCACAAATGTATGGATGGAACCGACATATATGTAGAGTGTGAGGTGCCAAGTAAAAATTACCGACACCAACCCTGCTCCATTTAAGCATTGGCATCCACCACCACCAGTGGGATGTGTGGCACTCACTGTGGACGGATCTTTCTCGGCATCAAATCCTCTAACCAAATACTAGTGGCTTAGACTTCAAAAAAATACTAGTAGCTTATATTGGCAGTTTTCTAGGGAGTACTCTTTTCTGAAAGAAGCACCAATCTATTTTTATTTATTCGTACACAGTGTCACAACTTTGACCCAAAGGTCCAGAGCTATTTTAGGGTGATTGGCGTAGTACTCGGAGACTGATTGTAAGCATGAATTTTATTAGCTGTCACACTGATTGTACGCATGAGAAGATGGAAGATTAGGTTGGTTCGAAGCTTACCTTAAACCCTACCGACGCCGTTGAAACGAGGCGAGCGTCGAGGGAACCGTGGAAAACGGAGGGGAAGGGACGTCGCGCCATCCGGCCTCCTCTTGCAATGGTAGAACGAATACTCGTGTGGCCCCGGCTGGCTCTGCACCCTCACGAACGGCACATCATACTCGATCAATTCGTTATCCTCTGGGTGCTCGACCTTCGACCTATATGCCCACTACCTCCGCCTGGCTTTCGCCTCGGGCGAATCTGTCTGCTCCATCGCCTAGAGGAGATACTCGATGAACTCGAAGGACTGCGGCGTGACTGCCTCCGAGGAGTACATCGCCGCCCTCATCGTCGCCGTCTCGCTCTTTCGCATACATTGCCACATGGCCCTCACCGTCCTCGAAATATCCCACTTATTGTCAAACCAAGTAAGGATCTCCTTCGGCCTGTCTAACTTTGCATGGTCGCCGCCGGCGATTTGCCTGATTCGCTGCTGCATCCTCTCCATAGATGTCCTTCTGAGTGGGCCGGTGCTAGCTTTGGAAGATGGGAGGAGAGACGGTGATCTTGCAATAGAGAAGAGGGAGAGGCGAGACGGTGGTTTTGAAATGGAGGTGATGGAGAGGAGAGGGGGTGGTTTTGCAATGGAGAAGAGGGAGAGGCGAGACGGTGGTTTTGGAATGGAGATGAGAGGTTTCCCTGCCTTTCGGTCGCTGACAGGTGGGCCCCACACTTGTTGGGACCCATGTGTCAGTGTCTCAATGGCAGGATGGGCTACGTCGGGGGATCCTCGTCCGAGGAGAGAGGAGGTGGTTTTGCAATGGAGAATAGGGAGAGGTGAGGCGATGGTTTTGGAATGGAGATGATCGAGAGGGGAGGATGTGGTTTTGCAATGGAGAAGAGGGAGAGGAGCTTAGGGTTGTCAGTATTTGCAGGTTGTGAATTGTGTTTTGTGTTGTGTATTTTGAGAGTACCTTCAGATATGAATGTCTTTTGGATTTCAGATTTGCAGTATTGAGCATATGAAGTATTTTATGAATTCTAGAGATCTATTTTTAGCACTTAAAAAAATGTAGTTTCAAGGAGTATAAAAGTGAAGACAATGTGATTCTCAGAGAAGAAACTGTAAGTTTCGGTTTTAGATAAGAAACTGCAAGTTCAGTTTCAGATAAGAAACTGCAACTTTCAGAGGTAGAGCATTTATATTAACACGACCTTTTCAAACATGGTTAACATCATGTTGGAAGTTTTATTCATGGTCGAAAATGGAACTACCAGCTAGTTAACATTGAAGGAAATATACCCTAGAGGCAATAATAAAGTTATTATTTATTTCCTTATATCACGATAAATGTTTATTATTCATGCTAGAAATGTATTAACCGGAAACATGATACATGTGTGAATACATAGACAAATAGAGTGTCACTAGTATACCTTTATTAGACTAGCTCGTTGATCAAAGATGGTTATGTTTCCTAGCCATAGACATGAGTTGTCATTTGATCAATGGGATCACATCATTAGGAGAATGATGTGATTGACTTGACTCATTCCGTTAGCTTAGCACTTGATCGTTTAGTATGTTGCTATTGCTTTCTTCATGACTAATACATGTTCCTATGACTATGAGATTATGCAACTCCTGTTTACCAGTGGAACACTTTGTGTGCTACCAAACATCACAACGTAACTGGGTGATTATAAAGGTGCTCTATAGGTGTCTCCAAAGGTACTTGTTCGGTTGGCGTATTTCGAGATTAGGATTTGTCACTCTGATTGTCGGAGAGGAATCTTCGGGCCCACTCGGTAATGCACATCACTATAAGCCTTGCAAGCATTGTAACTAATGAGTTAGTTGCGGAATGATGTATTACAGAACGAGTAAAGAGACTTGCCGGTAATGAGATTGAACTAGGTATTGAGATACCGACGATCCAATCTCGGGAAAGTAACATACCGATGACAAAGGGAACAACGTATGTTGTTATGCGGTTTGACCGATAAAGATCTTCATAGAATATGTGGGAGCCAATATGAGCATCTAGGTTCCGCTATTGGTTATTGACCAGAGATGTGTCTCGGTCATTGCTACCTCTCGAGCACTGCGTTGGTTTTCCCTTGAAGAGGAAAGGGTGATGCAGTAGAGCAGCGTAAGTATTTCCCTCACTTTTTGAGAACCAAGGTATCAATCCAGTAGGAGGCCACACATGAGTCCCTCGCGCCTACACAAACAAATAAACTCCTCGCAACCAACGCGATAAAGGGGTTGTCAATCCCTTCATGGTCACCTACGAGAGTGAGATCTGATAGATATGATGAGATAATATTTTTGGTATTTTTATGATAAAGAGAAATAAAGATGCAAGTAAAATAAATAGCAAAGGAAATAACTAAGTATTGGAAGATTAATATGATGGAAAATAGAGCCTGGGGCCATAGGTTTCACTAGAGGCTTCTCTCGAGAGCATAATATTACGGTGGGTGAACAAATTACTGTTGAGCAATTGACAAAATTGAGCATAGTTATGAGAATATATAGGTATGATCATGTATATAGGCATCACGTCCAAGACAAGTAGACCGATTCCTACCTGCATCTACTACTATTACTCCACACATCGACCGCTATCCAGCATGCATCTAGAGTATTAAGTTCAAGAGAACAGAGTAACACTTTAAGCAAGATGACATGATGTAGAGGGATAAATTCATGCAATATGATATAAACCCCATTGAGGGAGTCCTAGATTAGGGGGTATCCGGATAGCTGGATTATATCCTTTGGCCGGACTGTTGGGCTATGAAGATACAAGATTGAAGACTTCGTCTCGTGTCCGGATGGGACTCTACTTGGCGTGGAAGGCAAGCTAGGCAATACTGATATGTATATCTCCTCCTTTGTAACCGACCTTGTGTAACCCTAGCCCCTCCGGTGTCTATATAAACTGGAGGGTTTTAGTCCGTAGGACAACATACAATCATACCATAGGCTAGCTTCTAGGGTTTAGCCTCTCCGATCTCGTGGTAGATCGACTCTTGTAATACTCATATCATCAATAATAAATCAAGCAGGACGTAGGGTTTTAACTCCATCAAGAGGGCCCAAACCTGGGTAAAACATCGTGTTCCCTGCCTCCTGTTACCATCCGCCTTAGACGCATAGTTCGGGACCCCCTACCCGAGATCTGCCGGTTTTGACACCGACATTGGTGCTTTCAATGAGAGTTCCTCTGTGACGTCACCGTAAGGAAGGATGACTCATCTCATTGTTAAAAGCAACATTACCGCCGGGGGAGCTCTGGCTGTCGGCCAAACTCTCCGGTTAGGCAGTTTCGTCATGACTGCCTGTTCAACCGCTGTACCGACGATGACTTCTTGGGTCATCAAAAACAGCCTCCACGTCGGCACGGAATTCGCCGAGAAGATGGATCCAATGGAGCTCTCTTCCCTAAACGAACTCTTGGATCACATCGCCGCCTTGGGAGTCGCTACGGACTATGATCGGATTGGGCTTAAACCCGATCAAAGGGAGATTAACTCTCCATCGGTCACCCATCATGTCGCGGTGGTGGAGGAACAACGCGACAACTCTTCCTCTATTTTGAGGACTAACTATGTCCGGATTCTTGAGCTCTCCAAGCCGGATACCCGCTTACGGGAGGACATCACCCAAGCCCTGAACCTGGAATCAGGCAGCGGGCCGGACTTATCGGGCAACACTCCGGAACCCGAACTTCCAAGATTGGAAACTCCGCGGCCCCTGGGTCTCAGATCGGGTAGGGGTTCGGACTCAAATCCACCCACCCACCCAGACATAAATGATCTTTCCCACATCAGGCAAGAGCCCCATGAAACAGTACATCATTATTGGGCCAGATTCCTCCTTGTGATGAACAAGGTTAAGGACTGTCGCGAGGAAGATGCAGTCTCACTTTTCTGCAATAATTGCACGAACAAGGGAATCCTTAACGCCTTAAGTCGCCGTGACATATCATGCTTCACTGACTTGGTGTCCATAGTATGAAAGTACTGTGCGATAGAAAGCGCCTGGAAAACTGAAATGAAATTTTGGGATAATCCGGCCCCGAATATACACCCAGTCCGAAGTAAAAGGGTGCACTATCATAAGACACCCAGGCTAGTTGCAAAGAAACAAAAACCCTCTACAAGGCATGGAACCGTACTGGAGGGATGGCTTAACGGACCCTGCAAAATTCATAGTACAGCGGATAGAATACGAACGCACATCCTTAGAGCATGTTGGATATTCTGGCAGGTGGCCAAAAGTGGTGAGGATCTTCTTATCCCAAACGCCATAGAGCACCATCCCGTGGATAACAATACGGTGTTAATAGTCTTTGAGACCTTCGCGTCAAATAATAGGCGCAAGCGAACACTCCGTAGCATGGCCGAAATCTACCACGTAGCAGCAATAAATCCATGGAGTGACACGACAATAACCTTAAATGCCAGTGACGAACCTAAATTCCGAACAGACCGAGCACCAGCCGCACTGGTCCTTAGTCCAATTGTGGACGGCTTTCGACTCACCAAAGTACTCATGGACGGCGGCAGCGGATTAAACCTCATCTATGAGGAAACTCTTCAAAAAATGGAAATAGACTAGAACCGCATTGAGCAAAGTAGCACAACCTTCAGGGGAATCATACCCAGTCGGGAGGCACGATGCGCTGGGAAAATCACACTAGATGTGGTATTCGGTACACCAGAGAACTATAGGTCCGAAGAAATTACATTTCAAGTGGCCTCGTTCAGCAGTGCATACCACGCCTTTTAGGACGTGAGGCGTTCACAATCTTCCAAGCCGTAACCCATTATGGGTACATGAAGCTCAAAATGCCTGGGCCCAACGGAATCATCACGCTCGTCAGTGATCTGGACACAGCACTCCGCCTGAAAACAAAACAGCCGCACTGGCCCTCGAGGCATTATCTGAAGCCCTCTCGGCTGAGGAATTAACCATGCTACGCTCCACAGTGGACATGGACGACGTTATACTCGATAAGAGATCCAAGTCCACCTCTTTTAAACCAGCGGATGAAATAGTCAAATTCCAAGTCCACCCAATGGACCCTACAAAAACAGCCTCCATCGGGGCATAGTTAAACCCCGCCGTCGACGCCGCACTACAAGAGTTCTTGCGCGAGAATTGGGACATATTTGCCTGGCATCCCTCAGACATGCCAGGAATCCCAGGCAGGCTGGCCAAGCATAGCCTCAATATCCTAAAGGAATTCAAGCCGGTCAAGCAAGCTCTTCGGCGTTTCTCCGAACCTAAGAGACAGGCCATGGGAGAGGAACTAGCCAAGTTATTGGAGGCCAGATTCATCAGAGAAATAAAACACCCGGACTGGCTAGCAAACCTGGTGATGGTACCAAAGAAGGATAAATCCTGGCGCCTTTGTGTCGATTTCAAGGACCTCAATAAAGCTTGCCCAAAGGATCCCTTCCCCCTCCCCTGCATCGATCAAATTATCGATGCTACCGCAGGACACGAGTCATTGTGTTTCCTCGACGCATACTCCGGTTACCGCCAAATCAAGATGGCGGAGTCCAACCAAGCTGCAATGGCATTCATCACACCATACGGTCCCTTCTGCTTCAACACAATGCCTTTTTGGCTCAAAAACGCCGGGGCAACATATCAGCACATGATTCAGACATGTTTGGAGAAACAAATCGGCAAAACAGTAGAGGCATACGTAGACGATGTGATCGTCAAAACCAAACACGTCGAATCTTTGATAGACCAATTGAGGCTCACATTCGACAACCTCCGAACGTACGACATCGAGCTCAATCCGGAAAAATGCATTTTCGGCGTACCAGCCGGAAAGCTACTGGGTTTCATCGTCTCCAGTAGAGGTATTGAAGCTAGTCCGGTGAAAATCCGAGCTTTGTCACAGTTGGCTACCCCAACAGACCTCAAGCAAATCCAGAAGTTAACTGGATGCGTGGAGGCTCTAAGCCGCTTTATCTCCCACTTAGGAGAAAAGGCTTTACCCCTTTATCGCCTGCTTCGGCGCACCGAACACTTCGAGTGGACAGACGCTGCCACAGCCGGATTGGAAGAAATAAAGGCCATTTTGGCAACCAACCCAATCCTGGCCGCGCCAAACATCGGCGAACCAATGTTGTTGTACATTGCGGCAACTCATCAAGTTGTAAGCGCAGTGCTCGTTGTCGAACGAGAAGCCGACGGACATAAATTCCCTCTTCAAAAGCCGGTATACTATGTATCCACTGTCCCCACTCCATGCAAATCACGGTACCCACATTATCAAAAGATAGCCTATGCGGTATTCATGGCATCCCGGAAGCTGCGACACTACTTTCAAGAGTGTTCGATCATAGTAGCCTCGGAAGTGCCACTTAATGATATTATAAACAACCACGACGCTACAGGCTGGATTGCTAAATGGGCCATTGAGATCCTCCTGTTTGACATAACATACAAACCTCGACGAGCCATTAAGTCACAAGTCTTGGCCGACTTTGTCGCCGAATGGACGGAGGCCGAACTCCCTAAAGAGTATGATGCATACTCCAATTGGATCATGCACTTCGACGGTTCTAAAGTGCTGGCTGGACTAGGGGCTGGCGTCAATCTGACGTCCCCAAACGGAGATACCATTCAGTACGTACTACAAATATTGTATACAGACTCCAACAATGCAGCCGAATAGGATGCTCTGTTGCATGGTCTTCGGATGGCAGTCTCCATGGGCATTCAACGCCTGGAGGTGCGTGGGGGTTCAAACCTTGCAATATCCCAAATAAATGGAGACTTTGACGCCAAGGATCTGAAAATGGCGGCCTACCGAAACATCGTCCTAAAAATGTCAGCTCGGTTCGAGGGGCTCGAATTTCACCATGTGGCCCGGGAAAACAATCAGGCGGCAGATATCCTCACCCGCATCGGCGCAAAACGCGATGCGGTCCCCCCAACATATTTCTAGAGAGGTTGTTCAAGCCATCCGTAGTATGGGAAGGGGACACCGGTAACAATAGTCTGGACCCGGCCAAAATGCCCGATACCTAACACTCCGACACAATCGGAGGCTCCACCACCGAAATAACACCTTCAACCCACGTAATAATGGCCATCATAGCCCCGTGGACAGAACCATTCCTGGCCTACCAAACTAGGCAGGAACTTCCGGAGGACCAAAATGAGGCACGCTGCATAGTGTGGCGATCTAAGGCCTACAGGGTCCATGAGGGAGAATTGTATAAAAAAAGCACTACCGCAGTCCTTCAAAGGTGCATCTCCGAAGAGGAAGGGCGGAACCTTTTGGCAGAAATTCACGCCGGACTCGACAATCACCACGCCGCAGCCCGGGCTCTTGTAAGCAAGGCCTTTCGTACAGGATTCTATTGGCCAACGGCCCGGGCAGATGCACATGACTTGGTCCAACGCTGCGCCGGTTGCCAGCTCTTTGCAAATAAAAGCCACATGCCACCTAGCGCCCTCCAAACAATCCCCATTACATGGCCCTTCGCGGTCTGGGGGCTTGACATGGTTGGACCCCTTAAAGGGGGAACCGACAAGAAAAAATACTTACTGGTCATGGTGGATAAATTCACCAAATGGATAGAGGCCAAACCTGTTAAAAAAGCCGAATCCGGACCAGTGATAGACTTCATATCCGGGGTCGTACACCGTTATGGTGTCCCCCACAACATCATCACTGACAACATCACGAACTTCACTGCCGGTGAGGTAAAACTCTGGTGCAGAAAAATGGGCATCAAGCTCGATTATGCTTCAGTCTATCACCCACAAACCAACGACCAAGTTGATTGAGCCAACGGTCTTATAATGAGCGGCATTAAACCTAGATTATTGCGTTCCTTAACGGAGTCTGACACGCACTGGGTAGAGGAGCTCGACTCCGTACTCTGGGGGCTGCGGACCATGCCGAATCGTAGTATTGGATATACACCCTTCTTTATGGTGTATGGTGCAGAGGCAGTCTTGCCCTGTGAATAATTCATGACTCACCTCGAGTGCGCATGTACGAAGAAAGAGAAGCCGAGCTCGATCGGCAGGACAGTCTGGACACCTTGGAGGAGGAGCGCGATGTAGCCAAAGCCTGTTCCACATTTTATCAGCAACAGGCTCGCAGATACCAAAGCAGAGAAGTACGGGCCAAAACTTATAACGTTGGTGAACTAGTTCTACACCCGCCGGATAAGAAAAAGAACAAGGTCGAGCCCAAATGGGAAGGTCCCTTCATTATTGACCAAGTTCTGACCGGTGGAGCGTACCGACTGCGGGATGCATCGACTAGTCGACTCGAGCCAAACCCATGGAACGCGGCCAGGCTCCGAAGATTCTACACCTAGCGCCGGACTCTATGTTCGTCCCCTCCCTCTATCCATTTTTTGCATATACATTATCTGTCTTGTTTTTCTTTCTTCCTTTCTTTTATTCTTTCTCTAGGCCTTCAAGGGCCAACTTGTGACTCGCTTGCACATTATAGATGTGCTAGCCACGCTCATCATACCTGGGGGCTTCTTTCACAAAAGCTTAATTATTTATCTGGGCCTCAGGCCCCGCACATGTGTTATGCTTCCGCATGTACCTTTTTTCGCCATTATATGCATCGATATGACTTAAGTTTTGGCCAAGCTGGGTTGCCTGGCTCTTGTATTTATGCCCTACGTTCCCGTTAATTCAGCTAGGGCATAAGGGGAGCACCTCTGCGATTGTTACTGCCGGGTCAGCCGGATGTGTACCTCAGACTGGGTGAAGCCGAACGCTAGCGTTCTTAAGGGAATATTCGGTCAGTGAACAAAAGATGATTTTTATTTATTGTCCATATCTGCCCCCAGATGTTTTTCCTGCGTTTCCTATCACAGTCCGGACATGCACTTTAGGGCATGCTTACCCAGGGAAAGGAACCCTTAACGGAACTATTCTCCCTGGAAGATGTTTCTTACTACCCATGTAATATAACATAACTAGTTGGGCACTTGTCTATTCAAGCACTAATGACCCCTACGCCTGGTCTCCATGCATACCCTGGTTCTTATATAACTGAGCAGGTATTCGGATACACTCCGGACTATCGGGTCCCGAGGTTGAAGCGAAAAGGTCCACCAAGACAAATGATCTACAATCCGGCTAGAAGGCATTATACATGTCATTTTAATTACATAGTCATGCAGACTGGCTAAATTCCTCTTCTATACCATCCAACAGGCGGTCTAGCCTACAATCCTATTGGGAATACTTTGCGGCTAATTCTACTTGCCCATAAACTAAGCTAACAGGGATCTCTTTTCCGCCGGGCCCCACAGGTCCGACCTCGGCCATGTGATTTGGGTCAGCCTTGGTATACCACGTCTTCACCATGGCCCAGGCTTCTCTGGCACCTTGTCGGCATGCCGATATCTTCCATAATCGGAAGTGCCACCGTGCTCCCTTGAGCTTCTCCATAAGCTCTGCAACGCCTTCTGGCAGGGAGGCGGATGGCCACAAGGCCTGGGCAACACCTTGCATCAGCTACCGAACTTGTTCGTGCAGATGTGAGAGCTCGGATAGAAGATCACCCATAGACACGGGCATTTCCTCCGCGAGACGACCCGTCAGCATACCTACAGACATAACACTGTTAGTCGACTTCTTCACCGAACTCCTTTAAAAGGATTCGTTCAAGCACTTACTGAAAATGCCGCGCCGAAGCCGCTTATTCTCCTTCTCGGAGTCTGCAAGCTGGGCTCGAACGTCTTTTAGTTCCACACTTAGCTTGATATTGGCGTCTTGGAGATTGTTTTTCTCCCGCCTAACCTCAGTCAGCATGTGTTTCCAGCCTCTAGCTGTCGCACGACATGCTGGTCCGCCGGATTTTCTCCGGATTCATCTGCGACATCTATTGTTAGATCTGCAGCCACGCCACACACTATATGGTAACCATCATTCTTTAAAGTAAATGTTACCAGCGGGTGACTTTTTCGGTTCCTGCAATGCGGCAACAGCGGCCCGCAGTTGGATCTTGCATTCCTCTAGCTCCTGTGACAGCCTAGTTTTCTTCTCTGTAAGAACCTGCACAATAAAGATGATCCTTAAATCAGTTCTGCTAACTGTTTCAAGTCTCAGGGGCTACTGATACATATAAATCATCAGATTTACTTACTCGTACATCCTTTACATACTGATCCATGGCTCTGGCTAGACCATCTTGAGCAGCTCGGAGGTACGCCTCTCCAGAATTGAAGGCATCAAATGCCTCTGGTGAGAAACAATCGTCACAGAGTACGGCCCAGTGGCGCCTATGATTCATGGCACTTTCCACTTCTGAGTTTGTAGTGGACAATCTATCCGCATCCTTTGTAGGGGGATTATCCGGCGCCCGCCCAATATCGGCTTCCGTCAATATGTCTGGTCCTCGCACCCGACTAGTGGAAGCGTGATTAGTAACATCGCCGGACATATTCCGACGAGCGTTTTTTTCTGTTAAAGGAACACGGGCATCATTACATTTCGGGAAAGACAACAACCACAGAGCGGGGTTTTTGTTATACCTTTGCGCTGGCGTCTCCGTCCTGACCGCCTTCCTTTTTGGCCTACCCGGCCTCGGTGCCTCTTGTTGGCGAGTTGCTGCGGGTTCGGCAGGGCGTCCCGAATGCCTTCCCTGTAAAAATGCCATATGCATATGGTGGGTGAAGTTTCTAAAAGGGGATCCTAGTTTTTGGAGTTGGGATTTTTGTTTTTTCTTACGTGCGATGCAGGGAGCAGTCCGGGATAGTCGGCCGTGATGGCCACCATGGCATCATCGCAGCTTAACTGATAGAACTGTTAGTCTATTAGCTCCACGAATATAACCGGATCTTCTTCAAGTCCGGAGTCGAGGGCCCGGTCAGGGTCCTCTGGTTCTGGAGAAGGGCTGCTGAACTCCTTTATGGCTTTTCGCAGTTCCTGCCACAAAGTGGCAAGGTGAATACTTACAACAAATAATGCGGAAAAAATGGGAATAAGGAGATATAACTTACCCAGCTTGGAGGGTTGTACATGGCGAATCCATCCCGTGGCTTGATGCGGGTGAACTCCTCTTCCTCTCCCTTGAACAATTCGGACAGAATTTTCGCTAAAGCGGCAGCATTGTCTGGGCCCTTACGCCCGCAGCGGGTGGCATCATCCGCCCCGTTAAAACACCATAAGGGGTGCCCACGATATTGAAGTGGCCGCACTCCCTGCATTATGAAAATCGACATAACTTTGATTACTGTCAATCCTGACTGAGCCAGTGCTTTAATCCGGTTCATCAGATAGAGGACTTCTCCATTGTCTTCCACCTGGGGGCTCCGTGGGCGCCAACTTCGGCGTTTCTTCAGAGGAGCATTGTTGAACTCAGGAAGACCCCGCCGAACAAGGTCTAGAAGGGGAACGTCCTCCATATAAAACCATTATGAAGGCCAGCCTTCGGATGACTTCTTCGGGGTACCAGATAGGTATCCGGTACCGGCGATGCGCCATATTTCGGCTCCGCCCACTTGATAAAGTGACCCCCTCTGCATGCGAGGGACGAGGCAAAATAGCCATTTCCACAGCTCGAAGTGAGCCTCGCAGTCCAGGAACAACTCGCAGAGAGCAACATAGCCGGCAATATGTAGAATGGAGGCAGGGGTGAAATTGTGTAATTGGAGGCCGTAGAACTCCAGGAGCCCGCGGAGGAATAGATGAATTGGAAATCCGAGTCCCCTTAATAAATAGGGAACAAGGCAGACCCGTTCCCCCATAGAGGGACAGGGAAAGCTCTCCGCTTGCTCCCTGCCATTGTAGGTGGCAAGCCCAGCTCGAACGGGTACCATATACGCCGGAGGGAGAAATCCCTTAGTCTGCAGTTCGACTAATCGACTGTGCGGGACTGAACACCTCTCCCAATCACCGGGCTTAGGGCTACGGGGGCGGGAGGAGGAGCTGTGGAGGTCGGCCATGCTGGAATGGATCTTTCCGAAATGCGCTCTGACGGATTCTCGCTAGGGGAGGATGGTATGGATTGGATCTAAGGATCCCCATCCCTTTAATAGACAATTTATTTATCTGGCTAGGGGGTGAACGCAAAAACTCCCTTGCGCCTCGTATTCATTCAACGCGTGGGAGATAGCCCTTATTGGGCACAAAAGCCAAGAGTCCAAACATTTATGGGACCGGACACTACTTTACAAACGTTTGAAAGATGGAGAAGAACCCGCCTTACAATGCTGAAGACAACACTGCGCGCCGGACTCATCGTCATTGATGCCTGGTTCGGGGGCTTCTGAAGGAGTCCTGGATTAGGGGGTATCCGGACAGCCGGATTATATCCTTTGGCCGGACTGTTGGGCTATGAAGATACAAGATTGAAGACTTTGTCTCATGTCCAGATGGGACTCTACTTGGCGTGGAAGGCAAGCTAGCAATACGGATATGTATATCTCCTCCTTTGTAACCGCCCTTGTGTAACCTAGCCCCCTCCGGTGTCTATGTAAACCGGAGGGTTTTAGTCCGTAGGACAACATACAATCATACCATAAGCTAGCTTCTAGGGTTTAGCCTCTCCAATCTCGTGGTAGATCGACTCTTGTAATACTCATATCATCAAGAATAAATCAAGCAGGACGTAGGGTTTTACCTCCATCAAGAGGGCCCAAACCTGGGTAAAACATCATGTTCCCTGCCTCCTGTTACCATCCGCCTTAGACGCACAGTTCGGGACCCCCTACCCGAGATCCGCCGGTTTTGACACCGACACCCATCTTGATATCCTCGATGGCAACAATACAATACGTGCCTTACTGCCCCTACTTCAAGATTTAGCCCAAAGCTAAGCACTTCTCCCATTGCAAGAAATATCAATCTAGTAGGCCAAACCAAACTAAAAATTCGAAGAGACTTGCAAAGATAACCAATCATACATAAAAGATAAACTTCATCATAAACCCACAATTCATCGATCTCAACAAACACACCGCAAAACAAGATTACATCGAATAGATCTCCACAAGAGAGGGGGAGAACTTTGTATTGAGATCCAAAAAGAGAGAAGAAGCCATCTAGCTAATAACTATGGACCCGTAGGTCTGAAGTAAACTACTCACACTTCATCAGAGAGGCTATGATGTTGATGTAGAAGCACTCCGTGATCGATACCCCCTCCGACGGAGCTCCAAAAAAGGCCCCGAGATGGGATCTCAAGGATACAGAAAGTTACGGCGGTGGAATTAGGGTTTTGGCTCCGTATCTGGTAGTTTGGGGGTATGTAGGTATATATAGGAGGAAGGAGTACATCGGTGGAGCAACATGGGCCCCACGAGGGTGGAGGGCATGCCTAGGGGGGTAGGCGCGCCCCCTACCTCATGCCTTCCTTGTTGGTTGCTTGACGTAGGGTCCAAGTCCTCTGGATCATGTTCATTCCGAAAATCACGTTCCCAAAGGTTTCATCCTGTTTGGACTCCGTTTGATATTCTTTTTCTGCGAAACCCTAAAATAGGCAAGAAACAACAATTCTGGGCTGGGCCTTTGGTTAATAGGTTAGTCCCAAAAATAATATAAAAGTGTATAATAAAGCCCAATAATGTCCAAAACAGGATATATTATAGCATGGAACAATAAAAAATTATAGATACGTTGGAGATGTATCAAGCATCCCCAACCTTAATTCCTGCTCGTCCTCGAGTAGGTAAATGATAAAAACATATTTTTTTTATGTGGAATGCTACTTGGCATAATTTTCAATGTAATTCTCTTGATTGTGGTATGAATATTCAGATCCGAAAGATTCAAGACAAGAGCTTAATATTGACATAGAAATAATAATAGTTCAAGCATACTAACTAAGCAATTATGTCTCTTCAAAATAACATGGCCAATGAAAGTTATCCCTACAAAATCATATAGTCTGGCTATGCTCCATCTTCACCACACAAAGTATTCAAATCATGCACAACCCCGATGACAAGCCAAGCAATTGTTTCATACTTTTGGTGTTCTCAAACTTTTTCAATCTTCATGCAATATATGAGCGTGAGCCATGGACATAACACTATAGGTGGAATAGAATGGTGGTTGTGGAGAAGACAAAAAGGGAGAAGATAGTCTCACATCAACTAGGCATATCAACGGGCTATGGAGATGCCCATCAATATATATCAATGTGAGTGAGTAGGGATTGCCATGCAACGGATGCACTAGAGCTATAAGTATATGAAAGCTCAAAAAGAAACTAAGTGGGTGTGCATCCAACTTGCTTTCTCACGAAGACCTACGGCATTTTGAGGAAGCCCATCATTGGAATATACAAGCCAAGTTCTATAATGAAAAATTCCCACTAGTATATGGAAGTGATAGCATAAGAGACTCTCTATCATGAAGATCATGGTGCTACTTTGAAGCACAAGTGTGGAAAAAAGGATAGTAGTATTGCCCCTTTTTATTCTTTTTTGGGCCTTCTTTTTTTATTTGGCCTTTCTCCTTTTTTTGGGACAATACTCTATGAATGATGATCATCACACTTCTATTTATTTACAACTCAATGATTACAACTCGATACTAGAACAAAGTATGACTCTATATGAATGCCTCCGGCGGTGTACCGGCATAGCAATGATGCATGAGTGACTTATATGAAAGAATTATGAACTGTGGCTTTGCCACAACTAAAATGTCAACTACATGATCATGCAAAGCAATATGACAATGATGGAGCGTGTCATAGTAAACGGAACGGTGGAAAGTTGCATGGCAATATATCTCGGAATGGCTATGGAAATGCCATGATAGGTAGGTATGGTGGCTGTTTTGAGGAAGGTATATGGTGGTTTTATGATACCGGCGAAAGGTGCGCGGTATTAGAGAGGCTAGCAATGGAGGAAGGGTGAGAGTGCGTATAATCCATGGAATCAACATTAGTCATAAAGAACCCACATACTTATTGCAAAAATCTATTAGTTATCGAAGCAAAGTACAACGTGCATGCTCCTAGGGGGATAGATTGGTAGGAAAAGACCATCGCTCGTCCCCGACCGCCACTCATAAGGAGGACAATCAATAAATACACCATGCTCCGACTTCTTAACATAACGGTTCACCATACGTGCATGCTACGGGAATCACAAACTTCAACAAAAGCATTTCTCAAATTCACAACTACTCAACTAGCACGACTCTAATATCACCATCTCCATATCTCAAAACAATTATCAAGTTTCAAACTTCTCATAGTATTCAACACACTCATAAGAAATTTTTATTATTAATCTTGAATGCCTAACATAATTAAATCAAATTACCATGCTGTTTTGTAGGATTCTAAAAATAATCTAAGTTAAGCATGAGAGAACAATGGTTTCTATAAAACAAATCCACCAATGTGCTCTAAGAGATATAAGTGAAGCACTAGAGCAAAATCTATATAACTCAAAAGATATAAGTGAAGCACATAGAGTATTCTAACAATTTCCGAATCATGAGTGTCTCTCTCAAAAAATTGTGTGCAGCAAGGATGATTGTGGAAAATAAAGACTCAAATAATACAAGACGCTCCAAGCAAAACACGTATCATGTGGTAAATAAAAATGTAGCTCCAAGTAAAGTTACCGATAAAAGTAGACGAAAGAGGGGATGCCTTCCGGGGCATCCCCAAGATTTGGCTTTTAGGTGTCCTTAGATTATCTTGGGGGTGCCATGGGCATCCCCAAGCTTAGGCTCTTGCCACTCCTTGTTCCATAATCCATCAAATCTTTACCCAAACTTGAAAACTTCACAACACAAAACTTAAAGTAGAAAATCTCATGAGCTCCGTTAGCGAAAGAAAACAAAACACCACTTCAAGGTACTGTAATGAACTCATTCTTTATTTATATTGGTGTTAAACCTACTGTATTCCAACTTCTCTATGGTTTATAAACTATTTTACTAACCATAGATTCATCAAAATAAGCAAACAACACACGAAAAACAGAATCTGTCAAAAACAGAAAAGTCTGTAGTAATCTGTAGCTAACGCAAGATCTGGAAACCCAAAAATTCTAAAATAAATTTCTGGACGTGAGGAATTTACGTATTAATCATCTTCAAAAATAATTAACTAAATATCACTTTCCAAATAAAAATGGCAGCAGTTCTCGTTAGCGCTAAAGTTTCTGTTTTTTACAGCAAGATTAAAAAGACTTTCCCCAAGTCTTCCCAACGGTTCTACTTGGCACAAACACTAATTAAACACAAAAAACACAACCAAAACAGTGTCTATAGAAATTATTTATTACTAAACAGGAGCAAAAAGCAAGTAATAAAAATAAAATTGGGTTGCCTCCCAACAAGCGCTATCGTTTAACACCACTAGCTAGGCATAAAAGCGAAGATAGATCTAGGTATCTTTAATGAGACATCTATCACTTTTAGGGGTTTCTTTAGTTTTATAAATAATCAAACTTCTAGGCACAAAATCGAAAAAATCATTAGTAGCAAATGGTTCCTTAATGGTAGTGAAAAGATTAGGATGAATACTTATAGATTTGAGATCCGCAGTTTCTTTGCTAGAGGATTCACCCTTATTTTTAGGAACATACATAAGCTTGGCAATTTTAGTTGGAGGACTTGGGGTATTCTTTACGGAAGAAAAAGAGGTTCCCAAGTTGGTAATGATACCCTCAAGCTTATCAATTCTAGTGGAATCATGATTTATTCTTTCATTAACTATGGGTTCCTTCTCCTTAATATTTTTCAAAGTGACTCCTACTTTAGATCCATATTGAGTAATTTGGTTGTGGATCCTTTTATCGAAATTTTCAATTAACTCTATGGTAGCAACTTTATTTTCAATAATTTCAAGTTTTTCCATTACATGCTCCAAAGTTAACATGGTTCCATTAACCAAAAGAGGCAGTGAGCCAAATAAATCTATCATAGCATTATAGGAATCAAAAGTGTGGCTACCCAAGAAGTTCCCTCCGGTAATGGTATCAAGGACATATCTGTGCCAAGGAATAGCACCTACATAAAAATTGTGAAGAAGAATAGAAGTAGATTGTTTCCTGGTAGATCTATTTTGAGCATTGCAAATTCTATACCAAGCGTCTTTTAGGTTTTCTCCTTCCCTTTGCTTAAAATTAAGAACTTCATTTTTGGGAGACAGCGGAGAAGATACGGGACTAGCCATAATGACAAGCAAGCAAACCAACACACAAGCAAACAAGAAACGAGCAAAAGAGGCGAATAGAGAACGAGAGAGAGAGGATGGAGAGAGAGAGGGCGAATAAAACGGTAAGGGTGAAGTGGGGGGGGGAGAGGAAAACGAGAGTCAAATGGCAAATAATGTAATGCAGGAGATAAGGATTTGTGATGGGTACTTGGTATGATGACTTTTTCATAAACTCCCCGGCAACGGTGCCAGAAATCCTTCTTGCTACCTCTCGAGCACTGCGTTGGTTTTCCCTTGAAGAGGAAAGGGTGATGCAGTAGAGCAGCGTAAGTATTTCCCTCAATTTTTGAGAACCAAGGTATCAATCCAGTAGGAGGCCACACACGAGTCCCTCGCACCTACACAAACAAATAAACTCCTCGCAACCAACGTGATAAAGAGGTTGTCAATCCCTTCACGGTCACCTACGAGAGTGAGATCCGATAGATATGATAAGATAATATTTTTGGTATTTTTATGATAAAGAGAAATAAAGGTGCAAGTAAAATAAATAGCAAAGGAAATAACTAAGTATTGGAAGATTAATATGATGGAAAATAGACCCGGGGGGCATAGGTTTCACTAGAGGCTTCTCTCGAGAGCATGAGTATTACGGTGGGTGAACAAATTACTGTTGAGCAATTGACAGAATTGAGCATAGTTATGAGAATATCTAGGTATGATCATGTATATAGGCATCACGTCCGAGACAAGTAGACCGACTCCCACCTACATCTACTACTATTACTCCACACATCGACCGCTATCCAGCATGCATCTAGAGTATTCAGTTCAAGAGAACAGAGTAACGCTTTAAGCAAGATGACATGATGTAGAGGGATAAACTCATGCAATATGATATAAACCCCATCTTGTTATCCTCGATGGCAACAATACAATACGTGCCTTGCTGCCCCACTATCACTGGGAAAGGACACTTCAAGATTTAGCCCAAAGCTAAGCACTTCTCCCATTGCAATAAAGATCAATCTAGTAGGCCAAATCAAACTCAAAATTCAAAGAGACTTGCAAAGATAACCAATCATACATAAAAGATAAACTTGATCATAAACCCACAATTCATCGATCTCAACAAACACATCGCAAAAGAATATTACATCGAATGGATCTCCACAAGAGAGGGGGATAACTTTGTATTGAGATCCAAAAAGAGAGAAGAAGCCATCTAGATAATAACTATGGACCCGTAGGTCTGATGTAAACTACTCACACTTCATTAGAGAGGCTACGGTGTTGATGTAGAAGCCCTTCGTGATCGATACCCCCTCTGGCGGAGCTCCGGAAAAGGCCCCAAGATGGGATCTTGTGGATACAGAAAGTTACGATAGTGGAATTAGGGTTTTGGCTTTGTATCTGGTAGCTTGGGGGTACGTAGGTATATATAGGAGGAAGGAGTACGTCAGTGGAGCAACATGGGCCCCACAAGGGTGGAGGGCGCGCCTGGGGGGGGGGGGGTAGGTGCACCCCCTACCTCGTGCCTTCCTCGTTGGTTGCTTTATGTAGGGTCCAAGTCCTCTGGATCATGTTCGTTCTGAAATCACGTTCCCGAAAGTTTCATTCCGTTTGGACTCCGTTTGATATTATTTTTCCGCGAAACCCTAAAATAGGCAAAAAACAGCAATTCTGGGCTGGGCCTCCGGTTAATAGGTTAGTCCCAAAAATAATATAAAAGTGTATAATAAAGCCCAATAATGTCCAAAACAGGATATAATATAGCATGGAACAATCAAAAATTATAGATACGTTGGAGACGTATCAGTCATGTCTACATAGTTCTCGAACCCGTAGGGTCCGCACGCTTAAAGTTCGCTGACGATCGTATTATGAGTTCTTGTGTTTTGATGTACTGAAGGTAGTTCGGAGTCCCGGATATGATCACGAACATGACGAGGAGTCTCGAAATGGTTGAGACATAAAGATCTAATATTGGACGACTATATTTGGATACTGGAATGGTTCCGGGTGAGATCGGGAATATACCGGAGCACCGGGAGGTTATCGGAACCCCCCGAGAGGCATATGGGACTTATTGGCCTTTAGTGGAAGGGAGGGGAAAGGAGCAAGGGAGGTGGCGCGCCCCCCAAGCCCAATCCGAATTGGGAGGGGGGGCGTCCCCCTTTCCTTCCTCTTCCTTCCCTCTCCTACTCCAAGTTGGAAAGGGGGGAATCCTACTCCCGGTGGGACTAGGACTCCCCATGGCCGGGCCTAGAGAGGGACGGCCCTCCCCTCCTCCACTCCTTTATATACGGGGGCAGGGGACACCTCTAGACACACAAGTTGATCTGTTGATCTCTCCCAGCCGTGTGCGGTGCCCCCCTCCACCATAATCCATCTCGATGATATCGTAGCAGTGCTTAGGCGAAGCCCTGCGTCAGTAGCATCATCATCACCGTCATCACGCCGTCGTGCTGACGAAACTCTCCTATGAAGCTCTACTGGATCGGAGTTCGTGGGACGTCATCGAGCTGAATGTGTGCTGAACTCGGAGGTGTCGTGCGTTCGGTACTTGGATCGGTCGGATCGTGAAGACGTACGACTACATCAACCGCGTTGTGCTAACGCTTTCGCTTACGGTCTACGAGGGTACATGGACGATACTCTTCCCTCTCGTTGCTATGCATCACCATGATCTTGCGTGTGCATAGGATTTTTTTTGAAATTACTACGTTACCCAATAGTGGCATCCGAGCCAGGTTTTATGCATAGATGTTATACGCACGAGTAGAACACAAGTGAGTTGTGGGCGATACAAGTCATACTGCTTACCAGCATGTCATACTTTGGTTCGGCAGTATTGTTGGATGAAGCGGCCTGGACCAACATTACGCATACACTTATGCGAGACTGGTTCTACCGACGTGCTTTGCACACAGGTGGCTGGCGGGTGCCAGTTTCTCCAACTTTAGTTGAACCGAGTGTGGCTATGCCTGGTCCTTGAGAAGGTTAAAACAACACTAACTTGACAAACTATCGTTGTGGTTTTGATGGGTACGTAAGAATGGTTCTTGCTCAGCCCATAGCAGCCACGTAAAACTTGCAACAACAAAGTAGAGGAAGTCTAACTTGTTTTTGCAGGGCATGTTGTGATGTGATATGGTCAAGACATGATGCTATATTTTGTTGTATGAGATGATCATGTTTTGTAACTGGGTTATCGGCAACTGGCAGGAGCCATATGGTTATCGCTTTATTGTATGCAATGCAATCGCCCTGTAATTGCTTTACTTTATCACTAAGTGGTAGCGATAGTCATAGAAGCAATAGTTGGCAAGACGACAACGATGCTACGATGGAGATCAAGGTGTCGTGCCGGTGACGATGGTGATCGTGACGGTGCTTCGAAGATGGATATCACAAGCACAAGATGATGATGGCCATATCATATCACTTATATTGATTGCATGTGATGTTTATCTTTTATGCATCTTATTTTGCTTAGATCGACGGTAGTATTATAAGATGATCTCTCACTAAATTTCAAGGTATAAGTGTTCTCCCTGAGTATGCACCATTGTGAAAGTTCTTCGTGCTGAGACACCACGTGATGATCGGGTGTGATAATCTCTATGTTCAAATAAAACGGGTGCAAGACGGTTTTGCACACACGGAATACTCAGGTTAAACTTGACGAGCCTAGCATATGCAGATATGGCCTCGGAACACTGAGACCGAAAGGTCGAGCGTGAATCATATAGTAGATATGATCAACATAGTGATGTTCACCATTGAAAACTACTCCATCTCACGTGATGATCGGACATGGTTTAGTTGATATGGATAACGTGATCACTTAGATGATTAGAGCGATGTCTATCTAAGTGTGAGTTCTTTAATAATTTGATTAACTGAACCTTAATTTATCATGAACTTAGTACCTGATAGTATTTTTGCATGTCTATGTTATTGTAGATAGATGGCCTGTGCTGTTGTTCCATTGAATTTTAATGCATTCCTTGAGAAAGCAAAGTTGAAAGATGATGGTAGCAATTACACGGACTGGGTCCGTAACTTGATGATTATCCTCATTGTTGCACACAAGAATTACGTCCTGGAAGCACCGCTGAGTGCCAAACCTGCTGCAGGATCAACACCAGATGTTATGAATGTCTGGCAGAGCAAAGCTGATGACTACTCGATAGTTCAGTGTGCCATGCTTTATGGCTTAGAACCGGGACTTCAACGACGTTTTGAACGTCATGGAGCATATGAGATGTTCCAGGAGTTGAAGTTAATATTTCAAGCAAATGCCCGGATTGAGAGATATGAAGTCTCCAATAAGTTCTACAGCTGCAAGATGGAGGAGAATAGTTTTGTCAGCGAACATAAATGTCTGGGTATCATAATCACTTGACTTAACTGGGAGTTAATCTTCCTGTTGACAGTGTCATTGACAGAGTTCTTCAATCATTGCCACCAAGGTACAAAAGCTTCGTCATGAACTATAATATGCAAGGGATGAACAAGACAATTCCCGAGCTCTTCGCAATGCTAAAGGCAGCGGAGGTAGAAATCAAGAAGGAGCATCAAGTGTTGATGGTCAACAAGACCACCAGTTTCAAGAAAAAAGGTAAAGGGAAGAAAAAGGGGAGCTTCAAGAAGAACAGCAAACAAGTTGCTGCTCATGATAAGAAACCCAAGTCTAGACCTAAGCCTGAGACTGAGTGCTTCTACTACAAACAGACTGGTCACTGGAAGCGGAACTGCCCCAAGTATTTGGCGATAAGAAGGATGGCAAGGTGAACAAAGGTATATGTGATATACATGTTATTGATGTGTACCTTACTAATTCTCGCAGTAGTAGCTGGGTATTTGATACTGATTCTGTTGCTAATATTTGCAACTCGAAGTAGGGACTACGGATTAAGTGAAGATTGGTAAAGGACAAGGTGATGATGTGCGTGGGAAATGGTTCCAAAGTCGATGTGACCGCGGTCGGCACGCTACCTCTACATCTACCTTCAGGATTAGTATTAGACCTAAATAATTGTTATTTGGTGCCAGCGTTAAGCATGAACATTATATCTGGATCTTGTTTGATGTGAGACGGTTATTCATTTAAATCATAGAATAATGGTTGCTCTATTTATATGAGTAATATCTTTTATGGTCATGCACCCTTAAAGAGTGGTATATTCTTTGTGGATCTCGATAGTGGAGATACACATATTCATAGTATTGAAGCTAAAAGATGCAGAGTTGATAATGATAGTGCAACTTATTTGTGACACTGTCGTTTAGGTCATATTGGTATAAAACGCATGAAGAAACTCCATTCTGATGGACTTTTGGAATCACTTGATTATGAATAACTTGGTACTTGCGAATCGTGCCTCATGGGCAAAATGACTAAAACGCCGTTCTCCGGAACTATGGAGCGAGCAACATATTTATTGGAAATCATACATACTGATGTATGTGGTTCGATGAATATTGAGGCCCGCGGTGGGTATCATTATTTTCTCACCTTCACAGATGATTTGAGCAGATATGGGTATATCTACTTGATGAAACATAAGTATGAAACATTTGAAAAGTTCAAGGAATTTCAGAGTGAAGTGGAAAATCATCGTAACAGGAAAATAAAATTTCTACGATCTGATCATGGAGGAGAATATTTGAGTTACGAGTTTGGTCTTCATTTGAAACAATGCAGAATAGTTTTGCAACTCACGCCACCTGGAACACCACAGCGTAATGGTGTGTCCGAACATCGTAATCGTACTTTACTAGATATGGTGCGATCAATGATGTCTCTTACTGATTTACCGCTATCGTTTTGGGGTTATGCTTTATAGAAAGCTGCATTCATGTTAAATAGGGCACCATCTAAACCGTTGAGAAGACTCCTTATGAACTGTGGTTTGGCAAGAAACCAAAGTTGTCATTTATTAAAGTTTGGGGCTGCGATGCTTATGTGAAAAAGCTTCAACCTGATAAGCTCGAACCCAAATCGGAGAAATGTGTCTTCATAGGATACCCAAAGGAGAATGTTGGGTACACCTTCTATGATGAGACCTTCTCACTCGTAGCGATGCTTAAGTCCGTCCGAATCATGTTAGCTATTTCCGCATTTTATGATTATGAAATTTGGCAAATGGATGTAAAGACTGCATTCCTGAATGGATTTCTAGAAGAAGAGTTGTATATGATGCAACCTGAAGGTTTTATCGATCCAAAGGGTGCTAACAATGTGTGCAAGCTCTAGCAATCCATTTATGGACTGGTGCAAGCTTCTCGGAGTTGGAATAAACGTTTTGATAGTGTGATCAAAGCATATGGTTTTATACAAACTTTTGGAGTAGCCTGTATTTACAAGAAAGTGAGTGGGAGCTCTGTAGAATTTCTAATATTATATTGTCGGTGGGAATGACACCTATGGGATCACAAGAATCCCTACTACGGTTGCGGGGCGCGGGGTCGTGAGAAGAGCGGATCAAACAGATAGCACACGGTTCGTTTATCCAGGTTCGGGCCGCGAGGATGCGTAAAACCCTACTCCTGCTTTGGTGGATTGTATATCTGTGTTCTTGAGCTAGCTATGGGGCGTGAGGAGCTCCAAAAAGCCGAATCCCCCTCCTGGTCGCCTCGGGCCTCCTTTTATAGGAAAGGGGTTGCCACAGTGGCACACAGGAGGTGGAAAGGTTACAATGATGTGAGGTTATCCCTCGCATTACATGACAAGGCGCATTTAATGCGTCTTGCCCAGGTGTCCTTGTTTTATCGGGGACGGGGGAGAGCCCTGTCTCGTCCGTCGCTGCTCCCTCTTGTGTTGACACGCGCCCTGGCCAGCGGCGCCAGCGGTGCCATGTAGGCAGGCAGGCAGCTGAGGTGGCGCAGCGGTGGGTCTTCACGAAGCTCCGCATGCCGCCACGCAGGTGCCTGCCCAGCTGGTTGGGTCGGCAGCTGCATGCGAACGGCGGTGGAGGTTTGACTGGCGTGGGCCTGATGGTGGCCCTACGGGTGTTCTTGGCAAGGGCCTTGCCGGGGCCCCGGCAAGGGTCTTGCCGTGGCGCCTGCTGTCATCCCTGGCAAGGCTCTTGCCGGGGGCCTTGTGGTCCTCCTTGGCTGGGATCCCGTCACGGATCATCATCTTTCTAAAGGGTGTTTCTGATCTTGAATGCCTTCACAAAGATCTGCATGCCACCACGGGGATGTCTTCCGAATCCTTGCACCATGGGGGCAGTGGACTCAAGGGTGACTCACTCCATAGGTGTGGGGCGAGCTGCCACGGCAAGGGTCTTCCAGGTTTGCTAAAACCGCCTCCCGGCAAGGATCTTGCCGGGGGGGTCCGCTTCGTCCCCTTTGCTCTTTGTGGTCTTGGTCTTGGCGTCGTTCTGCTTCTACTGAGCTTCGGCCTTACCTTGGCTCACCTCCATTGCCTTGCTCAGTGTGGCGGTGCCCGTGGCTCAGACTGCCCGTGCACAGTTATAGGGGTACAAAAAGTGTACCCCTCTTTTTGTACACCGACAGGAGCCCCCGGGCCTGGGCCACACGTAAGCGCAATCGCGTCATTGGGCTAGGCCCAAAAAACGGTGCGCGGGCAGGCGGGGTGGATTTTACCGTGGTAAGATTCTTCGCGCGCCGCGCTTCCCATGCTTCCCGCGCATGGCGCAGCGTGGGGAGACGTGTGTGACGTGGGCGGCATGCGTGGGGCTGAGCTCTACATGCA
This sequence comes from Triticum dicoccoides, assembly GCF_002162155.2. Classification (NCBI taxonomy): domain Eukaryota; kingdom Viridiplantae; phylum Streptophyta; class Magnoliopsida; order Poales; family Poaceae; genus Triticum; species Triticum dicoccoides. Next base: position 232,386,107 of record NC_041384.1, on the reverse strand, counting down.
TGCATCACGTCATAGTAAAGGGGGTGGTTCGCGCCTTTCTCATAAACAGAGGGAGGCGTGGAGGCGCGGTCCATTTACTGAACGGGGCCGAGGCGTGGTCTTCAAGGCGTCCACTCCCCACGATCACGGGGTGGGGAGAGGTCGCCTCACCCGCCGCCTTGGTCCTGCATGCCTGCCACGTGGCTCTCATGTGCTTGGGGTGGCGAACGGTGGAGGCGGAAAACCGGGCCGCCGCGAGCTGGGGTGGTGGGTCGGTCCCAGTTCCCTGCGCCTTCTGCGTCTTGATTGGCTGAGCGGGGCGGCCGAGCCCCCACCCCGTTCCTTTATAAGGAGCGGGAGGGGGGATGGCGCCCCGCATTCCTTCATCTCCTCCTTCCTTCAGCTTTTGCTCCCCCTTCCATCCTCCATGGAGAGAGGGAATCCTGGTCCTTCAATGGTGGCGGCAAGGGTCGCCGCTCGACAACGCATCCCTCCTTCTCCTACACCCGCGGTGGCAGAGCCAGCCGCGAGGGGAAGGGGGCGAGGCTGTGGGCGAGGCCGAGGCGCTCGGGGAAGAGGAGGACGGGGCGGCGCAACGGCCTCGCCTCCGCCAGCAGTTCCTCCCCCATGGAGGGCCACGTTGGGGATGACCCTTGCGAGTTCTTCGTCAGGCTGCGCCGGCCGCCTCGCCGTCGCCTTCGTCTCCCGACCCCATTCGCGGGGGAGATGAAGCTGGGTCCGCCGGAGTCGTTGTGGCTGCAAATGAGGGGCTGCGGGATCAGCGGCACGCAGGCCCACGTCGACTTCCCCGCCCCTCACGTGATGTATCTCCGTCGGGGATGGAAGACGTTTGCCCATATCCATCGCTTGACGGAGGGGCTCACTCTCCATTTTAAGCTGATGGAGTGTGGCCTTCTCTCCGTCAAGGTCTTCGGGTGCTTTGGGACCCATGCAAGGTGCTGCATGGAGAGCTCTTCTGATAGTGAAGACTCCTCCTCGGGTGGGAGTGACGAGGAGGACAGCGGCAGCGACGACGAGGGTAGTAGGCAGCAGGATGACGGGTCCGATTAGGTGTCGAGTGCCGCTCTGTGCGGCACCGGCGACCCCATCATCCGCGTCGCTGGCTCCCTGAACTTCTCGGGGTCGTCTCCTTGGGCGGCTGGCGTTGGGAGGCTGCGGAAGAGGAAGAGGGCGGGCGGCAAGGCCGTCAAGTCGGAGTACGCGGGCACCAACGCCTTCGACGTGTGCTGACGTCCTGCCGCCTCGTCTTCGAGCTCTGCTTCCGGCGCCGCCAACACCATCCAGCCCTCGGACGGCCACCGAGATGTTCTCTTGGTGTCTTCTGCCACCCGTAGCTCGCCTAGGCGCCCCTTTTGCCCTTTTCGTCTCCTTGACCTGCCTCCTGAGGAGAGGGACAAGAAAGGGATTACGGGCACCTTATCTCTTTTTAGTTTGTAAGCCTTCGGGCCTTAGCTGAATTGAAAACTTGTAATCCCATTATTCATGTTTTTCATTCCCTATGGACTGTACCTGAGTGAAATGTTTTTAATGAAAAAGGGATGTTTGCCGGGTCATTTGTTTGTGGGTAGAACCCACGACAAGGAGTAAATCCTTGATATCTTTAAGACAAACATTTCCTTGCCCGGCAACAGGCCTTGCCGTCTCCCCACTTCGCTCGACCTTTCTCACGCCTTTGGCGGAGGCAGGGATGAGGCGGTTTCAGGCTCCTTGTTTCATCCTCTCGCTGCCGCGACTACGACCAAACCTGGCCCCAGGAACGAGCCCTAGGGCCTAGAGTTAGGGAAGCACGGTAGCTTTAGGAAAAATGAGGTTTCACATACCTCAGTCCATAAGGGAATGCATGATAAGGGATGAAGAACTTATCTGAAGTTGTAGCCCCCGGCAACTCTGGTTTGCCGTGGGTGAATCTTTGCTCTTGCAGCCCCCGGCAATACTGGCTTGTCGGGGTCTAGATGCTGGTCTGTCCCTCTTCTCTTTTCCTCCCCAAGTGGTTCGACACGGATATCCGTGTGTCCTGTGAACCAAAGAAGACAAAAGAAAGAAAAAGAGCCGCACACTCGACCTCTAAGCTAGGGGTTAGTCGCCGCTAAGCACTATCAACCCTAACCAAGGACGAGACTCGACCTAGCATGCATGCTATAACTTAGGGCGCCAGCGCTTCATTTATTTGTGCTCAGGGTCTGCGCCTTGCTTTGTACAAAGGGTTACATGCATCATCGGCAATGCTTGTACAAAAGGTGGCTTGCCGGGGGGCCCGGCAAGCCGCGCCTTATGGGTAAAACTTGCGAAGATGCTCAATGTTCCAGGAGTGACTCACCGGAACGGCATCTTCGGTCTCCAGGCGGACTGCGCCGGGCCTGGTGACTCGTATTACCCGATAAGGGCCTTCCCACTTTGGCATCAACTTGGTGGAATTCTTGGCCGATTGAACGCGCCGAAGGACAAGGTCGCCTTCCTCAAGGCTTCGGGCATGAACCTTGCAGCTATGGTAGCGGCGTAGGGCTTGCTGGTAGCGTGCTGCTCTCACAGCCGCCAGAAGATGATCTTCCTCAAGGAGCATTGCATCATCTTGCCGCAGTTGCTCTTGCTCAAGCTCATCATAAGCGAGCACTCGAGGTGACTTGTATATGAGTTCAGTGGGGAGAACTGCTTCTGCCCCGTATACCAGGGCAAAGGGTGTCTGGCCGGTGGCTTGATTTGGCGTCGTCCTGATCGACCAAAGAACCGTCGGCAACTCATCAATCCAGCGCCTTCCACTCTTGTGCAGCCTGTCAAAGGTCTTGGTCCTTAAGCCTCACAGTACTTCAGCCTTTGCCTTCTCAGCTTGACCATTGCTTCGTGGGTGAGCAATGGAAGCGAAACAGACTTTGCTGCCGAGGTCTTGGATATATTGCATGAAGGTGCGGCTTGTAAACTGTGTGCCGTTGTCGGTGATGACCCTACTGGGTACACCAAAACGGCACACTAGTCCCTTGAAGAACTTGACGGCTGACTGAGCTGTGACCTTCCTCACTGCCTCCACCTCCGGCCACTTTGTAAACTTGTCGATTGCAACGTACAAGTACTCAAAGCCCCCGACAGCGCGGGGGAAAGGGCCCAGTATGTCGAGCCCCCAGACCGAGAAGGGCCAGGAGAGAGGAATGGTTTGAAGGGCTTGAGCTGGCTGATGAAGCTTCTTTGAATGGAACTGACATGATTCACACCTGGTGACTAGTGTCGTCGCATCCTGGAGGGCGGTGGGCCAGAAGAAACCTTGCCGAAATGCCTTGCCGGCAAGGGCCCTTGACCCGATGTGGGATCCACATATGCCTCCGTGTATCTCTGCCAACAGCTCCAGTCCTTCCTCCCGTGGGATACACTTCAATTTCACACCATTCGGCCTCTTCCTGTACAGGACGTCATCGACGAACTGGTACATGGTAGAGCGACGGGCTACTTTTTCCGCTTCTTCCTGCTCTTCAGGAAGTTCCCCTGTTTGGAGGAATCAGACGGTATGCTGTGCCCACACTGGAGCCTGGGGCTCGACGGCGAGGACTAAAGGCATTTCCTCCGCTATAGGAGTGGCTGTCTCGATGGCAAGAGCTTGACGCTCCGCCGGAGCTAGCCGTCCCGTGGCGGGCTCAGTGTCCCCGGCAACATCCTTGCCGGCGGCTCCGGGGAGCTCGGCGGGAAAGTACTTGCCGGGTCCTGATTTCCTCCTCTTGTTTTGCTCTGTTCATGGATCAACGGATGGCTGAGTTAGCTGGAGCACAAAGGTACCTGGTTCCACAGGTAGCTTAAGGGCAGCACATTTTGACAGGTAATCGGCGATATCGTTCTCCGCTCGGGGAACGTATTCAGCTTGTATACCGTCGAAACGCTCTTCCAGCTTTCTCACTTCATCGACGTAGGCCTTCATCAGTGGGCTCTGGTAGTCCTTGTTGACTTGCTTGACGACGAGCTGGGAGTCGCCCCTGACAATGAGCTTCTTGATCCTGAGGTCCGCCGCGATCCTAAGACCGGCAAGCAGCCCTTCGTACTCTGCCATATTGTTTGTTGACACCTCCTTGGGGAAGTGCATCTGGATCACGTACTTGAGGTGCTCTCCGGTGGGCGCGACAAGCAATACGCCAGCCCCGGCGCCGTGTAAGGAGAAAGCTCCATCAAAGTACATGATCCAACTGCAACTTCCCTCCTTGCCATGGAGAGCAGTCTCTTAGGATTCTTCATCAGGCGTTGCGGTCCAATCTGCATTGAACTCCGCCAGGACTCGTCTCTGAATCATCGAAGTACTTTCAAACTTGAGGCCAAAGCTGGACAGCTCTAGTGTCCATTCCACAATTCTTCCCGTTGCATCTGGATTGTGCAATATCCGTTGCAGAGGGAGGCGAGTGACGACAGTGATCTCGTGTGCCTGGAAGTAGTGACGCAGCTTCCTCAAGGCCATAAGAAGGCTGAAGAGCAGTTTCTGCATGCCGGAGTACCTTGATCTAGCTCCCTGCAAGAGGGAACTAACAAAGTAGATGGGGTGCTGCATCATTTTCTTCTTCAGTGGCATTTCAACTGGCCGTGTTGTCTCTGCATTGGTGGTATCGGGCTCTGTCGCTGCCATTACCTCGTCGTCAACCTCTCTCTGCGCCACAAGTGCGGCGTTGACCACCTGGTTCGTTGCCGCCAGGTATAGTAGCAACGGCTCCTGTGGCCTAGGCACAACTAGTATTGGCGCGGAGGAGAGCTACTTCTTCAAATCTTGCAATGTTGCTTCGGCTTCTGGCGTCCACTCCATCGGGCCCGCCTTTTTCAGGATCTTGAAAAAGGGAAGGGCGCGCTCGGCAGACTTGGAAATGAATCTGCCCATGGCGGCGACGCAACCAGCAAGCCGACGCACATCCTTAATTCGCTTGGGTGCTTCAATCTGCTCTATAGCTTTGATCTTGTCTGGATTGGCCTCTATCCCACACTATGACACAAAGAACCCGAGAAGCTTATCGGACGGGACGCCAAAGACGCACTTCTCAGGGTTGAGCTTGAGATTGATCTTGCGCAGGTTTGCAAATGTTTCTTGCAAATACGGTATGAGGGTTGCCCCGTCCTTGGTTTTGACCAATATGTCATCCATATAAGCTTCCATATTTCTATGGAGCTGGGGTTCAAAACCAATCTGGACCGCCCTTGCAAACGTCGAACCAACACTCTTCAGCCCGAAAGGCATCCGCATGAAACAATACATACCACATGGGGTGATGAATGCTGTTTTCTCTTTGTCTTCTCTTTTCATGAAGATCTGGTGGTAGCCGGATTAGGCATCGAGGAATGACAACAGATCACACCCAGCCGTGGAGTCAACAATCTGGTCGATGCACGGCAACGGGAAGGGGCCCTCAGGACAAGCCTTATTGATATCTGTGTAATCAATACACAACCTCCACTTCCCATTAGCCTTGCGCACTATGACCGGACTGGCCAACCACGTTGGATGGAGCACTCCTCTTACCAAACCCGCTGCTTCCAGTTTCTGGATCTCCTCTGTGATGAACTCTTGTCGTTCCAAAGCTTGCTTTCTGACCTTCTGCTTGACGGGCCGTGCATGAGGACAAACAGGAAGGTGGTGCTCAATCACCTCCCTGGGAACGCCGGGCATGTCGGAAGCTTTCCATGCAAACACATCGACATTCGCCAGCAGGAAGGTGACGAGCGCGTCTTCCTATTTGTCGTCAAGGGTGGAGCTTATGGTGAAAGCCCCTCCCGTGCTGTCCTCATTGACAGAAACCTTCTTGGTTCCCAGCTGTATGGCCCTGGGCTTCTTGTTTCCGCCGGTGGAGCTCTCTGGCACGTCCTCGACGGGAGCGCTACACTCTGAAGAGGTGTGCTTGCCGGAGTGGGTGTCCGAGGTCTCACCGGTCTTCTTCTTTTTCTTCCCTCCTGGGGTCCCAGCGGCAGGAGCAAGTGCCCTAGTGGCGGCAGCTGCTGCAACTGCTTGCTGGTATAGTTGGTCAGCGCAAATCAGCGCATCTTTCTTATCGAAGGGGATGGTGATGATCGTCATAGGTCCTGGCATCTTCAGGGTATTGTAGGCATAGTGTGACGCCGCCATGAACTTGGCCAGCGCTGGGCGGCCAAGGATCCCGTTGTAGAGCAAGGGGATCTTGGCAACATCAAACACGATCCTCTTCGTCCTGTAGTTCAGATCGCTTCCAAAATTCGCAGGCAGCGTGACCTTTCCCTTAGGTTGGCTTCTTCCCGGGTTGACCCCCTGAACCGTGCCCGTCTCTTCAAGGTCTCCATCAGGAATTTGCGGTTTCTCGATCACGGCAGGCGAGATCAAGTTCAGACCGGCCCCGCCATCGACTAGCATCTTTGTCACGTTGAGGTTGCGTATTGTTGGTGAAACCGACAATGGCAAGCACCCGACCAGTAGTGCGATCAGGGTGATCCTCAGTGTCAAAAATGATAGGTGTGCTGGACCACTTCAGCGGCCTTTGGGCATCAAACGACGGCTCTACCGCTGTAATCTCTCGCGCCCACTGTTTAAGCTGGCGGTGAGAAGTATGCAGCGAGGCGCCGCCTTCGATGCACATGGCCTCTGTTGCTTTCTGAAACTCTTGGTCCCGGATTCGTTGTCCTCTTCGTGATCGTCGTCTTCTGGCTTTTTGTCACGGCCCCGGGCGGGCCTCTCCTGTTGTTTATCCTTGCCGCGACGGCCTGCCTGGTCGTCACGCTTCTTGCCGGACCCCTTAGCACTGTCTTGGCCCTTCTCCTTGTCCCGCCTCTCATATTCAGCCCTCTGCTTCTCAGCGAGGAGCTCAACCTGTCGGAAGTCTTGGAGAGCATGGCCTTTGGTGCGATGGATCTTGCCGTATCGCTTGTCGGAGTTTCCTGGCTTCTCGGCAACCGCCAAGGCCCGGCAGGCGACACATCCGGCAATTTCCTTGCCGGGGTCATCTGCCTTGGTTTTCTTGGTGGAGTCGGTGTCATCAGATCCCTCGACGGCAAGCACGACTTTACCTTTGCGCTTCTGGTTGCGGCGTCGGCCGTTCTTCGCCGGGGCGGCAGTATCTTCATGTGAGGGGTCAGTTTCCACGCCGGCGTCTTCGCCGAGGTACTTCCTTCCCTCTTCAGCCCAGGCACATCTGTCAGCAAGAACATAGAGTTCTGCTACATCTTTCACCTTGTTCATTGCCTGCTCTTCACGCATCTTGCGGTTACGCACGTTCTGATGGAACGCGCTGATGATGGCGGCAGGGTGAACATCAGGGATATTGTACTGTATCCGGCGGAACCTCTGTATATACTTGTGGAGACTCTCGCCTCCCTTCCGAGGAATGACGTGCAGGTCGCTCGCTTGGCCATGGCCTTGGTGGCCTCCAGTAAAGGCGCCCATAAACTCATGGCACAAATCCGACCAGGAGGAAATAGAGTCTATAGGCAAGTGCATCAACCATGACATGGCGTTGGGTTTAAGAGCCAACGGAAAGTAATTCGCAAGCACCTTATCGTCGCGGGCTCCGGCAGCCTGCATCGCAATGGTGTAGATGCTGAGGAACTCGGACGGGTGGGTCTTGCCGCTGTACTTTTCGCCCACGTCAGGTTTGAAGGTGCGGTGAGTGGGCCACTGGAACTGCCGCAGCTCACGGGTAAAAGCCGGACAGCCTACCTCGTAAGGTAGGCCTCCAGGGCTCTCCGGTGCCGGGTGGTTCACAGCAGGCCCTGCTCGCCTGTCTTACTGGTGGCGCGCTCCGCGCCGGCGCTCGATAGTGGTTCGAGCGTCTTCATGTTCTTGTTCCCAAAGGACTTGGCGCTGGTCACAGTGGGTCCGTGGGTCGGACGACACTGTGGAGATTTCGTCGCCCGTAACGTCGCAACGGGCTGGCGTCCCTGGTACCGGGCGAGGAGGAGGCGAGTGCACCATGGTCGCAGGGCCGCCGGCTTTCCTGCCACTGGTGCGTGGGACTCCGTCGGAGCGTGAACCCGGGGGCTCCACCGGACTCGGTTCGTCTTTGTTGGCCACCGCAACAAGGCTTCGGATAGTGGCTCTCCATTCGTCGAGTTTCCCCATAGTGGGAGGAAAATCGAGGACCAACTGCGTGCGCGCTAGGGCTTCTGCTGGCGTTGGTGGCAGCGAAACCTGCACAGATCGCGACGCGCTTTGACTTCTGACCATGTCAGAAGGAGCTCTATCACGACCCCGCGGTCGCATGCCATCTTCACCAGCGCTTCGGCGAGCGGGCAGGTCTTCTACCTCCCGGGAGTGGCGCTCGGGCCTCTTCCCGCGGTGACGCTCGGGGTCTTCGGCGTGATTATGTCGTTTGTCGCGCGCCGCTTGAGAGGAGTGCACCGTCGGCGGTGGCGTGGGAGTCTTGGAGGCCCTCGCATCGCCTTCGGGCGGGGTGGCAGCGATCTTGGAAGGCCCCGCGCCACCCGCGGAGGGCGTGGCTCCGTCTTTGGATTTGGCGGCGTGCGGCCCGTCGCCAGGCGCACGAACATCGCCGCCTCCCAAACTCCGGCTGCTGGGACAGTGTTGGTGTTTGCGAACGGCGCCCTGGGTCCTCTCTGCGACCGGTCCGCTACAAGCCCGCGTCGGGATGGGATGTCCGGCTTCCGATGGGCCAACCGCCACCGTCGTCTTCTTCTTGAGTGCCATGACGATGAAGAAGCATCGAACTAACTGCTAAAGCCAATTCTCACAACTGCGCCCCCTACCAGGCGCGCCAAAGATGTCGGTGGGAACGACACCTATGGGATCACAAGAATCCCTACTACGGTTGTGGGGCGCGGGGTTGTGAGAAGAGCGGATCAAACGTATAGCACACGGTTTGTTTATCCAGGTTCGGCCGCGAGGATGCGTAAAACTCTACTCCTGCTTTGGTGGATTGTATATCTGTGTTCTTGAGCTAGCTATGGGGCGTGAGGAGCTCCAAAAAGCCGAATCCCCCTCCTGGTCGCCTCGGCCTCCTTTTATAGGAAAGGGGTTGCCACAGTGGCACACAGGAGGTGGAAAGGGTACAGTGATGTGAGGTTATACCTCGCATTACATGACAAGGCACATTTAATGTGTCTTGCCCAGGTGTCCTTGTTTTATCGGGGACGGGGGAGAGCCCTGTCTCATCCGTCGCCGCTCCCTCTCGTGTTGACACGCGCCCTGGCCAGCGGCGCCCGCGGTGCCATGTAGGCAGGCAGGTAGCTGAGGTGGCGCAGCGGTGGGTCTTCAAGAAGATCCGCATGCCGCCATGCAGGTGCCTGCCTAGCTGGTTGGGTCGGCAGCTGCATGCAAACGGCGGTGGAGGTTTGACTGGCGTGGGCCTGATGGTGGACCTATGGGTGTTCTTGGCAAGGGCCTTGCCGGGGCCCCGACAAGGGTCTTGCCGTGGCGCCTGCTGTCATCCCCGGCAAGGCTCTTGCTGGGGGCCTTGTGGTCCTCCTTGGCTGGGATCCCGTCAAGGATCATCATCTTTCTAAAGGGTGTATCTGATCTTGAATGCCTTCACAAAGATCTGCATGCCACCACGGGGATGTCTTCCGAATCCTTGCCCCATGGGGGCAGTGGACTCAAGGGTGACTCACTCCATAGGTGTGGGGCGAGCTGCCATGGCAAGGGTCTTGCCGGGTATGCTAAAACCGCCTCCCAGCAAGGATCTTGCCGGGGGGTCCGCTTCGTCCCCTTTGCTCTTTGTGGTCTTGGTCTTGGCGTCGTTCTGCTTCTCCTGAGCTTTGGCCTTAACTTGGCTCACCTCCCTTGCCTTGCTCAGTGTGGCGGTGCCCGTGGCTCAGACTGCCCGTGCACAGTTATAGGGGTACAAAAAGTGTACCCCTCTTTTTGTACACCGTCAAGGCAAGGCACCGCCACACTGAGCAAGGCAAGGGAGGTGAGCCAAGGTAAGGCCAAAGCTCAGGAGAAGCAGAACGACGCCAAGACCAAGACCACAAAGAGCAAAGGGGACGAAGCGGACCCCCCGGCAAGATCCTTGCCGGGAGGCGGTTTTAGCAAACCCGGCAAGACCCTTGCCGTGGCAGCTCGCCCCACACCTACGGAGTGAGTCACCCTTGAGTCCACTGCCCCCATGGGGTAAGGATTCGGAAGACATCCCCGTGGTGGCATGCAGATCTTTGTGAAGGCATTCAAGATCAGATACACCCTTTAGAAAGATGATGATCCTTGACGGGATCCTAGCCAAGGAGGACCACAAGGCCCCCGGCAAGAGCCTTGCCAGGGATGACAACAGGCGCCACGGCAAGACCCTTGCCGGGGCCCCGGCAAGGCCCTTGCCAAGAACACCCGCAGGGCCACCATGAGGCCCACGCCAGCCAAACCTCCACCGCCATTCGCATGCAACTGCTGACCCAACCAGCTCGGCAGGCACCTGCGTGGCGGCATGCGGATCTTCGTGAAGACCCACCACTGCGCCACCTTAGCTGCCTGCCTGCCTACATGGCACCACGGGCGCCGCTGGCCAGGGCCCGTGTTGACACGAGAGGGAGCGGCGACGGACGAGACGGGGCTCTCCCCTGTCCCCGATAAAACAAGGACACCTGGGCAAGACGCATTAAATGCGCCTTGTCATGTAATGCGAGGGATAACCTGACATCACTGTACCCTTTCCACCTCCTGTGTGCCACTGTGGCAATCCCTTTGCTATAAAAGGAGGCCTGAGGCGACCAGGAGGGGGATTCGGCTTTTGGAGCTCCTCACGCCCCATAGCTAGCTCAAGAACATAGATATACAATCCACCAAAGTAGGAGTAGGGTTTTACGCATCCTCACGGCCCAAACCTGGATAAAGGAACCGTGTGCTATCTGTTTGATCCGCTCTTCTCACGACCCCGTGCCCCGCAACCGTAGTAGGGATTCTTGTGATCCCATAGGTGTCGTTCCCACCGACATCTTTGGCGCGCCTGGTAGGGGGCGCGGTTGTGCGAATTGGCTTTAGCAGTTAGTTCGACGCTTCTTCATCGTCATGGCACCCAAGAAGAAGACGATGATGGTGGTTGGCCCGTCGGAAGCCGGACATCCCGTCCCGACGCGGGCGAGCAGCGGACCGGTCGCAGAAAGGACCCGGGGCACCGTTGGCGAACACCAACACCGTCCCAGTAGCCGGAGTTTGGGAGGCGGCAATGTTCGTGCGCCTGGCAATGGGCCACACTCCGCCAAATCCAAAGACGTGAAGCGCTAGCACCCTAAGTTATAGCATGCATGCTAGGTCGAGTCTCGTCCTTGGTTAGGGTTGATAGTGCTTAGCGGCGAGTAACCCCTAGCTTAGAGGTCGAGTGTGCGGCTCTTTGTCTTTCTTTTGTCTTCTTTGGTTCATAGGACACACAGATATCTGTGCCGAACCACTTGGGGAGGAAAAGAGAAGAGGGACAGACCAGCATCTAGACCCCGGCAAGCCAGTATTGCCGGGGGCTGCAAGAGCAAAGATTCACCCACGGCAAACCAGAGTTGCCGGGGGCTACAGCTTCAGATAAGTTCTTCATCCCTTATCATGCATTCCCTTATGGACTGAGGTATGTGAAACCTCGTTTTTCCTAAAGCTACCGTGCTCCCCTAACTCTAGGCCCTAGGGCTCGTTCCTGGGGCCAGGTTTGGTCGTAGTCGCGGCAGCGAGAGGATGAAACAAGGAGCTTGAACCCACATCATCCCTGCCTCCGCCAAAGGTGTGAGAAAGGTCGAGCGAAGTGGGGAGACGGCAAGGCCTGTTGCCGGGAAAGGAAATGTTTGTCTTAAAGATATCAAGGATTTACTCCTTGTCGTGGGTTCTACACACAAAAAAATGACCCAGCAAACATCCCTTTTTCATTAAAAACATTCCACTCAGGTATAGTCCATAGGGAATGAAAAACATGAATAATGGGATTACAAGTTTTCAATTCAGCTAAGGCCCGAAGGCTTACAAACTAAAAAGAGATAAGGTGCCCGTAATCCCTTTCTTGTCCCTCTCCTCAGGAGGCGGGTCAAGGAGACGAAAAGGGCAAAAGGGGCGCCTAGGCGAGCTATGGGTGGCAGAAGACACCAAGAGAACATCTCGGTGGCCGTCTGAGGGCTGGATGGTGATGGCGGCACCGGAAGCAGAGCTCAAAGACGAGGCGGCAGGACGTCAGCACGCGTCGAAGGCATCGGTGCCCGCGTACTCCGACTTGACGGCCTTGCCGCCCGCCCTCTTCCTCTTCCGCGGCCTCCCAATGCCAGCCGCCCAAGGAGACGACCCCGAGAAGTTCAGGGAGCTGGCGACGCGGATGATGGGGTCGCCGGTGCCGCACGGAGCGGCACTCGACACCTAATCGGACTCGTCATCCTGCCGCCTACTACCCTCGTCGTCGCTGCCGCTGTCCTCCTCGTCACTCCCACCCGAGGAGGAGTATTCACTATCAGAAGAGCTCTCCATGCAGCACCTTGCACGGGTCCCAAAGCACCCGAAGACCTTGATGGAGAGAAGGCCACTGTCCATCAGCTTAAAATGGAGAGTGAGCCCCTCCGTCAAGCGGTGGATATGGGCAAACGTCTTCCATCCCCGACGGAGATACATCACGTGAGGGGCGGGGAAGTCGACGCGGGCCCGCGTGCCGCTGATCCCGCAGCCCCTCATGTGCAGCCACAACAACTCCGGCGGATCCAGCTCCATCTCCCGCGCGAATGTGGTCGGGAGACGAAGGCGACGGCGAGGCAGCCGGCGCAGCCTGACGAAGAACTCGCAAGGGTCATCCCCAACGTGGCCCTCCATGGGGGGAGGAACTGCTGGCGGAGGCGAGGCCGGCGCGCCGCCCCGTCCTCCTCTTCCCCGAGCGCCTCGGCCTCGCCCACGGCCTCGCCCCCTTCCCCCTCGCAGCTAGCTCTGCCACCGCGGGTGCAGGAGAAGGAGGGACGCGTTGTCGAGCGGCGACCCTCGCCACCACCGTTGAAGGACCAGGATTCCCTCTCTCCATGGCGGATGGAAGGGGGGAGCAGAAGCTGAAGGAAGGACGAGATGAAGGAATGCGGGACGCCATCCCCCCTCCCGCTCCTTATAAAGAAACGGGGTGGGGGCTCGGCCACCCCGCTCAGCCAATCAAGACGTGGAAGGCGCAGGGAACTGGAACCGACCCGCCGCCCCAGCCTGCGACGGCCCGGTTTCCCGCCTCCACCGTTCGCCACCCCAAGCGCATGAGAGCCACGTGGCAGGCGTGCAGGACCGAGGCGGCGGGTGAGGCGACCTCTCCCCACCCCGTGATCGTGGGGAGTGGACGCCTTGAAGACCACGCCTCGGCCCCGTTCAGTAAATGGGCCGCGTGTGACGCCCCAAGTCCGGAGCTTCAGATGCCTTCCAGGGTTTCCGGGTTTTGTCGTGTGTTTTGTTTGGTTCGTTGCATCATGTGCATTGCATCATGTCATCATGCCATCATCTCATAAATCTTTTGCAACTCAACTAAATAAACCGTATGGATCTTCGATCCATTTAAACCGAGGGAATTCACATGGTGAGTTCTCTTTATAACATATCATCCCATTATTTAGGGACCTACTATAAATATTCCATTAGTTTGGAATTAACCGCAAACACACTTGCAATTTAAACTCTCAAGTGTCTTCTGCTTCAAGTTTCACCTCCAAACTTTGCCAACAATTCTTTTCCCTTTTATCGAGACTCTTCCTGTTTTCCCAACATTTTTGTACTCTTAAAAAAACCTTGAGTTTATTCAAACCATTTGAATTAAATTCAAATGTATTTGAATTTAAATCTTTCAATCATGCCACTTTCATTTTCCTAGATCGAGCTCGGTTTTGTGAGTCTGAAAAAAATACCACTTTGCCTAAGTCCCTTCTCTTCCCCTTTTTATTTTCCTTTCCTTTCTTTCTTTACTTTTTTTCTTTCTTTCTCTGGTACGAGAGAATGAGGGAGAGAGGAGAACCCCAGTGGAGCCCAGTCGGCCAGTTGGGCCTCCAGCAGCCTTGTCCCACCAGTGGCCCAAGGCCCATGCAGCGCCCGACCCACCTCCCTCTCCTTCGTTCCCCTGCTCTCATCTGTTCCTCTGCTCCGCCTCCTTGCCATGGCGCCCCGTCGGCCGGCAAGTCCACCTTGCCGCCGCGCCCGCTGCTGCAGTTCACAGCGCCTCTGACTCCGGCGTTCACCAGCGTCCGGCCATGCCCACGCCTTGTGCCCCGCCATCGCCGGAGCGAGCTCGTCGCCCCACCTCCTGCGGTTGAACTCGGATCGCTGCTGCTCTGTTGCCGGCGAGCTTGCCTCCGCCTCTACTCCTTTTGCTGCTTCCCTTGCTTCAATGCCTTGCTTCGCCTCCTGCCTCCAGCATGCCCGCTGGAAGTGTGTGTGCCCGCAACCAGCGCCAAGACCTCCCCTGCCTCGACATGTCTAGGACGAGGAGGACGAACTACATCACCTCCTGCCCGTGCTTCGCCTTCCGTTCGCTGCCCCGCTACCTTTTTTGTCGTTGCCAAGGTCACCGAATCCAGGGACGGCAAGTACCACGCCCGGTGAAGACCAAGACAGAGACCTTCTCGAGCAGGAACGTTTTTGGGATCGTCAAGGCCACCTCAAGTACTTATACGTTTTGCCGCCTCGACCGAGACCAACAAGTACCACGACGACGCGTCATGTTCATCTACCGCTGTCTTCGGAACCGCTAAGAACGGCAAGTACCTCGGCTAGTACCGTGATGACCAATGCATAGAACAATGACCGTCGCCGAGGACCCGGGTAGCAAAATGTCAAGTACCTATGACCGAAGAACGGACATGTACCACTACGCCCGGAGACTTCGAACCCGCCAAGTCCGACAACGATTGTGCACAACTATCGACGACATGCATGTTGCCAAGTACCCTCTTCGGATCGTCATGTTCGACTACCGATAAACATGTACCACTACCGTCGCCGAGATCGCGAGAACCTCTACCGTCGACCCTAGAGCATGAGAGAACAACTACTTCGACTACCGTCGCGGAACGTCTACTTCCCCTACTCCGCATCAAACTCGAACCCCTCCGATAATGCACGCTTCGAAGGTATAACCGCCAGAACGACGTCCGTGAACGAATGCGTGTCTGATGTATGAGTTGCTCGTGCTTGCTCCGTGCTCGAATTGTGGGTGCATGTTGCCCCTCTTTTGCCTTGTCACCATCATCGACTCATGGGACACCCGGTATCCGGGAGCGCCCCACCTTCTTTTGCTCGCTCCCGCCACTTCCTTTTGCACCGGTATCTCTATGAGCTACCGGAACCGATATATTGCCGTGGCATCACTTCCGGATTCATTGTCGTGGCACCCCTTTCGTTTCCGCCACGATGACAAATGCCTCATATCTTTTCGTGCCAACATTTTCATAAATATTGCATAAAACTTGCTCATGTCATGCACATCATGATAATAACATTTAAATGTTTAAAATTGTTGTTGTACCAAGTTGATAAATGCATATGGGGATTTACCGGGTTGGTTGTTTATTATATCTGGCCCCATTTTAAAATTGTTTAGGTGGTTTAGTCTTGTTATGTTTCACCTCTTGCCATGTTAACCAACATTTAATATTGTTGGGTACATAAACAAGATCGAACTAAATACGTTATGTGGTGTTTTAGCAATATGCACCCCGATGCATATTGAGCTCCACTTAATTTGTAGGATTGTTTGTGCACTTTGCCATGCCATGCTTCATTAAACCGGACATGCACCATACTTGATTGTGCATCATGCCATGATTATATGATGGTTGTTTACCATGATTGTTTGCTTCTTTCCAGTGTTGCTTCTTCGGGTTGGTTCCGTTAACGTCGCGTTTGTGAGGACCCGTTCGACTACGTCCGTTTGTCTTCTTCATGGACTTGTTCTTCTTCCTTGCGGGATTTCAGGCAAGAGGTTGTACACTACTCACCGCATTTCAGGTAAGAGCAGCATCATCACCATTCCCTCGAATGAAGCTGAGGCCTAATCGGCGCCAGCAAAGAGGTTGTACACTACTCACCGCATTTTCTTCTTGATTCGATCTCACGGTGCTGCCGGCGCTCGGTCCCGAGCCGACATGGCGCGACTCCATCCACGACGGCGTCGCCGACCACTTCCTCCATGGCGCCGCTCCCTCGGTGGTGACGTCCACATAAGTAGGAGCTGCTGCTGCTTTAGCTCTCGCTCGCTCTACTGCTCTTCTCTTGCTCTCGGTCCCCTGCCTAGTCTGCTCTTGCTCTTGCTTGCGCTGCTGCTCTTGCTCTTGCTCTTGCTTGTGATGCTGCTCCGACTTGACTACACTTCAGTCGACTGAGTCAACTTTTGGATGAGTGAATTTTCAGGGGGTGGGGGGGATCGCCAGAGTTAAGGAAGAACCAGCCACAGTAGGGAGGGGGCTCACCAAAGAGGTACCCCACTATCTATATTAGGGTTCAGGGTGGGGGCGGTGGTCGCCGGCGGTGGTGGGGCGGTGGCATGGGGATTGCCGGAGAAAAAGCTCGGCAAAGGGCCGAGAGGGATGGCCGGGGCGGCGGCGGACCGGCGGTGGGGAGTGATTTCAGGGCAGGCGGGGCAGCGCACCGCCGCCCACGGGGGCGGCGGTTTGGCCGGTGGTGTCCGTCGACTGATGCTGCTACACGACCAGCTGCCCCGGGTCTCACACATGCTGCTACTACTACTTTTCTGCTACTAGTCCATTCAGTTTCGACAGTAAAATTCATTTTTGACAGTTAAGTTCACTTTCGACAGTTAAATTCAGTTTTGATAATTAAGTTCAGAGATGAGCGGCTGATATATTTTACATCTAGCACTTTGTGGTTATGTATTTTACGTTATCTATTGGGGATTCTATTAGAATTCCACTCAGGTTAATGTTGTCTATCTTGTCCTGCTTCAGCCTTGGCATCGTACAACTCACAGGAGCTCCTCCAACAACGAAACCCTCCATCACAGCGTAGCAGTACCCCGGGCTCCATCTCCAGACGCCTAAGATCTTCTTCCTCTCCTCCGACAGCCAAGTTAGTTGGAGCATCCTCACCGACCAACCCAATGACGTTGAGATCGACATGGCTTTGCCAAAGAGGTTGTACACTTGTTGCATCTATTTTTTACTCCACATGTTATATATATTGTCCACTGAGCACACGTAGTAACGTGAAATATGATTATTTTCTCCTACTATATGACAAGCAGTGAGGTACCAGGCAACTTAGCTATCCGTGATGGACTCTCTTGAATGCCATCATTATTTATCTCTGCGCGTTTGAGCTGTACATTTGTCGATGGGCCTGGGAGTTGAGCTAGTAGGGTAGTGGCCTGGGTCCAAAGTAGTAGAAGTAGCACAAAAACGTTTTTTGAGTGTAGGCTTTTCCTTGCTCAAGCCTGCCTACTAGAATCGCCAGTGCTTGAAAGGAAGAGTGAAGGAAAAACATAGGAATTGGAAAGTTTCCTATGGTACTACTATTCATGCATTTGGTTCAAAGGAATGGAGCAAAGGAAAACTGTAGGATTTGTTCCTTTAGTGTCTCTTTGAAAGAAAAACCATAGGAATTTTAATATCCACTTCTCCTCCTTTTCAAATTCCTATTCATGAAGCACAAGACTAAGAGATAGTAGCGTAATCACATTATAATCGTACATTTTCTTGTGGTTTGAAATCTCACCATGCTTCTTTACATCCTATGATCTTCCAATTCTTGGGAACCAAACACCCAGATTGGCAGAAATCCTATGTTTTTAAATTCTCTGTTTTGCACGTGCATTCCTATCCTATTACCGTGTATTTCCTATCCATGTGTTGTTAGAATCCTCCAATTCAAATGAGACCTTACATAATTACTTCTCTTACAGATAGTTGTCAAAGAAAACCTTGTGTGGTTTGTCCCGCTCCTGCTGCGCCGTCGTCCACCCTAGCTCAACTGCTCCAACAACAGAAGGGTCCAGCACAGCAGGGATTCGGCCTCCAGACTATCTTTCGCCGCCTCACATCTTCTTCCCCGCCGCGGACAGCCATGACAACTACATTACCATTATCAACCGAGCAGATGACCTCGAGGACTACATGGGTCCGCAAGAGAGGTCACACTCTTTCGTGTCTGCTTACGTTATGCATCACTTAATATTACATGCTACTTTATCATCCTGTTCATCGATTAGACTCTGAGTCAGCTCCAAACTAATGGTCAAACTTGAGTTTTTAAAATGGTTGTGGGGTACATATCGTGGCCACAATCAATAGTATCTATCTACTATCTGGTTAATCTCTGGTGTCTACTATGAGTTTCATGTTGGGTGGGAAACAAATAGCAAAGAAGCCATTATCTGTATTTTTTAACTGTAGACATTATCTGCCTGCTATCATTGGTTTTGGGTCTATCCACAGGTTGCTACCATCACTCTGGATTTCTGCATGCACTCCTTACATAACCTCACTATATTTCATTCCTATGCATGTCAGTTATTGTACACAATGGAACTGAACATGTAGAGCAAAGAAGACGAGCCTTGCGTGGCAATAAAATTTCATGCAGACGTCGCTCCATGGTAGGCGCAAAGGCAGCCCCCTCCACCCATTTCGGATTGTAATCGAGATGAAGATATATGTTCTGAGGGGGGTTCAGAAGGAGAGGACCACTCCTATTTACTCCCTGAGTCTTCGCTCTGACTTGGCATGCTGATGTTGGTTATATCATGCATATGGTGCCTTCCATTGCTTACTTTATACATCAAATATGTCATCTCCTTAGTTTAGACATGCTTTGTGTGAATGCCATCTGTTTAGTTTATTCATTGTTTATGTGAATTATGCAACGCCATCTTGTTTAGCCAGACATCATGTATGTGAATTTTGCAATGCCATCCTACTTAGCGAGTCATCTTATATGTGAATTATATCAGGCCATCCTTTTTTTCATTACATATTACATTTGTCAACAATGTTAGTACATTCAACTACTCTCCGTGTGCATCAACCATTTGACACGGTGATGGAAAATTTTGGAGTGAAAACAAGGTCTTCAGAGCAGACTATGCTATCTGACAAAGCGCATATCTTGCTGGTTACAGATAGCTCCTCAGAGGAGGGTTCAGAG
>NC_041384.1:232337614-232366826 GCF_002162155.2 Triticum dicoccoides | reverse complement strand
GGCAGGGTTATCTTGCTCATATCATGCGTGTGGTGTCTTGCATTGCTATGTCATTTGATTAGTCTAGACATGCTTTGTGTGAATGCCACATGTTTAGTGTCTAATTACCATATATGTGAATTATGCATTGCCATCTTGTTGCAAGACATTATATATGTGAATTATGCAATGATATCTTGTTGCAAAGGCATTATATATGTGAATTATGTAATGCCATGCTGTTTAGCCAATCATCATGTATGTGACTTATATCATGCTATCATTTTTTTTGTATTACGTGTTCCATTTGTCGACAATGTTTGTATATTCAACTTCTCTTCCTGTGCATCAGCCATTTCAAGCGGTGATGGAAGTATCTGGAGTGAAAACAAGGTATTCAGAGCAGACAATGCTACCTGCTGAAGTAGACATCTTGCTGGTTACAGAGAGCTCCTCAGAGGAGGATTCAGAGACTGATGACCAGTCCTATTTCCCCCCTCAGGTGTATGGTCAAACTTGGCAGGGTTATATTACCCATGTCATGCATGTTGTCTTGCATTGCTTAGTTTTTACATCATATATGGATTTTCATCTTCTTACTTGATTAATATATAAATCATACATTTCAATTATATCATGCCATCATGTTTACATACACAACATCTATCTGAATTATGGCATGGCAACCCATTTAATAAAGACATCATATAGTTATATCATCTCATCATGTTTAGTGTTTATAGTCATCATATTTTGAATTATGTCATTCTATGCATGAATTATATCATGCTGTCATGTTTCCATAGGCGGCATGTATGTGAATTACGGCATGCCAACCTATTTAATAAACACATTATATAGTTATATTATGTCATCCTATTTACATAGTCATCATATTTTGAACTATGTCTTTCCATCTTTTTTAGTTAGCCATCATAATGTGAAATTGTGTCATGCTATCCTGTTTAGTTAGCCATCATATATGTGAAATTGTGTCATTCTATCATGTTTGGTTAGACAACATAAATGTGAATTATTTCATGCCCTCTTTTATTCCGCACTATCCATTGCACCTGTCTATCAAACAATGTCTATGCATTCAATTACTTTTCTTGTTTATCAGCCATTTGAATTGGAGAGGGTGATGGCAGTATCTAAGGGAGTAACAACACGCTCTTCAAAAAAGATAGTGCTACCAGTTGATGCAGATAGAACCACGGTTGTAGTTGCCCAAGAACCAGCCCCACCACACATAATCCAGACTCTCGCAGATTGTACCCCTACCCAGTTGGACAGAGAACCAGCTACACCCCTTCTAACCCCAACCCCAGCAGATAGTAACCCAGTTCCAGTTGACACAGCACCATCTCCACCACAGAGCACCCAAACACGAGCAGTTAGTAAGGGAAATGCAATGGCCAAAGCACAAGGACCACCACTCTGAATCCCAACTCAACGCTTAAAGGAGAAGAGGAATTGTTCTCAGGTCAGGTTCTGTAGCTATGGTTCATACTCCTTTGCTCTTGCATGACTGTATTTACTCATACCAACTATTTTCAAATTTAAAGGATGGAACTGAAACTCTAATGGCGCAACAGGTATGTTTTAAACCTAGTTCTATAACTGGCTTGCTATTGTAACTTGCTCTATGTTGATTTTAGTTTCAATTGAATAAAAAGTTATGTTCTCATGTCATGCACATTACAAGTGTTTTTATTGCCCTATAGTTTCCCACACTTATATTCTGTCTATTCTGCTTTGTCTTGAACAACTATTATTTGAACTATGTCTCTATCTTGATTTGGCAACAAAAACTAGAATGATATACACCATAAAGTGACCATGGTACATAGATATATGTTTGTTTCATGTTGTTATCCTGTCCACTTTACTACTGAACTGATTTGCTAAAATGAGTTTCATATACAACATGGTAAACCTGTGATGTGTCTGCTTGTTTCTCTTTTAGAATGCGGAAAACATATTGGAGAACAATACCCCGTTATGCAATGGTAAAGGAAGTAATGCAGATAAGGTTCAAGATAGTGAGACCTCCCCGTCGGTCTCCAACAAAGCTGATAAAATCTATCTTGATGATAGTTAGAGAACCCAAAAGTCCTGTCTTGATGTAGTGTTCGAGTTACTGGCCACTACTTCTGGCACAAGCTCTTCGAACTGGCTGCCTGAATCAGTTCGTCTTCTTGAGTCTCAAGTTCAAGTTGAAAGACATCAATCAGAGTGCTATGACAGGAAGCTGAAGGACTAAGGAAGTCCATTCAGAATTCGGATGCATACTTTATGGTGCAACAACAAGCGTTGTTGGATTTAAGCGCCAAACAAGAGAAATTTAATAAGCTTGCTAAGCATCTTGCCAGCATTATGGGTACTCAAGATATTGTTTCTTGAGCTCTTCTGAAGTGGTTTCAATTCTGCACTTGTTTTGCTGCGGCGTTTATTTGCACTGGTCGCCAACTTTGACAACCAGTGTATATGATATGCTGCTTTGTTCCCTATATTTGCACTGGTGGTGAACTTTGATGCCTAGTGGATGTAATATGTGTAATAGCCGTGATAGCCTAGTGTAAGTTGCTTGCTTATTTATTTCCTTGTTGTCTTGTTTATTTGTTTGCTTGTAGTTAGTGCAGTTTTTTTCCGCGGTTTTCTAGTGGCCGCAATAACCTATTTTTTAAAAACTAGGCCACAATGGGCTACATATTTACTGTAGTTACCATGGGCCTCCTACGGGCCGTAGAAACAATGGGCATTCTAAGGGCCGTAGAAACAATGGGCCTTCACGGGCCGTAGCATCAATGGGCCTTCTACGAGCCGTATGATCAATAGGCCAAACATGGGCCGATAACATACCACATTACGGGCCATATACGGGCTAGATTTGGAATCATCCGTTCATGGACCGACAATAACGTGTCGTCGTTAATCGGCCGTTTTTTATGACGCTGTGAAAATGGCGCAATGAATTAACGGGCCGCAAACGAGCCGATTGTAACCACGGGCTAAATTTGGCCCACAAGCGGAAAAGGCCAGTAACGGGTCGTAAGTAACCGAATGCTGGAAATGAGCCCAAGAATAAATGGGCCCTGAGAAGGCCGAAAGATAACACGGGTTTGAAACGGCCCAATGGAATAATGGGCCGTTGATGGGTATAAAGCGGTGCACTATTCATTGTGGGCCAGATTCACCACGGGTCGTTAATGGGCCAAGAGTTACAAATGGCCTCATATGGGCCGAAAGACATCATGGGCCATACATGGGCCGGAAGTTACAACAGGCTGGAATCATATTGGACGGCCTAGATGAAGCTACTGGGCTTAATTCCGATAGGTCGTAATGGGACGTGAGTTAGCGGGGCATAAATGGGCTATATACAAAGAGGCCATTAACAAGCTTTCCGTGGGCCGGCCCGTTACCTTTTGACCAAGTCAAATGGGACGGCCTTTTCACCGGAATGGGCCTCTGTTGGGCTGTGCCACATGTCGACGTATCATAGGTGGCTCATGTCCAATTAATGGATGACATATGTCCCAATGGTGAGCTAACACGTGTTTCCTCTGGCCAATGAGAATTTTACACATGGAAAATCCTCATTTGTTCGGCCTGTTAGCGGGTTATCGGATCCAAAACCGGACCCGATAGCTTAACGGCGACCCGTTACGGTGGATGCCACGTGTCGGTCACCCTTGACGAAAGCACTTCCATGATGCGCGATTTATCATTATGGAAGTGGACACTTCCATGATGATAATTTTGGTAATGTCATGGAACACTTCTACGATAGCACATGTATGACTATCTTGATTCTGTCATAAAATTGTCATGGATGTACATGCATGATAGAAAACGTGACCTACTGTGACAAACACGTATCATCACGGAAGTGTCTTATTTTGTAGTGTTAATTGCATGGTGCATTGTGAATGTTTATATTTTCTCCTAAAATATTAGTCACGGGAAAGAGAAACAAAGGGCATATCTCTCCTTGTCTCCACCAGACACCCCCTCTTTCTACACCACTTACACATACGCACACAAACTATCTCTCAGCCCTCTAAAAGTATGCATGCCCCTGACACATTCATGCATGAAGGTCACTATATTTCAAGCGAAAGCACTAGCAGTCAATGGACTTAAGAATATGCTCATTACGGTCACCGTACACATTCTCGTGGTGACCATACGGAATCTAGCTCACGATACATCTTCGTATTTTGCTGATGACACTGACGGACATTGTATTTGATGTGTGCTCCGTATTTTGTTGATGAAACTTACGGTCATTCTATTTGAAGCGAAAGCACAATATGGTCACTGGACTTCAGAATAAGCTCATCACAGTCACCATATACATTTTGTGGTGCTAACCAACCTATGGTTGGATGGTTAGGAGGACAGTGAGTTTCCCCAGCCCACCAGGGTCCTGGTGCTCGCATTTATCCTGGATTAATTTCAGTATTTTCCGGCGATGTGCGTTCAGTGGGAGGAGACGTTCCCCTCAACTACGAGGCACCTATGGTGACTTCGTAAAATCTCAAGATCATATGCTGGCTCACTTTCTCGAAGGTGCTCATAGGGGTAGGGTCTGCGTGTGTGCGCTTATAGCGGTGAGTGTTTGCGCGTATATATGAGCGCTTGCGTCTGTACTGTGTTAAAAAATTACATGTCGTCATTATACGGTCACTAGCTCACCCGTACATCTCCATAATTTGTTGATGACATGATCAATTGACTAGTCAAATGTACCACGTGGCGCAACTACTGTTGCACCATCAACGCGCGTAACCATGGGGCCCACCTTTCAGCGCGTATATTAAAAGAAAAAAATGGTAGTTTGAGTCTATATTGTGTTAATAAAATACATTTTATGGTGATCATACGGTCACTGGCTTACCATACAGCTCCATAATTTGTTGATGACACGATCAATTAACCAGTCAAACGGTCCACATTCACCAGCGCACATTACCATAGGGCCCACCCGTTAGCGCGTATATGAAAGAGAAAAATGGTAATAAATTAGTGGTTGGTGGGGATTCGAAGTCGCGAGACCTCTGGTTGGCAGCCTGCGCCCCCTAAGCACAACGGACAAGGATCGCCTTGTGATGATACGCTGAGCCGGCCGTTTTAATTGCACGCACGCACGAGCCACTGTGGTGAATACAAACACATCACACATGCGCACAAACACGCCTGCAACGCCCGCATGCATGCATGCAATACTCACACGTACACATGCACACACGCAACACTCACATGAACACACGCACGCATGCATGCATGCAACAATGAAACGTACACTTGCAGTCACAAACACACGCACGCACACATGCATGCAACACTAAAACATACACATGAACGCATGCAACACTCACACGCCTGCATGCACACAACACATGACGCAAGACACACGCTCAACCTATACGTGCATGCACCCTTTGTTAAGGACATGGATTGTTACGGGTATTAATCAATCTTAGCCGTGATAAGCAGAACATTGATGTTTGCAGCGGTCTTTATGAATCACAACGTATCGAACGGGCTATCAACGTATATATATGCAAATTTTAAAATTCTATTACATTATATAATAGGCTTATCTGCATGAAATAGATGACGTCACACTCAATGAACAATCATCGGTTTATCAAATGCCCACTTCTGACTGCCCTGGCCCACCAAAAGCTCCTCTGCTGTGCGCTGCCTGCGTTGGGTCACTGACATGCAGGCCAGGTACCCAACGAGCTCACACATCAGTGGAAGAATGGCGCGGTGTCGTACGTCAGAGTCGAGGGCGCCGCTTGCTGCACGCCCGGCTGAACACGCCTCCTTGCCGCATTCAAACGCCACCATGAAACCCGTGTGGAAGCCGAGAAACCCACTCCGGACACACATCCGTTCATGACCGGGTTGGCATTAAACACATTGGCGGCCGACCTCCTCCCGTCTGCCATCTATTTAATCTCCTATTTAAGCGAGGCCAGATGCCGGCCAAGAATCACACACCTCTGCCGCTCCCCTATCTCTTCCTTCACCATTTTCGCCACCCTTACAATGGCTTACAAAGAGTAGTTATT
Organism: Triticum dicoccoides; assembly: GCF_002162155.2. Taxonomy (NCBI): domain Eukaryota; kingdom Viridiplantae; phylum Streptophyta; class Magnoliopsida; order Poales; family Poaceae; genus Triticum; species Triticum dicoccoides. Next base: position 232,360,758 of record NC_041384.1, on the reverse strand, counting down.
CGGCATCCAAGCTAGCTGGGTGGCCCGCCGAGCCCTCCGGATACGAGCTATGCAGCTTGCTGATCCACCTCCCTCCCCTCGCTCGATGGAGCCAGTTGCCACCCCAAGCCGGCGCGGTTCAGAAACTCGCTGCTCTAGGCCAGCTAGACAAGGAGTGGCGAGCTGCTCAACGCCGGCACAACGGGGAGCATGGGCATCGTCGCTCCATCCATGCCATCGCCTCATACCGCGCCTCCCGTGTCTACGACCGCGTCTCCCGTTTCTGTGGCCGAGACTCCCATGCCTGCGCCACGCGATGCAAGCAGAGACAAAAGCCGGGTGCGCGGAGAGCGACGAGTCGGTGGCCAACGCCTCCGTGTCTGCCGCCATCATTGAGAAGTAGAACATGGGAGGCCGATGCCGCTTGGGTCCCATGAAGGCCACCACCGAGGCGACGCCAGCGTACACAGCAGGTGTCTTACCGGATCCTTCTGTTACAAGGACCTTTGTGGACCCCACATGGGCTCCACAGAAGCGACGAAGCCCCTTCAGACTCCATCTTGGGCATTAGCAACGATGTCAGTTGAGCGGTGGGGAACCGAGCCATCCTTTGCGTTGAAGCATATACCTTCGGGGCTCTCGGCAGTCTAGTGATCATGCTGCCAGACATGAGCAAGACAAATGGATCAGCGGGCGACCATTTAAGCTAGGTATTATTATACCTGTGCTGTTCAGGAGTAGCACCGCTTACTTGATTTGAATGTAATGAAATCCATCATGTTTGCATGAAAATTCGGCATTTTATATGAATTCTGCCATTGTTTATATGAAACATCGTCGTGTTTGCATGAATTTCGTCCGGTTGGTTTAGTTGCTGTCAGAACGTGTGCGGCTACAGTTGGATGGCGTAATTTGTGGGTCGTCGGTCGGTCTGTGGCCAGCTCGGGCGGCGTGGTGGGCCAAAAAAAGCACAGCTCATGCGAGCTCGTCTCCAACGCGCGCTAGAGGATGCATGAGAACCCGAGCTCTTCCTTGTTCATCGGTGGCAAAGGCACGGGTGGACAAAAGGGTCGCCATTATTTTGGCTACCCCGGGCAAGATCCAAACAACCCCTCCCATCCCCACCCCTCCCAGCACATTCAAATCCCTCATTCGCCATGAAATTTTGCCATGAGTTGTTTTCATGGATATTTTGATGTGTGAAAACAAATTCAAATATGAACGAATAATCAGTGCCCGCGGTCTTCTACTGGGACATAGTTGGATGGCCTTAGTAGTAGTAGTGTAGAGTACTACTAGATAATGAGTGTTTACTACTGTATCTACATACTAATTGCAATGCATGCATGTGTTAGCAGTATAATGACCATGTACGAATTTGATGGTAAGATTTCTGTAAGTTGGATGTCATATTATTGCTCTAACATGTGGTCAAAGTTAGCCTCCAAAAGGCATTTTAGACCCTATATGGATTGAGGGGGTGTGGCACCCCGTCTCAGAGAAACCGAAAGGCCCTGTGTTCCAGCACAAAGATCGAGGAGAAGTCTTCTGGATTACGGCACTGCTTAGCATAGAACAAATGAGCTCTTTATTACAATCAATATGGTTACAAGGGAATTACATTGGCACAACGACACTATGTATGCCACGGTTGCTCCATGCAAGCAGTAGAACAACACGAAGCGGCGGAATAACTCTAGCAGCACAACAACGACGACGATGATGAATTCCACTCCGCAGGGACTCTCACTAGAACTCTTATCCTAGCTCGCAAACAAGGAATCCACGGCAAACAAGCAATCAACTCCGGCATGACCTGCAAACTGGAATAAAACGCCAAGTTAGTATATTTAATGTACTTGCAAGCTCACAGCAACCAAGAGCAATCAAGACAGACAACAACATGGCAATTACAGGTTAATAAGGATTAACATGGTCCTATCAGATTAATCATAACATGAACAAGATGAACATGATACAGCTAGAACAATACGACCATGGCATGAACATATGAACATGATGATACTAGCATGCAACATGATGACACTATCATGCATCAACTTACTCAGCTCGAGTTGCCTCGTAACCATCACATGCACAAGCTTACCATCACAGACATCACACGATCATCTCAGGATCCAATCAAGCTTGGTATTAACAATACCATAGTAATCATTCATGAACACAAGGAGCTTGACCTTTACCCTTGACTCTCGCATAACACCACAAATATCCAACAACTCGATATCCTCGATACCACGGTGATCATCTCACGATCACATAAAGATCAACAAACTTCGGTACCCATGATACCTTCATGATCCTCTCTCGATCACAACCAATCTCTTTCTCATCATCAAACCAGGGTTGTTATTAAACAAGTTATTATTATTACTGTTGACTAATGGTGTGACCGACTATGAACTGGGCCCATATCCGCGGGCGTGGCTATCAATGTATATAACACACACTCTGCAGAGGTTAGTACACTGTACCCACACCACGGAACCCATGGCCTCACACTCCATTTGGGTGGACCAACGGCATTCCGACAAAACCGATCTATTGCCATCACACTCTCCCGGCCACTCCGACCAACTCCCATCTGGGCTAAGTCATGGGTGGCCCCGATGTCTACCAAAGACATCCAATGGCCACCATCGTGGCAAAACAATAAACGGTCCCAAACAGGGACATGTGCACATAACCAAACTCGGGCTCACAAGGCTTATGCCATCCTACCCGGCCAAGGTAGCGCCCATGCATAACCTTCCCTCGTTGGAGGCACCGGCGAGAGGCATGACAATATACCCAGTTAGGACCTTCCCGTAAAAGGCAAATATGGTTGCACTGGTCAGCTTGACTTGGTGGCACCATGACTCAGCCAATAATTGTTCAAGTTCATTTAAGTCCGGCTAAACTTGAATGCAATAAGCTGAGCCATATGAAAATAACATGATACAACTACAATGCATGATACCAACATGAGCATGGGTGTGCAACATAATCCTCAAGCATATCAACAACCATACGTCATATATCTGAATGAGCATGACATACAGACGAGCATGAATAACACAAGCATAACTCTACCATAAGCATAGCATGACCACTAGCATCATAAATAAATACCGTGGCAATAACACTACCAAGTAAGCATTTAACCAACTAGATGCAAAGAAACATGCTTGTCAATGGTACTTGGTAACCGACCATAGTCATGCAATGAAGAACATTACCAACACCAACATGTACTACTACCAAGCATGACATATGACAGAAAATACTAGCAACTAGAACATGATAACCAGGTGCATAAAAACATAGCATGAAAGTGAACACAAATCCATAAGCATCAGCGAAACAACGATAACCGTATCAAAATAAGAAAACATTTATTAAATATTCAAGTTGAAAACCATGGCTAATGCATGGCCATCATGCAAGTAGGTGTTGTGGCTTGCTTGGGGAGGAAGAAACCACCGGGGAGGAGTGCGGGAAGCTCGTGGAACGGATCGCCGAAAAAGTTTCTCTCTCGAAAGGGGCTGATTAGGGGCAAGTGCAAAAAGGTCATTTCTAGTATGTCAACCCATAGTGAAAATGATAGGAACAGAATGGGCTCGACGAGACAAAGATGTGGGCGTTGGAATCACCTCAATCGGAGTCTCGATTGAAAAGATATAGCCCGACAAAGTCCATGGACCAATCTGTAAAAAGATTTCTACAAAAAGGCCACTGAATGAGAAAATAGAAAACGCCTTTGATGAAAACGTCTTCTGCATAGGGAAAATGCATTCTCGGGTACAATAGAAAAGGAATATGCTTTCGGAACAGGGAAAACGCATTTTGGGCACAGGCCGCGGTGCTTTACACTTTCACTTACCGAAAACGTAAACCGTGGAAGTATGTTTCCACTTAAACACGTGGTAGAGGCGGGGCCAGGCGTTGTTTGGTTGACGAGTGGGGCTGAGAGGAGAGGCAGGGCCTGCCTGGCCAGCTGGACGGGCGTCGTCCTTTTCCTCTTGCTCGCCCGAGGAGTAGAGGGAGGAGCGCGGCGCCGGCGCTCGTCCGGACGGCTCTGGCCACCTTCGGTGGAGCTCGGACCACCGGAGTGCTCGTCGAGGTGCGACGCATCCATCCATCCCACCCACGGACTCCAATGGCGACGGGAGAGATAGCGAGCTCCAGCACGGCGGACGGCAGCGGCGGTCAGATTTGGGTGCGGCGCCACTGTCCGATTATGTGTTTCGGCAAACACTTGAGGTTCGAACTCTGGGATGCGCACGAAGATCTCTCCCCCCCTAGCTCACACTCTCACCATGATCTCAAGGCCTAGCACGCCGAACCCATGATACAAGGAACACAAGAGTTTATACTAGTTCGGGCCACCGATGTGGTGTAATACCCTACTCCAGTGTCGTGGGGTGGATTGCCTTGTAGGCTGGGGATGAACAAGTACAAGGGAAGAACCACCTCTCGAGGAGATGCGTTCTCGAGCTCGATGATGTTGTCTTGTTGGGGATGATCTGAATGATCCGTCCCTGCATATGGTGGTGGCTAGTCCTATTTATAGAGGCCCTGGTCCTCTTCCAAAATGTTTAGGCGGGAAGGGATCCCACAACGGCCAATTTGAAGGGGGATAACTAGTAGAAGCTATCTTGACAAAAGGTGGTCTATGTCTGCCAAAGGCTCTGGTGGTGACACCATCATGGGCTCTGTGATGACCTCCCTCCTGCTGGTCTTGGTCTCCTTGCACCGATATGGAAACCTTTGCCTGATGCCTCGGGACTCCTCATCTGCACCTGCCCCTTTAGCACCAAAGAGGCAACTAGTACTCTGCGTGCGCTGGCGCCCGCTTGGCCTTGGTCGTCATGGCTCACGTCACGAAAACCTCGCAAGGTGCCCCTCGCCTTTATTTCTCCTCTCCTCATGAGCCAGCCTACTAAGGCTGCCCCTGAGGAGGTCTTGTGTCGTCCGCCTCGCGAGGCTTGGCCCCTCACGAGGGTCTTGAGTGTTTGCTGATGAAGATGGGTCGTACCAGGCCGCTGGATGAGCCACGCCCTGGGCCGCAGGCAAGCAAGTCCGGGGACCCCCGTTCCCACAACGCCGACAGTAGCCCCCGGACCCATGGCGCGCTCGGACTTGGCTTTGAAGCGTAGACAAGGGTCAAGTGCGGAGCGCCACGGGCCCCAACAGCCCGCGGCCTTTATTGACGCGTGGCGATTGATAGGACGTGGGCATCTCTGCTTCCCCATGCTGCCTCGACAACTGCCCAACTTGACGAGTCCATATTGCATGCATAAAAGGTCATCATTACCTTAGATCATGGAGGCTGGCGTTTGGCCTCCCCTTGGCTATAAATGTGGGGAGGAGCAGGGCCCCCGTTTCTCATCTCTTCCTCCATTCCGCTTGCTTCTTCTTCTTCCTCCTTTCTCCGCCGCCTTGCAGCGGCACCCATGGTGCCAATTCGGAGGTTCTCCGCTGCTGAAAAGGGGAAAGCTCCCCACGAAGAGCCGGGGCCGCTCCTGCCGAAGAAGAGGCTGGCTCGCTCGCGTCATGTCATTGTGAGGCTGGAGGTGACAAGGCCTTGGCACGAACGGCGTCCCCCGGCTATCTGTTGCCTTTGTATGCCCAGGCAGAGGGCACCGGAGGAGGAGGCAGGGACCGACGCCCCTCACGCCATGGTCATAGTGGCCGTGCAGTGGTGGCGCGCGCTGCCGCCCCGCGAACCCACGCCGAGGGCTCCTCGCGTGAACTCGTGGTGTGGGCGGCGATGCCACCGCGCACCTAGATCTGGTTCCCTCTGTTCTTCACCGAAGAAATGCCGCCGAGGGGAAGACTAGAGTTGTGGCTGCAGCACACTGGGTGCGACACCTCGGCGACGGGGGCGGAGGTTGAGGTCGTCTCCCCAGGCAATGTCTTCATGACCCGCAGATGGGGTGAGGTCACTCGCATCTGCCATGCGGAGGGGGCGCTCGCCATCCATTTCAAGTACGATGGCGCCTCCACGCTGTTCTTCAAGGTCGTCGACGAGGAGGGCAATCGCCTGGAATGCTGCCCTGGAGGGGGCCGTCAGGATGGTGCGGCGGTAGGTGCTCAGCCCGCCCTTGTACCTGTCGACAGTTCCTCCAGCAGCATTGACGGCTCCTGGGGGTCTAGTGACTCTCCCGAGCCTGACGAGACTACGGACACGAGCGACGACAGCTACGTGCCCTTGATCTCTCGCCATGCCCGGAGTGCAGCTGTGGTGTCCGCCCGTCGCTATCGTTGATCTGGATGGGGTTGTCGTCGGCCTCCCGTGGCCCACTGTTGATGATGGCGTCGGTGGTGATGCCTGTAGATAGGGCTCCTAGAAACCTTCTTCTTTTGTTCCTTGCGAGGAGTCAAGATGAACCCCATGGAGGCGTGTAAAGGATCTGTAGTGTCTTTTGTTAATATTTTCCTTATTATGAAGATCTATGACTGCGTATCTTGCTTCGGCTCAGTCCCCCCTTTCCAAGCTTGCGGTAGCTTGGTGCTCTACACCAATAGGTCTTGGTCCCCAGGCAGGCTGCAGCCGTCACTGGTATGCCAGATCGCGATGTCGTGGTCAAGGCCAGGAGGTGAGCGGCCTGAGGTCCAGTAAGAGCTCCTTAGGAGCGATGCTCAAGAGGCCCCCTTTAGCGTGCAAGCAACTACCTGAAGGTAGGAAAGTAAGGTGGCGTTGCCGTAGGAAGGCTGCAAGAAATGGGAATCCTGTGTCGTAGCGCTTGGCTGATCCGAGTGCGAGACTTATCTTAGCGGTCCAAAGTAGATTCCTTGTGTCACGCCAGCTTCATGCGTCAACTGAGTCAGCCTGGCGCGAGCTTCCCCCTCCTTTCACGTCCTTCTATGTGCTCTGTGTTCTTGGGTCCTGGCCCTCAAACGAGCTCAGCCGCCGCTGGTATGCCAGGTCGCGATGCCATGGTCAAGGCCAGGGGGTGAGGGCTGGTGAGCCAGTAAGAGTTCCTGAGTCGTGATGCTCAGGAGCCCCCTTTAACGTGCAAGCGAATTGTGTGAAAAAAGAAGGAGCCCGTGGTGCCGCCCGCCATCAGGCTCTGGACGTTCCTGCAGGTTAGCGCGAGGGAGGAATACAGGTTGCAACCGCACTTGCCGGTCCGCCACTGGTAGTTTCGCAAGAAGATGAAGGCACTGAGGACCTGGTGAGGTGACGTGCGTGGGGCGTGCCACGAGCCAGAGCTCGATCGCTGAGATTTGTCAGCGTTGCAAGGATGAACCCGAGCACAAGCGTTGTACCAGCATGAGTAGCCCCCGTTGCGGGATGAGCAGGGTGCCAATGGGCAGCATGGGTGGCCGTGATGGATAATAGGCAAGCAGGTGATAATCATGAAATGACTCAAGGAGAGAGGCAGGTTAGCTCGGATAGATGCAAGAACGATACATGCCACTGGGACGGACCCGAGCGGCCTAGGGATGATGCAGCCTGAGAGGCGCTCCCAGCAGGGTAAGCTAAAGGTGCAAAAAGGATACACGTCGCAAGGACAGACCCGTGCAACTTGGGGATAATGCAGCCTGAGGGGCGCCCCCAACTGAATGAACTGGAAAGAGTCACCTGATACCGTAGCCAGAGTGGTGTTGGAGTAGCTGAAGGTGCGCGCTGAAGGAGTCCTTCCTCATGAACCGCCAGGGCCCTGAGCCTCAGGATGCTCCGGGGGCTCGGGTGGTTCCTTGAGGACCGTCACCCTCTCTGCCAGGATAGCGTGATGCCTGATGAGGGAGTTCTGGATTAGGTGGTGTCCAGATAGCCGGACTATACCTTCGGCCGGACTCCTGGACTGTGAAGATACAAGATTGAAGACTTCGTCCCGTGTCCGGAAGGGACTTTCCTTGGCGTGGAAGGCAAGCTTGGCAATACGGATATGTAGATCTCCTACCATTGTAACCGACTCTGTGTAACCCTACCTCTCTCCGGTGTCTATATAAACCGGAGGGTTTTAGTCCGTAGGACAAACAGCAATCATACCACAGGCTAGCTTCTAGGGTTTAGCCTCTCTGATCTCGTGGTAGATCTACTCTTGTACTACCCATATCATCAATATTAATCAAGCAGGACGTAGGGTTTTACCTCCATCAAGAGGGCCCGAACCTGGGTAAAACATTGTGTCCCCTGCCTCCTATTACCATCCGCCTATATGCACAGTTCGGGACCCCCTACCCGAGATCCGCCGGTTTTGACACTGATATTGGTGCTTTCATTGAGAGTTCCACTGTGTCGTCACTTTTAGGCCCGATGGCTTCTCCGATCATCAACGACGATGCGATCCAGGGTGAGACCTTTCTCCCGGGACAGATCTTCGTATTCGGCAGCTTTGCACTGTGGGCCAATTCGCTTGGCCATCTGGAGCAGATCGAAAGCTACGCCCCTGGCCGTTAGGTCAGATTTGGAAGTTTAAACTACACAGCGGACCTGTACGGAGACTTGATCTTCGACGGATTAGAGCTGCAACCGAGTGCGCCGCACTGTCACGATTGGCATGATCTAGCTCTGCCGCCGAACAGTGCCCTTGAGGCCGCACCCGCATCAGCTCTGACCCTTAATTGAGAGCCAACTGTGCCAATCGAGGATGGGTAGTTGGACACCGCCTCGGGGGCTGCAATCTCTACGGCGGTCGAGCCAAACACCAGCCCTATTCTCTGGGAAGCCCGTGACTCCAAGGAGCCGGACTCCTCTCCAGACTCCGAGCCCTCTGCGCCCTTACCGATCGAACCTGACTGGACACCAATCATGGAGTTCACCGCCACAAACATCTTTTAGCACTCGCCCTTCGGCGATATTCTGAATTCACTAAAGTCTCTCTCTTTATCAGGAGAGCCCTGGATGGACTATGGTCAACAAGGTTGGGATGCGGATGATGAGGAAATTAAAAGCCCACCCACCACCCACTTTGTAGCCACTGTTGATAATTTAAACGACGTGCTTGACTTTGACTCCGAAGACATCGACGGTATGCACGATGATGTAGGAGATGAACATGAACCAACGCCTATAAGGCACTGGACAGCCACCTCATCTCATGATGTATACATGGTGGACACACCCAAAGGAAGCGATGATGAGGAACACAGGGATGCAACGAGGGATCGTTCACTCGAAAAGCAATCAAAGCGGCGACGTAAGCGCCGCTCCAAGCCCCGCCTCGACAGAGACAGCAGCCATACAGACCCAGCCATAAAGCAGGACGAGTCAGCGGACGAAAAACATGCTTTCGAGCAACCGTCCGAACAGGGCAACTTGGATAAACAAACCGAACACCCCGTCCCCGGCGAAAACAACAGTCCGGACGACCTTATGCCGGATAGGCTCATGGAGCAGAAGAACCTCTACGAAGGGCTCGTCGCTACAGCGCGTAGCCTAAAAAAGCAGAAGCGGAAGCTCAAAACTGCGGAAGATGCACTCAGAATCAGATGGAGCAAAGTACGCAACACCGCAGACAAATATGGCGGCAGTCGCCGCACAAAAAGCTATCCAAAGCGAAAGCTACTGCCTGAATTTGACGAGGAGGCCTTAGAGCCCCCAAAGTCAAAAAATAGGAAAGCCACCCGGTCGGATAGACGACCGCATGGCCAGCATGGAGTGGCAAGTGGCAACGCATAGAAGCCGGCACGCGATCCACCAAAAGATCCGCATCAAAAAGATGGCCCAGCCAGATCTATCTACGGGCCAAACAAGCAAGCTCTAGTAAGCAATGCAACACAACAAATATCCGAACATCACGGCACACCCAAATATAGGGGTGCCGCACACCCCCTATGTTTCACTGATGAGATGCTGGACCATGAATTTCCAGCGGGATTCATGCCCGTAAACATAGAGGCGTATGACGGAACAACAGACCCCAGTGTCTGGATCAAGGATTATATCCTCCACATACACATGGCCAGAGGAGATGACCTCCACGCCATAAAATACTTACCCCTCAAGCTTAAAGGGCCAGCCCAGCATTGGCTCAAAAGCCTTCCCGAAAACACCATTGGAAGTTGGGAAGAGCTTGAAGATGCTTTCCGGGCAAATTTTCATGGGACCTATGTCCGCCCTCCGGATGCAGACGATCTCACTCACATAACTCAACAGCCCGGAGAGTCAGCCCGGAAATTCTGGAACATATTTCTTACTAAAAAGAATCAGATAGTCGACTGTCCGGATGCCGAAGCCCTAGCAGCGTTTAAGCATAACTTCGAGACGAATGGCTCGCCAGACACCTCGGCCAAGAAAAGCCAAGAACAATGGCCGCATTAACAAGCCTCATGACCCACTTTTGCGCAGGAGAGGACAGCTGGTTGGCAAGATGTAGCACCAGCGACCCAAGTACATCCGAAGTTAGGGATGGAAACGGAAAACCCCGACGCAACAAGGACCAGCGCCGGAATAAGAGAAACAGCCCAAAGAGCACGGCGGTCAATGCAGGATTCAAAAGCTCACGGCAGAATCAGAGAAAGCCGTCCCTCAAGAATAACAGGGACGAGCTATCAAACTTAAACAAAATCTTGGACAAGATATGTCAAATACATAGTACTCCCGGGAAGCCTGCGAACCATACCCACAGAGATTTTTGGGGTTTCAAGCAATCCGGCAGACTCAACGCCGAACACAAGGGGCTCGACACACCAAGTGAGGACGACGATGAACCCCACAAGAAGAGCACCAGGAAACAAAAGGATTTCCCACAAGAAGTCAAAACAGTAAACTTACTTCACGTGACGAACAGAATGGCGCCAACAGAGATACGCGCCATACGGCCTATCCCAAAGGAGTCTCGCCCATGGTTGTTAAAACCGATCACCTTCGACCATCAGGATTACTCTATAAGTATCCAGAACGCAGGTTGGACTGCCTTGGTATTAGATCCAGTAATCAGCGGATTCCACTTTACAAATGTCCTGATGGACGGCGGCAGTGGTCTAAACCTGTTATACTAGGACGCAATCCGCAACATGGGGATAGAACCAACAAAAATTAGCCATAGCAAAACCTCCTTTCAAGGGGTAACGCCAGGCCCGAATGCCCGTTGCATGGGTTCTCTCCGGCTAGAAGTTATGTTCGGCTCCCCCGATAACTTCAGTCGTGAACAGCTAACTTTCCACATCGCCCCATTCTCAAGTAGCTATCAAGCACTGCTGGGACGCGAAGCTTTCGCCTGCCTTAACACAATAACGCATTATGCATCTCTCACGCTTAAGATGCCTGGTCCACGAGGCATCATCTCATTAAAGGGAAAACATTGAGTGTTCCGCCCGCGCGGAAGAAAGTGCGGCTGCCTTGACAGCCCCACAATAAAGCGGCTTCACCAGCAAAGCACCTAAACAGGTCGTCAAGACCACGAACACGGCTAGACGAGTCCGGCATAAACATACAATTGATAAAGGCTTAATAGCCGTATACCCCTGTACTAGGGGCTCCGCGCATATAAAACAAGAGACAATAAAGCTCAATTTTACCCATTTCGATTTATACTTCATTTATTTAGTATAACTCATGTTCGGCACGATCTTTCCTAAACTAAGTTCCTCTCTTTTACAGATGAACACCGTGCTACGCTCGTCCAGGATATGGCACAACGGAGACACATGCGCAGACGTGCAGTAGGGACCCGTTCCAAGGATTCTTTTCATATTAAGACCCTGCGTAAACCTTTTTACTGTCTCTTGTTGATACACATCCCCTGGTTTCTTGGTATAACCAAGGAGGAGGCTGGCGTTTTGGCATGTGGCCACGTCAGAGTTTTGCACGTACCTGGACACTAGGGGCTTATTACTAAGGGCGTTATCCAGCCTGCCCTCATAAAGACCGAATACCTTAGGGAGTGTTCGGCGTCGCGAGTTTGGCCTTATATGCATCAGCTCCGAATCATGTCTTTGGTCAAATGTTGGGTTTGACCGGCTCCTGTGTTTTGCTACCTTACGTTCCGCTCTATCGGCTAAGGCGGCACCAGGAGAACTACTGCGATTGTGCCTCGGTTCGGCCAGGCGAGCACCTCAGTAGAGAAAGCCGAAAACTGACTGTCATGATATAGCGTGAGACTGGTCAACCACTCGATGACTTACTGGAATCTTTAGGATTCCTCCGCAGTAATGAAGGGCCGCTTCTCGGCCAGACACATACGTGCCCCGAGTTCGGGCGAGCGCAGGCGCCACCGGGGCTATATAAATAGCCTCACTGTCAAACTCCTATGGCCAAGTGAAAGTGATAAAGCATCATAGTCCGATTTCCTAGTTCGCTGCGCTATCACCTCCTTTGTAGGACCAAGACGTTGGATCAAGTGTGAAAATGCGCCTTCTGCGAACACCCCCGCATTATGTGCGTGGGGGCTGAAGCCGACGACTGCCATCTTTCAGATTATATATACATATATGTTAAACAGCCGCACATGAGGTATTATATACTTGCAGGCACAAGTACAAAAAGCTTCTACAATTTATCAAAATATTTCTTTACAATAATATATGCTATTCGAATATAGTATCCTTCGAGCACTGCGTCTCTATTAAACGAGCGCCTTGCAGAACTTCCTGAAAATAGTGCTGGGCAGGTACTCGGCTTCCGTCCGAGTCTGGGGATGCAACAGCGGTGGCCTCCATTTCCGCCCAGTATGTCTTCACACGGGAAAGAGCCATCCACGCACCCTCTATGCACGCTGACCTCTTCATCGCATCGATACGCGACGCCGCACCAAGGAACTGCTGCACTAATTAAGTTGAAATAACTTTTTGGTTGTGGCCTCTCCGGCCACAGATGACTCATGCCATACTTCATGGCAAGTCTGGACAACCTATTTAGCTCGGCCCATTCGGCCAAACGATCGGCTAATGATAGTGGACGCTCCGGATTGTGGAACAGCGACCAAAAGAGCTTTTCCACTTCGCGATCTTCTTGATCTCGGAAGTGTTCGGCCGCATCCGCGGCACTCGCTGCCAAATCCAGATAGGTGTCCGCTGTACTCCACATCCGGTCTAACGGAGCATGTTTAGGATCACAGAACTTCCTCCGCAGCATAAAGGGCTTTCCAGCCGCGATCTCTCCGGCCTGACGCAGCTCCTCCTTCATAGCTCTCATTGCAGAGCGAGCATCCTTGACATCAGAAACGGCCTTCTCCAGGTCCGTCTGTTCCGCCCGATCTTCTTTTTCAAGAAGCTTGCAATGGTCAGCAGCGTTCTTCAGCTTCACGGCCATCTCGGCCATTTGTTTCTTGATTTGGCAGTGAGCAGCCTGTTCGGCTTTCAGCTCTTTAATTGCCTTTCCGGCAGTCGCATCACTTTTCCTGGCTTGCTCCTTGGCTCGGGCAAGTTCCGCCCGAAGATTCTCCATGGCAGCAGCACCATCTGCATCAAGCGCACACATTGTAAGATACTGGCATAAAGCTCCTCTTACCAGGTGCCGCCGGAGGAATTACATACCTTGGGCCTCGTCAAGCCGCTTGTTGACAATTGCGATGTCGGCACCTGCCACGTCAAGTTGCCGCTTTAGCTCGGCAGATTCATCAGTCCGGCTTGACACCGGACACTTCGCCACCTACGTATGAAGGCGGCATATTAGACCTAAGATTATGATCCTCTGCGCGCCATCACTTTTGAGAACGCACAGAGTCTCAGGGGCTACTATCTACATAGGGCGCATCTTATTTATGTGCAACTGTCCAAAAAGGGTACATTATTTCGCGTACCTCAAAACCTGTCAGCAAACTCCTGACGGCCTCGTGCAATCGGCTCTCCGCGGATGAAATCCTCTCAATCATCGTACCCATCAATGCACGGTGCTCCTCTGAGATAGATGCTCGCCCTAGCAGATCCTTCAGCCCCTCCGACCGCGCACCAGACGGCGCCGGACTCGTCCGATGGCCCCTTTCGAAGGCCGGACGCGGAGGGCTTTGGGGGGCCATATGACTACCTTCCGGCCCTGACGGATTCGGAGAAACCCTCTGCGACGATACCTCAGGGTCGCCCGCCTCGCAAGGCGGTACGGCAGGGGGAGGCGTTCCGCTCTCCATCATCTCCGGAAGAAGATCCCCCAAAGACGAGCTCTGCTGAGAAGGGCTAAGGTCCGAGCTACAAGGTAAATTTTCGATTACTTTTCTCAGATATAAAGCAAGGATTCCTCTCGTTTCTTAAAAAGAAAACTCCTCTCTACTTACGGCTCGGTGGAGGGCTGATCCCCTTGAGGGCATAATTTGACCGAAGTATCCCCCAGCATAGGACCCTCTGGCGAAGATTTCTTCCCCCGCTTTGAGGCCATGGTCTCCGGGTCTTCATAGGCGGTCCTCTTCTTCCCCTGAGGAGAGGAATTTTTGATTCCTCCCTTCCGGACAACCTCCTTCGAGGAGGCTGTAGCTTCCTTGTCCCCTCCCTCGCTTTCCTTTGAAGGCACCCTCCAACATCCTGACTAGCACGGGACCCGGCGTGGTCTCGGGGAGGGGGGCCGGACACCTGATTAGCTTTGCTTTCACTATCCACTCCTGTTTAAAGGACAACTCTTTTAGGGGCAATTTTATGATAAATATATGGATAGCGAGTCCGGGCACAAGGCTACTTACTTGAGTATCCGGACGATTGCAGCTCAGACCTGCGTCTTCCGTAGAATCTGGACACACTACTTGTAGTCCGAAGAACAATTTGTACATCTCCAGGGGCGTCATGCCAAGAAAATGTTGGAGAACTCGTGGTCCCTCCGGGTTGAACTCCCACAGGCGGAGGGGGCAACGTTTGCAGGGAAGAACTCGGCGAATTAACATAACCTGCGTCACCACGACCAGACTGATGTCTCTTTCTAGGAGATCTCGGGTGCGGCCCTGCAACAGGGGCACGTCCTTTGCCGGCCCCCAGTTCAGCCCGTTATTGACCCATGATGCCAGTCGTGGTGGGGGACCCGAGCAGAAAGCAGGTAGCTCCACCCACTTGGCGCTCCTGGGAGCTGTGATATAAAACCACTCTCGTTGCCATAAGCTGGACTCCCCTTGAAAAGAGCCCTCGGGCCATGGAGCACCAACATTCTTGCTTATAAAAGCACCTCCGCACTCAGCGTGCCGTCCCTCGATCATCTTCGGCTCTACTTTGAAGGTCTTGAGCCATAGTCCGAAGTGAGGAGTAATACGGAGGAAGGCTTCACACACGACGGTGAATGAGGAAATATGGAGGATGGACTCCGGAGCTATGTCGTGAAACTCCAGCCCATAATAAAACATGAGCCCCCTCACGAAGGGATCCGTCGAGAAGCCTAGCCCCCAAAGGAAGTGAGACATGAACACCACACTCTCACCAGGCTTGGGAGTGGGAATGACCTGCCCTTGAGCAGGCAGCCTATGCGAGATTTCGCCGTCAAGAACCTGGCCTCTCTCAACTTTAGCACGTCCTCCTCCGTGACGGAGGAGGGCATCCATCGGCCTCGATGGTCGGAACCGGACATTGTCAAAGGTCCGAAGCGCCTGAAATCTGGAGCCTTGGGTGTTGGAACTCGAGTGTAGCGACCCGACCCGAATGGATCAAGTCTCTGTGCTTATGTGTCATCCCTGGATCAGTATGCTGACACACACAGTACTCGAAGGATTTATAACAGAGGTAAATCACATGTATAAAGTAACGTAAAAACTATTACCTCAATCCAAAATATAGCGGAAGCAACAAGGTTGTGGATTCCCATCAACACCAACGGCAAAGTTGAGTATAGGAAATCGTAACCCTAACGTACCACTTACTCGTCGTCTGAAAAGTCTGCAACATGAAAAGTTGCAGCCCGAAAACGGGTCAGCACATGGAATATGCTGGCAATGTAACACATAGAGAGTAACGAAAGAATAGGCTATGCATATATGGCTAGTGGAAAGCTCCATGATTTCAGTTTTTGCGAAAAGCCAATTTTTCCCTACTACAAAGGAATAAAATTTATTTAACTATCATGGTGGTTGTTAAACATTGAGAATGGTTGACAGCATCCTCAATCCCAATTAAAAGTACTCATTAAACCCAAACAAATTATAATAAGTAACGTGTTGAGATCAACAGGATAATCCAAGAACTAGATACTCAAAATGTCCATAACCGGGGACACGGCTAATCAAGATTAGTTTGTTACTCTGCAGAGGTTTGCGCACTTTTCCCACAAGACTCGATCGCCTCCGTTTGGTTTCTCGCACTACATGGTGTTTGAGAAGACGGATGACCGAGACATAGTCTTTCAGAAGCGCTAGCACCTTACATGTGGGGTAAACCGGTACACCTACATCCCCTACATCTGCTAGTCTACCCCGTAAGAGTTCGCACAACTTAGTCAACTATGCTAGAGCCCATAGTAGCATGTGGCTGCACACGGAAGTTTCTAGCATGAAAAATCTTATGATCCCTTTGAGCCTGGGTGGCGGTCCAAAATAAAAACAGGCAAGTCCTGATAGACATCAGGTGCCTCAATCCACCCAGATGTGTGTTTAAGTTGCCACCTTAGATAAACCATTAAAATTATCAATCTCACATCTGTCATGGATATCACTCACCCAATCCACGTCTACTAGCATAGCATAGCATAATAAGCAAACGTAGAAGTAACTCCCAAGGTTTTATAAGTAACAGGTAATAGGTACTACCTCAATTCTACTTCCCATCCCACAATTTAATTGGATCCTAATCATGCAATGTGAGAGGATTGATCTAATGCAATAAAACATGGGTTGTAGAAAAGATATGATCAAGTGTTACTTGCCTGCAATGTTGATGAAGATGATTCGCACTCAAAACTCTTGATAGATCTAATCGTCATACTCCGGTCAATCTATCATAGGCAAGCAATAGTAACCACACAATAAGTACTCATCTAATGCACAGGGAAAAATCAAACAAGAGAACGAACCAGAAAGTTCAACTTAAGAACTCCGGTTGCAAAGAAAGAACGAGCCGAACAAACGACGAAAAACAAACGGCGAAAGAAAACAACTCGGTTCTAGCAAGTTGAATCTAGGTCAAAATTTTACTGTAGCAAAAGCTTGTTCAAGTTGATTAGACGAAACGGCGGTTTCGAGATGAAACTCCAGGCGCTTGAATCACCTGATTCCGATAAACGAGCGAGAAGATAAACTAGAACGAAGATCGGATCTGAGATCGCGATCGCGGAATAAATCCGACGAGAAGAAAAAGAAGAACGGTTATACGAACAGACGTCGTTAACCGTGAAATAATCGGTGATCACGTTCGTTGAGACGAACGGTCCGAAAGAAGAACGAAAACCAATCTAGGGTTTTCGGGAAAAGAGATCGAACGAAAAACCGATCTAGAACACCAGAACGGTTTAGCGAAAAATCGGAAAGAAAACGAATCGGTAGAGAAGAAAAGAATCGGAACGGTTTATAAGAAAAACCGAACCGAGGGAAAGAAGAGACGCGGCGCGGTACCTCCGGCGAACGGCGGCGACGGCGGCGTTGACGCAGGGCGGCGGCGGCGCGGTGACGCATGGTGGCGGTGGCGGCACTAGGGCGCGGGGTTGGGCGGCGTTGACGCGGCGGCGATGCACAAGGGCGGCGGCGCGGGTGAGAGGCGCGGGGTGAGGCGCGGCTTGGGTGGTGCGGCGGCGCGGCGTGGGTGTGGCGGCGCGGCGTGGGGCGGCGGAGAGGAGAGGAGAGGTGTTGGTTTGATGTGTTTAGAGGGGGGGGTGCTTGGGTATTTATATTGGGGAGGGGAGGGTTTTGCTTGGGGTAGGGGACAAGAAATAGACTAGGATTAGGAAACAAAAGGAAAAGATCTAGAAATAGATACGGAAGTAGATGAATCCTACTAGGAATCCACAAAGGATGGCGGCTCCCTGGCGCCTTGCGCCTGGTGCGGCTCCTCCCTGGGCGTGGCGCGCGATGGCCTCTGGCCTGGCTGGCTCGGTGGCTTGGCGGCTTGGGCCTTTGGCCCAATGCGCTGCGGATTTTTTTTTAAACGGTCTCGCGTGCAGAAAAATAAATAAAAGAAAATCTAAACGAACTCCAAAATTAATAAAGTAAATTTTCCCCGACTCCTAAAAATGAGCCGAACAAAATGAACTTTTCTCCGGACCTAAAAAGCAAATTTTGAAAACGCACAATTTTCCCTATCCGAATAAAATGCAAATAAAACTCCGGCAAACAAAAGTTGATCTATTTATTAAATCTTCATTTTCCTAAATTTGGGAAAGTCATATTATTCCCTCTCTTATATTTTTGATAACGGAAAATAATTGAAGATGAAATAAATAAATCAAATGATCCTCTTTTCAATTCGAGAAAACTCTCAAATATGAAAATAACGAAATCTCCAACTCTCTCCAAGGGTCCTTGAGTTGCGTGAAATTTCTAGGATCGACCAAAATGCAAGAAAATAAAATATGCATGATGATCTATTCCAAATTGAAAATAAATTCAAAGGGCTTTGAATTTAATTCTTTGAAACTCCCAACTCATATTTCATATAATTTGAAGAAGTCATTTTATCTTCTCTCGTGAAAATCATTGAGTCGCATAAAGTTTCAGAATTGGGATATTTCCAAATGAAATTCAAATATTCTCAACACCCCTTGTCATTTAAATAAATGGAAGAAGTCATGTCATCTTCTCTCCGGGGTTTTGTGATGAAAAGAATTTGAATTCACGAAGATCAGAAAACCAATATGAAAGTTTGGGAAAGTCCTTTTATTCCCTCTCATTTAACTTTCAAAAAGTTTCGAATTCACTCACTTTCAGTCAATCAATCAAGCAATCAATCAAATCTATCTATTTGTTTATAACATTCCAAAATTTAGAATTTTGGGATGTTACAAACTACCACCCTTAAAATGAATCTCGTCCTCGAGATTGGGAGAGGCTAGAAAGAAATAGGTTAGGGTTTGGGGTCTTCTCAAAGTCCATCGATCATCTCCGAGGTCTCGGGTGCTACCACCCTTAGAAACATTGTTACGGTTCCATCAAAACTCATATACTCCATCCTTATCGTTGACAGTGTCAGTCTTCTCAGATATTAAGGATAATCCCTTCTCTGGCTCTTCCGGTAGTGGCATAACCTTTTCCTCAATTCCTTTGTCCTTTCATCTTGGTAAGGTTATCCCGAAACTGGGTCTTCATAGCTGACGGGTCTGACGCCAATGCTAAACAACTATCGATATCTCGTGGTGGTCAACAATTTATGGTTCTCCTGCAGGAAAGGGTCTGGGTTGAACCTCACCGTATAACCTACGGTTGGCAACAACTGCCGTGTACAAGGAAAAAAAATACCTATACCTTTCTAAGGTTCAAACAAGGTTTTGATCGTCGTCTCTCCACTATAGGTAAGTCACTCAGATTTACCATCCCATATAGCAAAGCGAATAATAAGAGTAAGTCGGTATGGTGATCAATCCATCCCGCACCCAAATCATTTCCTTGTACATGGTTTAGCGAATCTCGCATTCTAACACTCGGTCATCCTCACAAGCATTGCAGAATTCTTCTTGTCGACGAACCAAGTTCGAAAAATCCATTGATTCTGCAAGCCAAACAAACATCTATCGTTACTTAACAACTCTCAGGTTTTGCGTAAACTCCTATAAAATCGTCGGTTGATACAAGTCGTAACTTCTTCCAGGGTTTTTCCTTCAGCAAGAGTGTGCTTGCTTCTTGGCAGGTCCTGGGGCCTGTGGGTTATGGCCCATCTCATCACTTGCAATTCTTGAACTCATCATCTGGGCAACTGATCATTATCCCAACATCCAACTTCCTGGCATACTTAAAATCCATGTACTGTCTCTTTTCCTTATATTTGCACCAAACGGGGACATGATTACTCAGACTCTTCATGGAATTTCCATTGATCCATATTTCCAACATCATACCTCCTTTATATCCAATAACACTTCATCTCTTCATCCTCGTGGGATGTCCCACATACCGTGATAAAACTTATACTTATGAAATCCATACTCTACTTCGTGGAACATCATTATCCTTTCCAGGGTCAAGCGTCCTTACAAGGAAATATTGGCCATCTCTGCATGGCACTTCTTCAACTGGGAATCGTGAAACACATCATGAACTCCTGACAGTCCTTCGGGTGACTCCAACTTGTTGGTAACTTCTCCCATACGCTCCAATACGTGGTATGGTCCTACAAATCTCGGGGCTAACTTTCCCTTAACTCCAAATCGTTTAACTCCTCGCAGAGCTGGCACACAAAGATATGCTCTGTCTCCGATTTCATAGACTACCTCCTTGCGTTTTTTAGTCTGCATAACTCTTCTGCCTGGACTGAGCTACCTTCAGTCTATCTCGAATCAACTTAACATTCTCTTCTGACTCCTTGATCACATTTGGTCCAAACAACTGACGGTCTCCAACTTCATCCCACATACTCTCGGGGCATCACACATATCGAGACAAAACTCGTATTTCATTTTGCCCAAAATCCATGCAGTGGAGTATCTTTATCTTTTCTGGGGTCAAAGGTTCTTACAGGGTACTACCACCCTTAAAATACACAAATCTTCCATAGACCATATTTCTCTTATCCTCAAAAATGGTCAAAATCCTCCTTCATAGAGTAGCAACTCATAAAATCCATATCAGTACCAACGAGGCTAACTTTATTAATTCTCAAATCATTACAATCTCCTGTTTTTCCATTACATGCCTCAATTCAATACCTCTATATAAAAGAAAATGTTCTCACTACCACTACTATATTACTTCTGTTACAAACTCAACTATTTATCACAAGTCTCCTTCTCCTTCGGACAACCTCTGGCAAAGTGCCCTGCTCCATTACAACGGAAACACATTACTTCTGACAGGTTTCGAGGTTTCCTCATGATCACATAGCCTCCTTGGGTCCTTATCTTCCCTCTTGGGAAATCATTGAAGTAGTGCCCTGAATTTTTGCACCTGAAACATGTGATATGACTCAGGTCTTTCTTTGTGGAAATTGGGTTGTTCCTCGAATCCAACCTACTTCTCTTCCTGGACCTTTCCGTTCCAATCAGGGCTTCTATTTCCTGTGGGTCATACTCTACTTCCTCTGTCGGGAATTCTACTAGATCTCCATTCAGACAATCTTGGGAGATGTGTCCTTCTTCTCCACATGAATAGCATGACTTAGTGCAGGGTCTAATTGGCTCTTCTTTGGGTGTGTCCTCCACCTCTTTCTTCATCACAGGTTCTTCTAAACCTTCCATGAGGGCTCCTTTCATTTCTTCTTCCTTCTGCTGGATGGTTCTTTGTACCATGGGGTAAATGTGACACTGAGCAGGGTAGTGGGTAGTCCCTTCACCCAAGAAACAAGTAATCTGTCTAGTTGGGCATTCTTCAGTTGGGTGACTTCCTTCACAATTTGGGCATTCATCCTTGTGTTCCTTATGGGTGTGTCCGATTTGTCCACAAATCTTGCATGCACAAGGTTTCTTCATATCCTTTCCATAAGGCTTCAACTTCTGGGACACAAACTGAGACTTTAGCAAAGTCAACTTAAATTCTTTCCAAGTGGTTACTCCTTGCCATCCATTGATGGTTTGGTACATCCTCCACCAAGTAGCAGCACCTCTTTCAAAGCATTGAAGAGCATGCTGGGCCATATCCTTTCCGACTATAGGGTTGTTCTCCATATGATCCTCCATGTTCTGAATCCATCGGTCTGTCTCCAATTGACTCATCGGTCCAGAAAATACAAGCTCATCTCCATTCATCCTCTATTGGGTTCAAGGGTTTGGGGTGAGATAAGAGAGATCAAGAGAGAGGAAAGCACACAATACAAACAAAAGTTTTGAAAAGACAGATTTTGTGGTGGCTGTCGAAAAAAACATCAAACAAATGACAGCTCACAAACGTCGCATCTAACGTAGGTATATAATAGGGGTTTGGTCTTCTAAAGGTCAATGAATCTTCAACGTCTCCAAACTCTTCAAGTCTTTGTTCATGCCTCCAATGGCTTCTTCCAATCATGCTTGTCCTTCTCAAGTTCTTTTGCCAGATCAACTCTGTTGACGTGAAGTCTCTCGTGACATCCTTGAATATTCTGGAATTGCATTCCAAACTTCTAGGTTTCAACATCCTTGGCATGAGCCATGGTCATACTGTCCTTTAGTTCCTGACAAATCTCCGGTATCTCAAGGTTTTACTTCTCTAGCTTGGCTGCTTTCAACTTCTGGTCTTAAGTTCTTCACGAAATGCTTCCTTGTCTAATACGACTTCCTGGAGCTCCACCTTAAACTTCTTGATGTAATACTCCAGATCCTGGTGATACACCGGCTAGGGTTAAAACTTCATATTATGATAGGTGCTCCGTCAGCCTTCTTCCATCAAATCCATTCTAAAGACTTGCATCCTTAACTCAGCACGGTGACAATAGCATTAGCGGGTGATGACATCACGGATAACCGTGTTTCTGCCCTTGTCATTGCCATGAGCTATCTTCCATAGTTGATATCCCCTGCCTTAGGATTTTCTTCGAGTTCTCGTACTCCTTGTTTCAGTCTTTCTTCGATACACCTTGATCTCGGGTATTGACAACTTCCATAATCTGCCAAGTTCCATAAGGGTAGCCTTCCTAGGTCATACAAATCTAGGGATTCTTCAGAGCCTCCAATTCTCCTAGTCTTCAGAGTCTTCAACAGCTGTAGTTTCCATTATCATAATGTATGGTAAAATCCTCTTCATTCCGAATGGTCTTACTAGTCTGATATCCTGTACTTCTTGGGGTGGTCTCATCAGTCAAATCTTCGTGTCGTCAAAAGGGAAAAGGGGTATGGTCTCACTAAAAAGAATTTTGAATAAGCTCAGAAGAGAAGAGAGGTAAAAAGATCTTTTTTGAAAATGAAGTTGTAGAGAAAAATCTTTCCTATGGGCTTGTCATTTTCTAGGGTCACGTCCTACAGTCAACATGTGCTCTGATACCATCTTGTAGCGACCCGACCCGAATGGATCAAGTCTCTGTGCTTATGTGTCATCCCTGGATCAGTATGCTGACACACACAGTACTCGAAGGATTTATAACAGAGGTAAATCACATGTATAAAGTAACGTAAAAACTATTACCTCAATCCAAAATATAGCGGAAGCAACAAGGTTGTGGATTCCCATCAACACCAACGGCAAAGTTGAGTATAGGAAATCGTAACCCTAACGTACCACTTACTCGTCGTCTGAAAAGTCTGCAACATGAAAAGTTGCAGC
>NC_041384.1:232283671-232336367 GCF_002162155.2 Triticum dicoccoides | reverse complement strand
CAAGAAATAGACTAGGATTAGGAAACAAAAGGAAAAGATCTAGAAATAGATACGGAAGTAGATGAATCCTACTAGGAATCCACAAAGGATGGCGGCTCCCTGGCGCCTTGCGCCTGGTGCGGCTCCTCCCTGGGCGTGGCGCGCGATGGCCTCTGGCCTGGCTGGCTCGGTGGCTTGGCAGCTTGGGCCTTTGGCCCAATGCGCTGCGGATTTTTTTTTAAACGGTCTCGCGCGCAGAAAAATAAATAAAAGAAAATCTAAACGAACTCCAAAATTAATAAAGTAAATTTTCCCCGACTCCTAAAAATGAGCCGAACAAAATGAACTTTTCTCCGGACCTAAAAAGCAAATTTTGAAAACGCACAATTTTCCCTATCCGGATAAAATGCAAATAAAACTCCGGCAAACAAAAGTTGATCTATTTATTAAATCTTCATTTTCCTAAATTTGGGAAAGTCATATTATTCCCTCTCTTATATTTTTGATAACGGAAAATAATTGAAGATGAAATAAATAAATCAAATGATCCTCTTTTCAATTCGAGAAAACTCTCAAATATGAAAATAACGAAATCTCCAACTCTCTCCAAGGGTCCTTGAGTTGCGTGAAATTTCTAGGATCGACCAAAATGCAAGAAAATAAATTATGCATGATGATCTATTCCAAATTGAAAATAAATTCAAAGGGGCTTTGAATTTAATTCTTTGAAACTCCCAACTCATATTTCATATAATTTGAAGAAGTCATTTTATCTTCTCTCGTGAAAATCATTGAGTCGCATAAAGTTTCAGAATTGGGATATTTCCAAATGAAATTCAAATATTCTCAACACCCCTTGTCATTTAAATAAATGGAAGAAGTCATGTCATCTTCTCTCCGGGGTTTTGTGATGAAAAGAATTTGAATTCACGAAGATCAGAAAACCAATATGAAAGTTTGGGAAAGTCCTTTTATTCCCTCTCATTTAACTTTCAAAAAGTTTCGAATTCACTCACTTTCAGTCAATCAATCAAGCAATCAATCAAATCTATCTATTTGTTTATAACATTCCAAAATTTAGAATTTTGGGATGTTACATCGAGGCGAAGGGCGAACTCGTTTGAGATTGAAAGAAAGAAGTAAGGCCTTGGTCTCTTTATAAGAGGTTGAATACCAAGGGCCCTCCCTGTGACCGTTTGGGACTCGCCTTTGATCGAGAAAATATACCAACGGGAACGGTTGGGTTACCCACACCCATATTGATGAGAATCCCGAAATAAGGGGACACGATCTCTGCTTTGACAAGACGTGCCAAGGAAACCACCTCGCCAAACGCGCTGAGGTGGGACAGTGAAATGATTCGAATAAAGACTTGGCCGTGGTGTGATGTCACGCTACGGAATACGTCAGCAGATTAGATTTGTGTAAATATTATTCTCTCTATGGCAATATGTGGAAACTTATTTTGCAGAGTCGGACACTACCTTTGTGTTCAAAATCTTCTACGAAGTACTTGGAGGAGGAACCCGCCTTGCAATGCCGAAGACAATCTGCACGCCGAACTCATCGTCATTGAAGCCTGGTTCAGGGGCTACTGAGGGAGTCCTGGATTAGGGGGTGTCCGGATAGCCAGACTATACCTTTGGCCGGACTCCTGGACTATGAAGATACAAGATTGAAGACTTCGTCCTGTGTTCGGAAGGCACTTTCCTTGGCGTGGAAGGCAAGCTTGGCGATACGGATATGTAGATGTCCTACCATTGTAACTGACTCTGTGTAGCCCTATCTCTATCTGGTGTCTATATAAACTGGAGGGTTTTAGTCCGTAGGACGAACAACAATCATACCATAGGCTAGCTTCTAGGGTTTAGCCTCTCTGATCTCGTGGTAGATCTACTCTTGTACTACCCATATCATCAATATTAATCAAGCAGGACGTAGGGTTTTACCTCCATCAAGAGGGCTCGAACCTGGGTAAAACATTGTGTCCCCTACCTCGTGTTACCATCCGCCTAGACGCACAGTTCGGGACCCCCTACCCGAGATCCGCCGGTTTTGACACCGACACCTGGCCTCCTGAGCTGCCTGAATGCTCCGCAAGTGGCGCTGAAAGGTGACGCCGCATTCAGCAAGCCAAACGACATGTGAACGTAGCTATGAGGTGGACCCTCACACCGACCAACGCATGAAGGCCAGAAGCGCTCTTGAGATGCTACCCTGTTGAGCCCTGGAATGTCGATGCAGACGCGTAGCCCGCCGTCCTCGCCAGGATGGGGAGCTACGCCGGGTGGTGGGTGGCGGTCGCCACGTATGGCCCTTGCCTCTTGAAGCTCCTGGGTCACCTTGACAATGAACTCCTGAGCGCCGGGCGCTCCTCGCCCCGTGCCCTCCTGAGGGAAACGTGCGCCAAAGCATGCCTCCACACAGTGCTCGAGCACCTCCCTCGTGATGTTGGCTAGGTTTGAGGCCCTCCAGAAGAGAGCCCCCGAGCCTTGCCCGAGGAGGGCGCCGGGCACGCCCTCCTATGCGACGGAGGGAGGTGCCCCAGCTGTAGGCACGGATCCTGAGGTGGTGCCGCTGGAGACGCCGCTCTCTTGAGGCCCTGGGTGGAGTAGCTACTTTTTCTTCTTGGAGATGGCCTCAGGAGGGTACGTGGTGCCTTCCTTATTGGGGGTCTTCTATCAGAGCGGCTTGGAAGGCGCGCTAAAGGGAGCACGCTGCATCTCTTTCTTTGCAGGGGATCGTGATGACTCCGCCACTCCCTGGCATCTTGAGGACGTTGTAACCATGGTGGGTCACTGCCATAAACTTGGACAATGCTGGATACCCAAGGATGGCGTTGTACGACAAACGGATGTGGCGATGTCGAAGTCGATGAGCTTGGTGCGGTAGTTGTTACGCTGGCAGAAGGTGATAGGGAGGCGGACCTGCCGTATCGGGGTGGTGGAGCCGTCGGTCACTCCTTAAAAAGGCTTGGTAGGCTATACGATCAGCCATAGCCGTACGAGCTTTGGTGGAAGGACAAGTTTGTCAGGATCATGCATCGCGTTGAGGTACGGTTTATTCTATGTGGATATGATGATATGGTCATGTGTGATGTGCTTCCTACGCACATACATACATGTTCAATACTGCTAGGAAAACCATGGACAGATAAAAGACAGTTGACATATCATTCGGTTGTCGGATTTTCTTTTGTTCGTGGAGGACAATATGTAGCACTTTATTCGTACACATCGGAGAAGTATATGGTTGATCGCAAGAAGCGGGACATTTCTCAAGCTGCATCAGAAGTAAAGAAGAAGAAGGTTGAAGCCGCTGAAAATTTTCCAAGCATCGTTCAAACTGCAAATACAAATATTCTTGAAGAGATTGATTCGAAACCGAGGACGGTTTCGTTTCAAGGAGGAGAGGATGATATGGCCACAACTGATGTTAGCGTTGATGCTCGCAAAATAGTACCGCATGTCAGTGGGTTAGAGGAATTATTTTTTGTTAAAATAAAACAGGACATTGTTTTGTTTGATCTTTGCGCCAACAAGAGGGAAGAGAAGTCCCTGGACGTGCATGTATTAAAGGATGATAATTACATGCAAATTCAAGAGCTAAATCAAGGCATGACATGTGCATGCAACATTGATCAAGCATGTTTTGGAAACGGAAATTCAAAGTACATTCATACTTGGAAAGAAGAGGAAACCTACACTGATGGAAGGGAGCATGCGGGGTGTCATTTATTTGGTTCGGTCAACAAGATAGATGAGAGGGATTTGTTTCCGTTTTTGCCAGCTCCACGTAAAGAAGAAGTTTCACAACGTTGCAAGAGTCAGAGGCTAGTATGTGATGTATTGTCATTAAAGGGCACGGGCTGGGGTCCACCTCAGGGTCCACCTCAATATTATTCGGTTGCAAGTTTAGGATCTACCGAGATGTAAAAGGTAGTTTAAATAAGCAAGAGTTTTTACGTGTGTTAGTTTTTTCCTTGTCAATCAAGTTAGAAGGAGTCGGCTATACTACTATAAAGTCTAGCCCGTGAGTCATGCAAAGTTAAGGTTATTTTATAAAATAGACACGATGTGTTTTTAAGGGTAGGTGCCTGTATCAAGTTTTAGATGAATCTTTAGAAAACCTCTGTGTTGCAATTTCTCTTCGTGGAATTTTTTTTTGCGCGTGAGTACCTTCGTCGAGATTGGTTTTCTTCTGCTGGGCCGCAAGGTTCAAATCCTCTACTTCGTGTACATCGCGTGCGCGAGCGAGAGGTTGCTACTTCTGGTGGTGGAGTGTTGTGAAAGGTCAGGCCGCAACAACAGATCGGACCTCACATTGAGTTTCGGTCTACATCAGGTGGTATAAGAGCAAAGGTTGTTCACGACACAATATTTTTCTTCAAGTTACTATTCATGTTTTTTTATCATGCGAAAAGATTGTAGCTCGCAAATGATGATGGCGGTCGAGAAGGATCCATTGCTTTCCCTGCCTTGGTACCAATGCTTTACGCGTGTGCACGTCGGGCCGGCGAGTTGTGCAACGTTGATGAATTGCTACTCTAGTATGAATATGGTGAGTCAGACTATGGTTGATGCTTTGAACTTGTCGTTGATTGAACATCCATAACCGTACGAGCTTTGGTGGAAGGACAAGTTTGTCAGGATCATGCATCGCGTTGAGGTACGGTTTATTCTATGTGGATATGACGATATGGTCATGTGTGATGTGCTTCCTACGCACATACATACATGTTCAATACTGCTAGGAAAACCATGGACAGATAAAAGACAGTTGACATATCATTCGGTTGTCGGATTTTCTTTTGTTCGTGGAGGACATGTAGCACTTTATTCGTACACATCGGAGAAGTATATGGTTGATCGCAAGAAGCGGGACATTTCTCAAGCTGCATCAGAAGTAAAGAAGAAGAAGGTTGAAGCCGCTGAAAATTTTCCAAGCATCGTTCAAACTGCAAATACAAATATTCTTGAAGAGATTGATTCGAAACCGAGGACGGTTTCGTTTCAAGGAGGAGAGGATGATATGGCCACAACTGATGTTAGCGTTGATGCTCGCAAAATAGTACCGCATGTCAGTGGGTTAGAGGAATTATTTTTTGTGAAAATAAAACAGGACATTGTTTTGTTTGATCTTTGCGCCAACAAGAGGGAAGAGAAGTCCCTGGACGTGCATGTATTAAAGGATGATAATTACATGCAAATTCAAGAGCTAAATCAAGGCGTGACATGTGCATGCAACATTGATCAAGCATGTTTTGGAAATGGAAATTCAAAGTACATTAATACTTGGAAAGAAGAGGAAACCTACACTGATGGAAGGGAGCATGCGGGGTGTCATTTATTTGGTTCGGTCAACAAGATAAATGAGAGGGATTTGTTTCTGTTTTTGCCACCTCCACGTAAAGAAGAAGTTTCACGACGTTGCAAGAGTCAGAGGCTAGTATGTGATGTATTGTCATTAAAGGACACGGGCTGGGGTCCACCTCAGGGTCCACCTCAATATTATTAAGTTGCAAGTTTAGGATCTACCGAGATGTAAAAGGTAGTTTAAATAAGCAGGAGTTTTTACGTGTGTTAGTTTTTTCCTTGTCAATCAAGTTAGAAGGAGTCGGCTATACTACTATAAAGTCTAGCCTGTGAGTCATGCAAAGTTAAGGTTATTTTATAAAATAGACACGATGTGCTTTTAAGGGTAGACGCCTGTATCAAGTTTTAGATGAATCTTTAGAAAACCTCTGTGTTGCGATTTCTCTTCGAGGAAATTGTTTTGCACGTGAGTACCTTCGTCGAGATTGGTTTTCTCGTGCTGGGCCGCAAGGTTCAAATCCTCTACTTCGTGTACATCGCGTGCGCGAGCGAGAGGTTGCTACTGCTGGTGGTGGAGTGTTGTGAAAGGTCGGGCCGCAACAATGGATCGGACCTCGCATTGAGTTTCGGTCTACATCACAACCCCCTCGTCCTGATGGTGGTCGTCGTTCCTCCTCGGCCATAGCCCCGGTCGTTGCGCTTGGGGCGCCGACCGAAGCGTTCATCTCGAATGGCCCTGAGCTCTTGGCAGTCGTTGGTGTTGTGGCTGTGTACGTTGTGGAAGGCGCAGAATGAGCGGCTGCTCTTAGACGACCCGGGGTGGTCCAGGTCACACTTCGTGTGCGGCTCCGCCGCGAGCACATCTACTCCCTTGCGCTTCATGTCCTTGGCCTTGGCTTTCTTCTCTTCTGGGTCGGCGGCAGGGAGCTCAACGAGGGAGAGGCGCCCCTCCTTAGCTCTTGCGCACTTGGTCGCCATGTTGAACATCTCCAGTGCCGTGCATAGCTCCTCGTGGATGGCGAGCTCCTCCTTCATCTTGACGTCGCGGACACCATCAGAGAACGATGAAATGATGGCCTCATCCGTCACCTTGGGAATCTTGAGGTGAATGCTGTTGAAGCACTGGATGTACTTCTGCAGGGTCTCTCTCGGCTGCTGCTTGATGCGGCGCAGGTCACCCGTGGCCGGTGGGCGGTCATGAGTGCCCTATAAGTTGGCGACAAAGCAGTCGCGCATCTCACCCCAGGAGGAGATTGAACTTGGGGGAAAGTTCAGGAGCCACAAGCGAGCACCATCCTTGAGAGCCATGGGAAACTAGTTCGCCATGACTTTGTTGTCGCCGTTGGCCGCCTTGATGCTTAGTTCGTAGAGCTGCAAGAACTCCGCAGGGTTGGGGGTGCTGTCGTAGAGTTGCAAGAACTCGGCAGGTCTGGCTTGAACTTGCCTGGCCAAATGATGCTACGCAGCTCTAGAGTGAAGGCACGACAGCCTGCTCTGGCCACCGGGGCCCATCGCGGGGGCGGAGCTTGAGCTTGTCACTCACGACCGCCGCCTTAGGCGGCACACAGTCTTGACGTGGTGGCACCGGGAGTGCAGGAGCGTCTTCTCACGGTCGGGGAACTTCTTGGCAGCTTCCTTCTTCGCACGCGGGCACCCGGTGCAGCGGGTCACTCCGAGGGGCCGCGCATCTTGGTGCCAGGATGCCGTCTTGGTGCGGAGGCGGCGGAGGCGCTCTGTGAGCTATATCGCCTGTAGCTGGGGGAGGGCGAGGCCGCGAGAGAGAAGATACGGGGGAGCCCCCAGCGGTGCTGACTAGCTCGACGATGCGGTCCAGTCAGTCCTCGTAGAGGTCATCGACTAGGCGGTAGCGCAGGAGCTCGCGTGCCATGAGCAGCGCAGCCTGCACATCCGTGGGGGCACGACGAGCGTGGGATGATGAGCCGGCTGGAGTCAGCGGCGGGGTGGCGGTGCAGCCATCCTGCCGCACAGAGGGGGTGCAGCGATGATGCCTGCTGCTCGTTTCCCGACGGGCCTGTGGCGGCGTTGGTAGCGGGCGATGGAGAATGACGGGGAGGCCCGCCGACAGGAGCTGTCTCAGCGTCACGGGCGGCGAGGGCGGCCCGGCGCTTGACGCTAGCTCGGCGTGCATCCGCCATGGACGTGGCGAAGCATGGATTGACGGAAGAGAAGCTTCAACACACCCCTACCTGGCACACCAAATGTCGGATTACGGGTTCCGGCAAACCCTTGAGGTTCAAACTCTGGGGTGTGCACGAAGATCTCTCTCCCCCTAGCTCACACTCTCACCATGATCTCAAGGCCTAGCATGTCGAACCCACGAAACAAGGGGCACAAGTGTTTATACTGGTTCGGGCCACCGATGTGGTGTAATACCCTACTCTAGTGTGCTACGGTGGTTTTCCTTGTAGGCTGGGGATGAACAAGTACAAGGGAAGAACCACCTCATGAGGAGATGCATTCTAAAGCTCGATGAGCTTGTGTGGTTGGGGATGATCTGAATGATCCGCCCCTGCCTATGATGGTGGCTAGTCCTATTTTATAGAGGCCCTGGTCCTCTTCCCAAATTTTTAGGTGGGAAGGGATCCCACAACGGCCAATTTTAAGGGGGACAACTAGTACAAGCTATCCTGACAAAAGGTGGACTGCGTCTGCCAAAGGCTCTGGTGGTGACGCCATCGTGGGCTCTGTGGTGACCTCCGTCCTTCCGTCCTGCTGATCTTGGTATTGTTGCACCAATATGGAAACCTTTGCCTGATGCCTCGGGACTCCTCGTCTGCACCCTCCCCTTTAGCACCAAAGAGGCAACTAGTACTCTGCACGCGCTGGCGCCCGCCTAGCCTTGGTCGTCATGGCTCACATCACGGAAACCTCACGAGGTGCCCCTCTCCTTGATTTCTCTGCTCCTCGTGAGCCAACCTAGTAAGGCTGCCCCTGTGGAGGTCTTGTGTCGTCCGCCTCACGAGGCTTGGCCCATCGCGAGGGTCTTGAGTGTTTGCTGATGAAGATGGGTCGTACTAGGCCGCTGGATGAGCCACGCCCGAGGCCGCAGGCAGGCAAGTCTGGGGACCCCCATTCCCAGAACGTCGATAGCCATGAGTCGCCGGAGTCGCAGATGAAGTGGGTGGAGGAGTCACTGGACCCAGTGGGCTCTTAAGGAGGTGAAAGGAGGGGGAATGGGGCTCGGGGTTGTGCCAATTTAGGCGGCGGGTAGTGATGGCCGTGGTGGCCGTGGCGAGCAGGGACGAGCTTCAGGGATGGTTGGAGAGGTCGGGGAGCTGTATAGAGGAGTGGTGAGGCTGGTGGTTCCGACGAGAGGGCTCGGGACGACCTATATATAGGCGGGGGACGAAGGGGGAGTGGCCGCGGATGCATGGCCGTAGCTCGGCCATGTCCGCATACGCATGCGGGTGAGCACGGTCGATAGAAGGTGGCGCGGGGGAGCAGAGGGCATGCATCCCGGGGCAGAAGAGGTCGAGGGGCACGGGGGAGAAGAAACCATGGGAGGAAATGTCGAACACCCACAGGCACGCACTGTGCGGCGATGGGGGTGGCTCACCAAGAAGAAGACAGAGGGGGCAAGAGCTCCAGAGAGACGGCGAGGGCATGGGGAAGGCGCTAGATATGGACAGGCGATGAGGGGACGAGTGCACAGACAGTGAGGAGGAGACAGAGGCGCCAGAGCGCGTGATTTGGCTGGCATGACCCATGGTCACCGCATGAGCTGGCATGCGCGGCGTGTATTGGCCAGCCCGATCATGTCCAGTAGATAGGACAACCAACGGAGAGTGCCAAAGTGCAAGAAAACGGGCACATGGACTTAATTGGTGAATAGGGCTTGCTGTGTTTCAGTCGCACATCAAGGTGTTTGTAACTTTCTGAAGAAGATTGGTTGGGAGGATTAGACTGAGCTTTGGCATGGGGTGATCAACTACTAATGTGAGTATCTCAGCAAATTTTCAGCTCATAAGGATGAAGATAAGTGGCACTTGCTGTACAAAGTGCCACAGGGTCCAGAAATGCAAATATTGAAGTTGCACTCAAATAATAGCTTGGATTGAGCTGGAACTTGTCAAGGCAGGATTATTTGTTCATATGAGAGTGCTATAAAAATTTCATACCATTTGGTCAGGCCAAAGTGGTACTTCCTTCATACAACACCTCTCTGGACAGAAACTTAGGAAAAATCTTGAGGAAAAAATGGCTAAATTAAATGAGCCCAAATCTCATGGATATAAGTTATATGGATAGGAGAAGCCTTAGGAAAATTTTCAGCAGTAATGGAGCAAGATAAAATATACTTGCTTCACTAACTGAAAATTTGGACAGAAACAAAGAACTGAAGGTGTGCTCACATGGATACATTGCATGAGCTCAATTCTTGAGGAGAGATTTGATTTGATGATATGAAGGACCATGCAAAATATCAACTCATTTGTATCACCCTAGCTCGTACTTCCTTCACACAGGCTTCCCTTAGATAGGAACTTCGAAAATTTGCTCAGGAAGATTTACTAGGAAAATGGAGTTGAATTTTGGCATGAGGTAATGATATGGACATGAAAAGGTGTCCAAAAAGTTTGCGGTCAATCAAGCAAAGATAAATTACACTTCCTTCTCAAAAACCCACTAAGGGCAGAATGAGAAAAGGAATATTTGTGAATATACCTTTGATGATGCCAAGGAAGGGTTTTGACATATTAGAGCAAGATATGACCCAAACAATTTATGAGAACTATTTGGGAATTTTGGGAGTGATGGAAATATAGGTTGCTTCACAACCTAGGACAAAAAGGATTATTCCTTTAATAGAAAAAGGAATATTCCCAATAGAAAGAATGTTATGGTTTGGTCCAAGATGGAAATGGCAAGGTCTTGGGATGGATATGAGGATGACAAGCCACTCTGGAAAGAAAGAAGAGGTCATCTTCTTCAGTTTCCAGACCACATAGCCACGGAAAAAGAAAACTCAAACAAAAACCTCAGAAAATCAAAAGAAAATCAAAGGGCCAAAAATCAAGATGTGACAGGGAGTACATGCATTGCTAAGGTTTCTCTTAATAGTTGCGTGCAACGTTTTTATTGAAGCTTGAAACGTGACCATGTGAATGGGAGGGACTACTACAACCCTTCCAAAAGAACTGTAGTACTAATGGTGTCGTACTCCCTCCGTTCACCATCTCACATGCTCAGTACTTTTGCGAACTATGGAAGTAACAAACTTATTCCACCACTCAGCATCTATTATGGATGCATTGTGGATTTCAGATTGAGTCAGATAGACCGGAAAGTAGGCACTTAGGGCATCCACAATGTATGCTTTTTGTTTCCTCTAAGCCCTCTCTGCTCTTAGAGGCAGGCCTCTATACATTGCATGAACTGCCTCTAACAAAAAATTGGCTAGCATCACGTCTAACCTTAGAGGCTGCCTCTAACATTGTAACAATCCATCTGGCCCCCATTGTCAGCCTTAGGAAGCATAAGAAAGTTGGAGTACAAGAGAAATAGTACTGATTGGACAAATGTGTTGCTAATCAGTACTTTTTAAATTTCTGCTAGGGCCCAGCTTAGAGGCTGGTTAGAGTCTCTATACATTGTGGTTTTTTCATTTGATAAGAGGCAAACCATGTGGGGCCTACCTTTGAGGCAAGGCTCTATACACTGGAGATGCTCTATACTCCCTCCGTCTAGGTGTATAAGTCACCTTATGAAAACCAAATAATCCCAAAACACTTAGGCGCAGTGCATTAGCTCCCACCTTGTTTCTTGTTTCTTGACATATCAACCAATAAGAGATGCGAGACGTGCATGCTTTCAATGACTTGAGACTACCAAACATGACATGCAGTGGTTAGTTCATTGCATTCAATGCTATTAATTAGCAAATAAACATTACGTTCTCTCGTTTTCCCATCATCCTTGGTCAGGACTCACGGTGCACAACCTAAGATGACGTATTCACCTAGATGGAGTGAGTATTACTTTTGATGTGTCCCGTCAAGTCGTAGAACGAGGAGAAGCTCGCTTAGTATGCCCTCTCCCCTGCCCACGGGCGCGGTAGCTCGCAGAGTCATAGGACATGGAGAAGCTTGCTTACTACGCCTACGCCCGCTCCCTCGCCCACGCGTGCGGTGGCTCGCAGGACGAGGAGAACATTTTACTACTCCATCCGTTACTCCTCATCCCTACCTTGGTTAGAGAGATTACCATATTGTTTGAAATATATGTCTTTTATTAATAGGAGTAGTACAGTGGTACATAGGAGTAGTACTACAGCAATTTCCTTGGAGTCCGTGGTGCAGCAAGCTACCCTAGACTATGTTACTACTCCCTCCTTTCTGGTTTATGGCTCAATTTCAAAATCTCTCCAACCAAGGTAGACAGTGAGTGGTGGAATTAATTTCGTAGTTTGCACAAGTAATTAGTACGCCCATTTTTCTCAAAAAGTTATGTTTGCCGATGCATTAATTACAATGAATGCATGCATGACCACTAAATTTCCATGAACTTCTACATGCATTGGTGAGTTTTCTCTTGACATTGCTTGCATCAGGTGATTTCATGCACCTCAAAATCCAAACATGTGATGGTACTACTAGTAGAATTGAGACTTATAAAATGGAAAAACGATTTTTTTAGATGAGCCCTATAAACCGGAAAGGAGGGAGTAGTAAGTAGTGCTACCTCCATAGTGGGTACGTACTCCATAAAATCAGATTTTCCCAAAACTAAGTTGCTCAACCTTTATTTGCTTGTTTCCCTTCCTGCCATGTTGATTCGAAAGACTATGCCAAACTCTGATGTCTACCGCACGGGAAAAGACCCGCCCTCACCTTTTTTAGTCCGGGTTTGTATCGATGGAGCACGTGAAGCAGCAAAAACCAAGCCGTGTCTTATACTCCTCCATCGTACTAAAAGAGTGGAGATGCTCGCTTTTACGATTTTTTACTTCCTCTCACCAACCTGTGGGACATATAGCAACCAGGTCGATGTGTCATGCACCAAATAACAGTGCAGAACAGCAGGGTGGACGCACCCCAGTCGTAGTGCCCAAGTAGTAGTAATGAGCAATGAGACGTCAAATCACAATGTCGCACCTTCCCAGACGGACGAAGCAATCATTATTTCACACTTTGCTGAATCCGCTTCGCCATCATCTCCTTCAAGAAAACCATGTATTGCTCCTGCCATTGTTATGCCTCAAGAGGGACGCGCATCGCCTTGGTACATCATGACACATGGGACCGCATGATAGTCCATGCTACCCCGCCCACTGCTCGGTAAAATCACCTCATTTTTACTACTTCCTCCGTCTCGGTTTACATGGCATGCACGTTGTTCTAGGTTGAGAATTTAACTAGCTATATATGTATTATATGTGATGAACAATATATGTTTAGAAACTACATCCGCTTAAGAGTCCAATGATATATTTTTTGTGGCATAGTAACTCATGTTTAGTTAGTCAAATGGATGACCTAGAACTATGTGCACGCCCTATAAACCGAGACGGAGGGAGTAGTATATTTTGAGATCAATATCGTCAGGATTCACCAAGGAGAAAAACCAAGTGGTAGGTTGCTTCTGTCGTGTTGGCGTAGCAACTCAAGCAGGGTTAGTCCGCACACGAAATGGCGACACACTTAACAGGACCGTTTTGGCCGCATGTGGCTCATCCACCGTCTTGTTCCACGTGCGATGCACCAAATTACAGTTCGGAGCAGCGGTTGGACTTGGAGGCACCCCAGTCATAGCATCGCAGTAGTAGTAAATGAGCGGTGAGGGGTCAAATCACAAAGCCCCACCTTTCTCGCATTAAGCTAGACGGACGAAGCAACCATCATTTCACTCTAGGGCGCAAGAGCATAAAGAAAAGAGAAAAACAATGATGCGTGCGGCAGCTACCTACGGCACCCTGGGGTACGAGCCTCCACTACAAATCTGCTTCTCCCTCGTCCTCTTGAGGAAAACCGATGGTGCATGTAGTGGGTAGGGTTTGTAGGAGTACTACAACATGCGAGGCCACGACGTAGTAAACAGGAGAGGGATTGAGTTTGAGTCGATGCCTTAATAAGAGTGGGCCTATTGGTTTTACGGGAACGAGGCAACATTTTGGGTTCAGGGACCAATGGAGATATACGCACAAAAAATTGTGGATGTAGGTTCGACCGAAAGGAAATGACGCATATGGGCCCCGCATTTTGATATACCCGTGGCCGCGTGAAATTTGCTACTCAAAATAATGCATAAAATTTCCTCCAAAAACATCTATAACTAATGGGAAGTGAATGTATGCTTCAAATGAAAATATAATACAAAGAGAAACAATGAATTGAAGTTAAAAGAATGACATTTCTAACAAAAATGTGAATGTGAACTACATATGTGTGCACGTGACCGACACATACATTGTCAATACAAAATCTAATGCAAGAAATAACCTATGAGTAACATGCATGAATCAATGATGTGGTGCTTGCACGCATAGAGTACAAAAACAATGTGATTTATGACTTGCATGCATGACGTGTTCTTGTTCCATAGTTGCATGTCCAAGAAAAAAGCTACTAGTGGGTTGTACTAACTATTTAGGAATAGAAGATGTATACATGGAAGTTGTAGGGAAAGAGATGACATGGAGGATCTCAATTCCTATGAGTAAGGATTGGAAAAGAGATGTCATTTGGTTCACATCATAGGAACTTTTCTATTGAATATAGAGATGACATGTTTCTCAATTCCTATGAGGAGGGATTAGAAAAGAGATGTAATTTGGTTCATATCATAGGAACTTTTCTATTGAATATACGCTAATGTTTATTTTCCTTTGAAATTAAGGGAGTATAGGAATCCATTCATATGAACCAAGTGGCTCTAAAGCTATAGAAATGATATCATGTTTATTTACTTTGAAATGTGGAGTATATGAATCTATTCCTATGAACCAATTGGCTATAAAGGAATAAATCCTATAAAAATAGAGTTCCTATGATATTCCTCCACACCAAAGGATGGTTGAAATTGCTGCAGGTGGTACGACGGTCCTTCTTTGTACACTCCTCACCCATCTTTATAGTTACCTCTCGAAGATGAATGAAATGATTTATATACTAGGTATTCTATATGTGCATTTTGGTATACGAAAACTCGATAAAAGTTTGCGAGGTTCGAATTTTCAATAAAGCTATATGCACTACATTTTTGAATAGAGGGAGGAGCATACGGCAGTTGCTACCACTCATGTGGAAGATTTGTGTGTGAGAGGAATGGTTGTTCTGTTAAATGACATGGCAAAACTGACATTGTCAGATGCCGATCTAACGGTTCTTACGGCGTATGTCAGGAAACGGCTTTTGGCGAATGTTAGTCAGATATAATTTACGGAAACATGCATTGCATTGATACGTGCCCCTCTCTCTCACACACACACGCACCCTCATGAGTCACGACTCTCTCAAGTCCTCTCGCACCCACTGTCTATCTGTAGGTAGACGTCACACACATATGTGTTAAGGAAATATGCCCTAGAGGCAATAATAAAGTTGTTATTTTATATTTCCTTACAAACGATAAAGGTTTATTATTCATGCTATAATTGTATTGATCAGAGACCTTAATACATGTGTGAATACATAAACAAACACTGTGTCCCTAGTGAGCCTCTACTAGACTAGCTCGTTGATCAAAGATGGCTAAAGTTTCCTGGCCATGGACATGAGTTATCATTTGATAATGGGATCTCATCATTAGGAGAATGATGCGATGGACAAGACCCATCTGTTAGCTTAGCATATTGATCGTTAAGTTTTATTGCTATTGCTTTCTTCATGTCAAATTCATATTCCTTCGACTATGAGATTATGCAACTCCCATATACTGGAGGAATGCCTTGTGTGCTATGAAACATCACAACGTAACTGGGTGATTATAAAGATGCTCTACAGGTATCACCGAAGGTGTTTTTTGAGTTGGCATAGAACGAGATTAGGATTTGTCACTCCGAGTATCAGAGAGGTATCTCTGGGCCCTCTCGGTAATACACATCATAAGCTTGCAAGAAAATGACTAAGGAGGTTGTCACGAGGTGATGTATTATGGAACGAGTAAAGAGACTTGCCAGTAAAAAGATTGAACTAGGTATTAAGATACCAACGATAAAATCTCGGGCAAGTAACATACCGATGGACAAAGGGAATTACGTATGTTGTAATAACGGTTCGACTGATAAAGATCTTCGTAGAATATGTAGGAGCCAATGTGAGCATCCAGGTTCTGCTATTGGTTATTGACCCGAGAGGTGTC
Organism: Triticum dicoccoides; assembly: GCF_002162155.2. Lineage (NCBI taxonomy): Eukaryota > Viridiplantae > Streptophyta > Magnoliopsida > Poales > Poaceae > Triticum > Triticum dicoccoides. The sequence goes on along the minus strand of NC_041384.1, from coordinate 232,320,753 downwards.
TCGGTCATGTCTACGTAGTTCTGAACCTGTAGGGTCCGCACGTTTAACGTTCGATGACGATATTGTATTATATGAGTTATGTGATTTGGTGACCGAATGTTGTTCGGAGTCCCGGATGATATCACAGACATGATGAGGAGTCTCGAAATGGTTGAGAGGTAAAGATTGATATATAGGATGATAGTATTAGGACACCGAAAGTGTTCTGGAGTGTATCGGGTATTTATCAGAGTACCGGAGGGGTTACCGGAACCTCCGGGGGGAATATATGGGCCATATGAGCCATGAGAGGGGAGCACACCAGCCCACAAGGGGTGGCGCGCCCCCTATGGCAGGAGGCCGAATTGGGAGAAGGAAAAGGGGGTTTGCCCCCCTTTCCTTTCTCTCTTCCCCCTCCCCTTTCTTCTCCAATGAAATAACGCAAGGGGGGGGCGCTACTTGGGGAAACCCCGAGTAGGATTCGGATCCTACTTGGGGTGCACCCAGGCTGCCTCCCCTCTCCCTCTCACCTAGATATATGTGGGGGGCGCCCCTAGCACATCGAAAAGTATAGGGGATCTATCGTAGTCCTTTTGATAAGTAAGAGTGTTGAACCCAACAAGGAGTAGAAGGAAATGATAAGCGGTTTCCAGCAAGGTATTCTCTGCAAGTACTGAAATAAGTGGTAACAGATAGTTTTGTGATAGGATAATTTGTAACGAGAAACAAGTAACAAAAGTAAATAAAGTGCAGCAAGGTGGCCCAATCCTTTTTGTAGCAAAGGACAAGCCTGGACAAACTCTTGTATAGAGAAAAGTGCTCCCGAGGACACATGGGAATATCGTCAAGCTAGTTTTCATCACGCTCATATGATTCGCGTTCGGTACATTCATAATTTGGTATGTGGGTGGACCGGTGCTTGGGTACCGTCCTTACTTGGACAAGCATCCCACTTAGGATTAACCTCTATTGCAAGCATCCGCAACTACAACAAAAGTCTTAAGGTAAACCTAACCATAGCATGAAACATATGGATCCAAATCAGCCCCTTATGAAGCAATGCATAAACTAGGGTTTAAGCTTCTGTCACTCTAGCAACCCATCATCTACTTATTACTTCCCAATGCCTTCCTCTAGGCCCAAATAATGGTGAAGTGTCATGTAGTCGATGTTCACATAACACCACTAGAGGAGAGACAACATACATCTCATCAAAACATCGAACGAATACCAAATTCACATGACTACTAATAGCAAGACTTCTCCCATGTCCTCAGGAACAAATGTAACTACTCACAAAGCATAAACATGTTCATAATCAGAGGGGTATTAATATGCATTTATGATCTGAACATATGATCTTCCACCAAATAAACCAAGAGATCTCATAAACCAACTAGCATCAACTACAAGGAGTAATTAACACTACTAGCAACCTACTAGCACCAATCCCAGACTTGGAGACAAGAATTGGATACAAGAGATGAACTAGGGATTTGAGAGGAGATGGTGCTGATGAAGATGTTGATGGAGATTGCCCTCTCCCGATGAGAGGAGCGTTGGTGATGACGATGGCGATGATTTCCCCCTCCGGGAGGGAAGTTTCCCCGGCAGACCAGCTCTGCCGGAGCACTAGATTGGATCCGACAAGGTTCCGCCTCGTGGCGGCGGAGTTTCCTCCGAGAAGATGGCTCCTATTTTTCCCATCGAAAGACTTCATATAGCAGAAGATGGCCACCAGAGGGCCACTAGGGGGCCCACGAGGTAGGTGGGCGCGACCTGGGGGTAGGGCGCGCCCCCACCCTCGTGGGCAGGGTGTGGCCCCCCTGGTGAATCTCTTCCGCTGAGTATTGTTTATATATTCTGAAAATGTCTTCCGTGAAGTTTCAGGACTTTTGGAGCTGTGCGGAATAGGTCTCTAATATTTGCTCCTTTTCTAGCCCAGAATCCCAGCTGCCGGCATTCTCCCTCTTCATGTAAACCTTATAAAATAAGAGAGAATATGCATAAGTATTGTGACATAATGTGTAATAATAGCCCATAATGCAATAAATATCGATATAAAAGCTTGATGCAAAATGGACGTATCAACTCCCCCAAGCTTAGACCTCGCTTGTCCTCAAGCGAAAAGCCGAAATCGAAAAATATGTCCTCATGTTTAGAGATAGAGGTGTCGATAAAAATAAAATACGGACATGAGGGCATCATGATCATTCTTAGAACAACAACTTATATAATTCTTGTCATATGATTTCTTATGCTAGAGTAATAATTCAATCGCAATTTCAAGTATGAATCGTAAACTTCATTAAAAACTAACAAACTATAATCTCAATCATTGGAGCAATTGCAATTTATCACAACATAGGAAAGAGTCTATGTATAACAGCTTTTCAGCAAGTCCACATACTCAACTATCATATAGTCATTCGCAATGGCTGACACTCACGCAATACTTATGGGTATGGAGTTTTAATCGGACACAGAGAAACATAGGGGCTAGTAGTTTTGCCTCCCAACGTTTTACCTCTAGGGTAATGTCAACAATAATAGTTCATGAAAACTCACATCCAATTAGCCATATATACCTGGATCTTTCCAACATACTGTGCTTGCCAAAGGATAAAGTGTAAAAAGGAAGGGTGAAGATCACCATGACTCTTATGCAATGTAGGAGATAAAAGTAAAATATAAGCCCTTCGTAGAGGGAAGCAGAGGTTGTCATGCGCTTTTATAGTTGGATGCACAAAATCTTAATGCGAAAGAACATCACTTTATATTGCCACTTGTGATATGGACCTTTATTATGCAGTCTATCACTTTTATTTCTTCCATATCACACGATTGTATAAAGCTTATTTTCTTCCACACTAATAAGTCATACATAGTTAGAGAGCAATTTTTTTGCTTGCACCGATGACAACTTACTTGGAGGATCTTATTCAATCCCTAGGTAGGTATAGTGGACTCTCATGGCAAGACTGGTTTAAGGGTATTTGGAAGCACAAGTAGTATCTCTACTTGGTGCGATGAATTTGGCTATCATGAGGGGGAAAGGCAAGCTCAACATGTTGGAGGATCCATGACAATATAATTTATCTCAGATGTAACAAAACATAACCCATTACGTTGTCTTCCTTGTCCAACGTCAACTCTTTAGCATATCATATTTTAATGAGTGCTCACAATCATAAAAGATGTCCAAGATAGTATATTTATATGTGAAGACCTCTCTTTCTTTATTACTTCCTATTAATTGCAACGATGACCAAAACTATGTTTGTCAACCCTCAACAACTTTTATTCATCATACCTTTTCTATGTGAGCTCATTACTCTCCATAAGACTCACATGATATCTTTGTTTCTTTTTATTTCTTTCTCTTTTCTTTTATTCCCTTAGGATCATGGCAAAATAATCAAGCTCTTGACTCAACGCTAATCTTTATTATATAGCTCACGAACTCGATTACATAGAAGGATCATAAAGCAAAACTCACAACTAGATCATACTAAGACTTTTATTCTACTAGATCAAGATATTACCAAAAAGAACGAACTAAGAAAATCGGTAAAGGTAAAAGTGATGGTGATACGATATCGGGGCACTCCCCCAAGCTTGGCAGTTGCCAAGGGGAGTGCCCATACCCATGTGATTATGTCTCTCTTTTCGAGGGTGGTGATGTGATATTCTTGGCAATGATGCCCCTCGGGATATGATTCTCCTCCTCAAGCTTATTGACTTGCTGCTTGAGGTCCATTATTTCCTTTCGGAGTTTTCCTGTGACAGCCAAAGCTCCCTGCACCCAAGGGTGCTGCATAGCTGCGGGAGAACCAGTGACACTCTTTTTCATATTCTCATAAGAAAGAAATCTAACATTGGAAGGGATAACCGAGTTTGGAATAGCCGAGCCACTACAAAAAAATACACTTCCGTGATGATACGTGTTTGTCACAGTAGGTCGCATTTTCTGTCATGCATGTACATCCATAACAAATTTATGACAGAATCAAGATAGTCATACCTGTGCGGTCGTAGAAGTGTTCCATGACATTACCAAAATTATCATCACGGAAGTGTCCACTTCCATGATGATAAATTGCGTGTCACAGTAGTGCTTTTGTCAAGGGTGAACGACACGTGGCATCCACCGTAACGGAACGCTGTTAAGCTATCAGGTCGGATTTTGGATCCGATAACCCGTTAACAACCACGACCAATGCCGATTTTCCACGTGTAAAATTCTCATTGGCTGACAGATCCACGCGTCAGCTCCGCGTTGGCACAGGTGTCACTCCTCCAACGGTCGAGATGGGATTATGATATGTTGACACGTGGACCGGCCTAAAAGTGGCCCACAAAGAGTAAATGGGCCGGCCCAACCGAAGGCCCATAAGATTTAGCGGGCCATAATGGGCCGACCCAGCTAAAGGCCCACAAAATTTAGCGGACCATAATGGGCCGGCCCAGCTAAAGGCCCACACGATTTTGCAGACCATAATGGGTCGGCCCAACTAAAGGCCCACAAGATTTTGCGGACCACAATGGGCCGGCCCAGCTAAAGGCCCACTAGATTCTGCCGACCATAATGGGCCGGTCCAGCTAAAGGCCCAACATTCTATGTCAAATTGGCCCATCAACGGCCTGTCCTAAACTTGTCATCAACGCGGCCCATGGTCACTTCTGGCCCGTTAACAGTCCGCTAAGTAATTGGGCCGAATTACGTCCCGGTGTATTTCCGGCCTGTTAAAGGTCCGACTTCATTTGGGCCCATTTACAGGCCATCAAAACTGTCGGCCCATAAACGACCGTGAAGGATTTGGGTCATATTCAGCCATGTCTTACATTCGGCCTGTTAGAGGCCCACTATAGCTTTGGGCCACTTTCGGCCTATTGTCATTTTTGGCCTGTTAACGCCGGACGTAAACCATGGGCCATATGTGGCTCAACGTCATATCGGGCCCATTAACGGCCCATATAAAAATGACGATAATCTAGCCCGACCAAAGTTCCGGCCTATTAAAGGCGCGTGTATTAGGTCGGCGCATTTACGACCCGTCTGAATTTCGGCCTGTTAAAGTCCAATGAGTTATTTGGCACAATCAGGGCCCAATCTCACTTTTGGTCTATTAAAGGCCCATGTATTTTATGGGCTCGAGATATTTACACCTGTAAATGGCCTATTTTTACTGAGGGCCCAAATTATGTTTAGGCCTGTTAAAGGCCCACTATGGGCACATGCCTACCAGAAAAATATGAAAGCTTATGCTGATTTAGGCCCAGATATTTTTAGTGGGCTAGATGCCAATTTCGGCCCATAATCGTTTTTAGCCCAATTGGAATGGGCCCGATGAATGTTGGCATGTTGGGCTCCTACGAAGCTTTAGGCCGAATACATTAGTAAGATAAACCTACACTATACAAAAATGGCGTCGTAATTACTGCAGCCTGAGGCAGCATCATAAATGTTGTATCACAACAAAATAAATTCCAACCATACAACAAAAGGCCTGTTGGCATAAAGTTTACAGTCCTTCCAAAATAAAGCACCATCAAATGTATAGAAGCACAAATCATTTGACCTGAGTGCTAATGTTTCAGGCTGTAGAATCTGATGGAGCAGCACGATCTCCATGTTTTTTCCGCCATTGCTCTTGAACAACGAAGCGAATGTCTGATACTCTGGTTTCAAAACCATTCATATCTTGACGACATTTCTCAACCACTATTTTTGTTTCTGAAACAACGTCCACTAGGGATTGGACTTGTGTCTGGAGCACAGATATATCACTCTGTCTAGCAGGAAGATTTTGTTCAGTAGGCGATTTGGACGAGGTTACCTTGACAACCAACCCAGAATTACGCAGGAAGGTGCTTTTTGCACTGTTAGTGGAGAGATACTGACGCACTGCAGCAAGAGGTGACATTGTGCATGTAGTAGCCTCGTCACCTTCAGGTGGTTCTGGTTGTTCAATCATCTGTTCCGTAGCTTCCTGAAAGTTTGAACTTGTAGATTAGTGTACCAGATAAGTTACTAATGAGACAAAAACAAACAAAGTAGGTTAAACGTTTATACATAACTTATTTTGGTGAACTACTGTAATACATTAGCATGTATTGTAGTGCCAACTACATAATAAAATTACTTTCGGAACATATGTCCATGTAGCATGCCTACTGTATTGTCTATTTCCTCACATTCGTTGACATCTAAGGATAAAGAGACATGGTTTAAAGTAGGATGAACATAGTATGACATCATTCATATCATGGGCAAACAGATATAAAACAAACAGGCTATTTTATCATTGTTTGTGCACGTGAACATAACAACTAGATTACAGATCAAGACCAAAAGAATATCCTTCATCTCTTTTAAACCATGTAAGGTGATATGATACATTAAGACAACTGTGAATAAAAGTGAGCAGAGTAACTCACATTGGCTGCAAACCAAGTAGTTAAATGAACACATCACAGTACCAATCAGTTCAAGGCAGGAGGAGTAAGGACTTACAACAGCGGCTTGAACTGGTGTGCTCGTGCCCTTCATCTTGCTGGTGTGGCAATCCTTGAAGATTTTCACTGCATTCGGTTCAGGTTCTTTTTGGTCCACACGGGATTTCCTCTGTATTTGGAACAAGTCAATATAGATACGATAATATGGCACAAAAAAAAGAAGGAAGTAGCAGTTATTTACAAGAGCCTCGCAGTGTGCAATATAGCTACGAGATCATGTGGTCTGTTGGATTTCACTTTAGAACGGTTGTTTTGTTCTTCAAACAGTTAGCCTAGAAGAAGATACACTTGTAAGGCACATACATAAATACAAGTTCAATATGTGGTCTGATCAAATACATATAGCCTACCTGATACTTTGGATCAGACCAGTGTTTAACAAGGGCTGTCCAGTCTTCATCTGTAATATATTCCACTGGAGATGTTTGGGCGATTTCATTGTTAGCCTTGCCTTCAAAGTGAGATTTTCTAAGGTGGTGCCGATACTGTCACAGAGCAGACTAAAAAACATGAGTGCATGGTTGTCTAGTTGCATCATCTTTCGGATCCAACTTGAACCTCATCTATTGAAAAAAGAATGTAAGTCTTATTAGGAGGAAGCTAGAAAGTATGGGATAGAGCAAGACAATATTACTAATTGCAATGAGTAACATTACTTACCGATAAATGGTCAAGGAAGGTGTTAAACTGGGTATTGTCTTTCTCATTCCTATACTGGATCCACGTTGGGAGGATACGTGCATGACACCTAATGGCAACGGCTGCCTCTGATACTAACTTGGCTGACTCTGTAGCATCACGTGGCCTTTTTAAACCTGCCTCAAAATGGATCTCCATTCTTCCTCCTTTAGATTTTGTTAATCTATCAAGCATTATCCCTGATGTCTGTTTCCGCTTGCGCCGTGGTGCTAGTTCAACAACGAATATGGAAAGTGTTAGTGTACATCAAACTGTGAGAGTACATATAAAGGAGCATGCAACTGCAACTTGACTCGATCAGGTACCGTCTTGGTGTTGATGCTCATGAGGTTCATCTGATCTTGCCAAGTCTTGTTGTGTCAGCAGCGCTTAGGAAGTAGTGTTAGGTGTGAAGGCAGCTTGGGAACTGGCCAGTTCCAGAGCAAACGAACGAGTAACTGGTTGAGATGCTGGTACAGTTGAAGCGGATGCTGCAGCTTGTGCAGCAGGTGATACTGTGTTTGTAGATTTAGCCGGTGGACTTGGACCTTCTACTGCACTATAAGTACCAGCAGAATCTCGACGGCAGAACCTTTTCCGTTTCACCCGACGAGTAACAACACTCCCTACTATATTATTTTCCTTGCTCTTTTTTGACTTTGCCATGTCAAGCTGTACCCACAACACAAAAGAATAAAATCACTCTTTAGAACTCATTGATGCATGATACAGACAAGCAATACATTGATGTAAGACAACCGTATGAGGATGGAATATGTAAGAAAAACAGGACGTCATGACATATTCACAGATACGATGTGCAAACTAAGCAGAAGGATTTTCAAGAAAATAGAAGTAATGCAAGCTAGACACCATATGAAAGATGCAACCAATATTACTATGCCAAGTTAAAAGTGTCTTGTCATAAGTGGCAATTTGAAAAATTAGAAGCAGTACAACATAGAAATCAATGCAAGTTGCAACCACTATCAAACTGCCATGTTAGAAGCGTCCAATCATGAGTGACTGATGCAGGATACACAACAGCAGTACTTTGATGTAAGAACATGGTATGATAGATAGATGCAGTGTATTCTAGACACAGAAAGCCATGTCATATGCACATGTATAACGTATAAACTCAGCAGGTGCAATTTAATCAAGATAGAAGAAATACAGGCTATACAACATATGCAACATGAAACCAATTATCACACTGTCAACTTAGAGCAAGCACCTGTGATGGTGGAGTACGGGAGATGAACTCATCATGTAGACTTGGGACTTCAACTTCATTAGCAGTAGCAGTGGCAAATCTAGAGAGTCTCTGTTTGCGTCGGTGGGGAGGACCACCAACATCCCCTAACTTACTCTTTTCCTTCCTATTTTCTGATATTGCCTTATGAAGTCAAAACCAGAAGAAGATGAATAAAATTAGCTCTGCATAACTGGTTGATGCATGATACAGACGAACACTACTTTGATGTAAGGCAAGCGCATGATAGTAGGATAGAATATATACAAAAAAAGACAATGTTTCATATTCACACGTATGATAGGAGGATGGAATATATATGAAAAAATAGTAAGCGGAAGGCATTTCAACAAAATTAGAAGAAATGAAAGCTAGGCACCATATGAACATGCAACCAATATCACTCTATCAGGTAAAAAGTGTCTCGTCGCAAGAGCCATTTCAAGAAATTAGAAGTAGTACAAGCTAGAAGACAATGCAAGATGGAACCTACATCACAGTCCCAAGTTAAATGTGTCTTATGGGTAAGTGATCGTTGCAGGTATAAGTTGTAAGCTACGCAGATGCAATTCAACATAATCAGAAGCAATACAAACTATACATCATATGGAAAACGCAACCACGTATAACAGTTCCAAGTAACAGCAAGCACCTGTGATGGTGGAGTAGGGGAGATGTGCTCATCATGTACACGTATGTTCTAGAAACAGGAACACGTGTCATATTCACAGGCATTATGTGTAAAGTAAGCAGATGCAATTCAAGTTACAAGCAATACAAGCTAGACATCATACGCAACATGCAACCACATATAATAGTGTCAAGTTAGAGCAAGCACCTGTGATGGTGGAGTAGGGGAGATGTGCCCATCATCTACACAGCTACGTTGACTGTCCAGCCTTGTGTTGTCTTGTGAATCTTGTTGGGAGGATGGCAGAGTAGAATCTGTAGAGACCCCCTGTTTGAGTTGCTCCAAAGGACCACCATCATCCACTGCCGGACTAATTTCCTTCAGCTGTAATGATTTTGCTCTTCAGAACTCATTCATGCACGATACTGAGGAACACTACTCGGATGAAAGGAAAACACATGATGCGAGGATGGAATATGTATGAAAAACAGGATGGTGTGACATATTCACACCTATGATGTGGTAACTAAGCAGAAGGCATTTCAACAAATTAGAAGCACTGCAAGCTAGAAACCATATGAAAGATGCAACCAATATCACTCTGCCAAGTTCAAACTGTATGGCGTTTCAACAAATTAGAAGCAGTACATGCTAGAAATCATATGCAAGACACAACCAATATCACAGTGGCGACTTAAAGGTGCCTTATCATAAGTGACTGATGCGGGATATGCCAGAATAGTAGTCTGATGTAGAAACAGGAACACATGTCATATTCACAGGCATTATGTGTAAAGTAAGCAGATGCAATTCAACAAAGTTAGAAGAAACACAAGCTAGACATCATACGCAACATGCAACCACATATAATAGTGCCAAGTTAGAGCGAGCACCTGTGATGGTGGAGTAGGGGAGATGTGCTCATCATCTACACAGCTACGTTGACTGTCTAGCCTTGTGTGGTCTTGAGAATCTTGTTGGGAGGATGGCGGAGTAGAATCTATAGAGAACCTCTGTTTCAGTTGCTCGGAAGGACCACCATCATCCAATGCCTTGCCAATTACCTTCAGATTTATTGATTTTGCATTGTGAGGTCATACCGACAAGAAAAAGGAATATCATTCGCTCTTCAGAACTCATTCATGCATGATATTGACGAACACTACTCTGATGAAAGGCAAAGTCATGATACGAGGATGGAATATGTATGAAAAAATGGAGGCTTGACATATTCACACCTATGATGTGGTAACTAAGCAGAAGGCACTTCAACAAATTAGAAACACTACAAGACACCATATGGAAGGTGCAGTCAATATCACTCTGCCAAGTTAAAACTGTCTCGTCATAGGTGGCCTTCATCAAACTAGAAGCAATAGATGGTAGAAATCATATTCAAGACGCAAACCAATATCACACTTCCAACTTAAAGGTGTCCCATTATAAGTGACTGATGCAGGATACACAAGAAGAGTAGTTTCATGTAAGAACATGGTGTGATGGACAGATATAGTATGTACCAAAAATAGGAAAGCATGTCATATTCACATGTATCATGTGTAAGCTAAGCAGATGCAGTTTACACTAATTAGGAGCAATATGAGCTAGACACCATATGCAACATGCAACCAGATATCACACTGCCAAGTTAGAGCAAGCACCTTGGATGGTGGAGTAGGGGAGCGGAGACTTGGACCTTGTAATGCACTATCAATGCAAGGAGAATCGGTACAGATGCTCCGTTTACGTTGCTGCAGAGGACTACCATCATCGCCTTCCTTACTCTTTTCCTTCCTCTTTCTCGATTTTGCCTTGTCAAGTCAAACCCACAAGAAAAAGAATAAAATTTGCTCTTCAGAACTCATTGATGCATGATACTGACGAACACTACTTTCATGTAAGACAGCCGCATGATAGGAGGATGGAATATATATGAAAAACAGGACGGCGTGACATATTGACATGTATGATGTATAAAGTGTAAACTAAGCACAAGGTGCTTGAACTTGTTAGAATCGATGCAAGCTAGAAACCATATGAAAGATGTAACCAATATCACTCTGCCAAATTAAAAGGGTGCCCTAACAAATGTATTTGACCAAATTAGAAGCAATACATGGCAACATGCTAGAAATAATATGCAATATGCAACGAATAAAGGTGACTCATCGTAAGTGATTGATGCAGGATACAGAAGAGATGTAGTTTCATGTAAGAACAAGGTTAACACATAGATGTAGTGTGTGCCAAAAATAGGAAGGCATGTCATATTCACAGGTATAGTGTGTAAACTAAGTAGATGCAATTTACCCTAATTAGAAGCATTACAAGCAAGACACCGTATGCAACATGCAACCACATATCACACTGCGAAGTTAGAGCAAGCACCTGTGATGGTGGTGTAGGGGAAGTGCGGTCTTCAGGTACAGAGCTACGTTCAATATCTTCATTTAGGCTTGCTGTTTCTTGAGAATCATGTGGAGAGGATGAAATTGCATTCTTTATAAGAGTATTGCGTCTCATATTAACCCATGCGCGTGACTGTCTCATCATAAGCGATAGACGCAGGATACACAAGAACAGTAGTTTGATGTAAGAACATGGTGTGATAGGCAGATGTAGTATGTACCATAAACAGGAAGGCGTGTCATATTCACATGTATAATGTGTAAGCTAAAGAGATGCAATTTAACAAATTAGGAGCATTGATGAGGGATACACAAGAAAAGTGCCTTATCATAAGATATAGTATGTACCAAAAACAGGAAAGCGTGTCATATTCACATGTATCATGTGTAAGCTAAGCAGATGTAGTTTACACTAATTAGGAGCAATACGAGCTAGACACCATATGCAACATGCAACCAGATATCACACTGCCAAGTTAGAGCAAGCACCTTGGATGGTGGAATAGGGGAGCGGAGACTTGGACCTTGTAATGCACTATCAGTACAAGGAGAATCGGTACAGATGCTCCATTTACGTTGCCGCAGAGGACCACCATCATCGCCTTCCTTACTCTTTTCCTTCCTCTTTCTTGATTTTGCCTTGTCAAGTCAAACCCACAAGAAAAAGGAATACAATTTGCTCTTCAGAAGTCATTGATGCATGATACTGAAGAACACTACTTTCATGTAAGACGAACACTACATATCACACTGCCAAGTAAGAGCAAGCACCTGCGATGGTGGTGTGGGGGAATTGCGGTAATCAACTAGATAGCTACGTTGACTATCTTCATTTAGCCTTGCTATTTCTTGAGAATCATGTTGGGAGGATGACACTGCACTCTTTATATGAGTATGGCGTCTCACAGAAACCCACCCGGGTGACTGTCTCATCATAAGTGATTGACGAGGGATACAAAAGAGCATTAGTTTGATGTACGAACATGGTTAATAGACATATGTAGTATGTATCAAAAACAGGAAGGCATGTCATTATCAAAGCTATAATATGTAAAGTAAGCAGATGCAATTTAACCAAATTGGAAGCAATACAAGCTAGACACCATATGCAACATCCAACCACATTTGACAGCGCGAAGTTAAAGCAAGCACCTGGGATGGTTGTGTGTGGCAATTGAGATCATCAACTGCAGAGCTAAGTTTACTATCTCCAACTGCTGACACTGCATTCGTTAGAGCGCTGGAACGCTTAGTGATTATCTTCGAATTACACTGGAGCGACTTCTGTCTTTTCTTTTCTGCATTCATCAACACTGCGTTAGAGTCTGAAATACCCATGCATAAAAAACAATAGTGTGAGTATGGGTGAAGTGTGTGCACAATTAGTATAGTGTAAAGGTAGCAGATAGCAGGTCGGTGAGAAATAGATGACGGGAGACATGTGATAGCTCTACAACATGCATGGCACACTAAATTACTACAGGATTCTATGAAAATAACAGTCGACTAAAAGCAAATAGGCCAATCCATTTTTTCTGCACCGTCCGATGTACAAAGAACGGGAAGATCGCCTTCATCTACCTCCAGCGAGTCAGTGTTGATGATCTTCCTCGAAATGCCAGCGACCACCGGCCCAGTATTCCTCCCCTGCCCGCGCCCTCCCCTCGACCTCACCGCACCGCGGTGCTTGGCACCGACCCCGGCCATCCATTCAAGCCCCGCCGACCTCTAGATCGGGCGCAAGCAGCTCCTGCGCCCCACACCCCTATGATAGACACCGATACGCCGCTTCCCCAGGGAACAGACGGACTAGGTGCTCCGCGCGCCTAAGCGGGTGCTGCTTCTTTTAATTGCGGTTCTACTGACCCTGAATTGAAATCCAGGCGGCCTACTGACCTCTACCAAATGTGAAAAGTAAAAGGGAGGAAACCTTGTGCATTTAGTATCACGAAGAAGATGCAGTAAGAAGCGCTCAAGTAGTTTCTTTCGTGGGATGAATACGGTGTGAGCGGAGACGTAAGATTTGCACGAATAAGGGAAGAGGAGTACCTCTTTCTGCTGGCAGTGTTGTGTCCTCCTTCTGTTTTTCCGATGATCTTCTTGTTGTTCGCCGGAAACCAGAAGTTGTGGAGGACGGTGCATCCTTGGACGAACCCATGGCCAAGTTGTTGAGTGTGGTGCGGTGGCCGTCTGTCGGCGACGGGGAAGCAGATCCGAGGCGGCGAACGACGGCGTAGCGGGAACAGCTCCGGTGCGGTGGACGGTTGTGACAGTGGAGCCACAGCAGTGAGGCGCAGGACGGCGTGGTCGGAGTGGTTCTGGTATGGCGCACGTCGGCGTCGGCGTCGTGGAGGCACCTCTGCCTCGGCTTCAGCTGCTAAGTCCTTGAGGGTGTTGCCGTTGCGGTTGCGTTGGACGATGATGTCGGGGTACCGGCTCCGGTGTGATGGAGGAGGGCGGCGGTGGATTGGCCGCTATGGGGTGGAGGACGGAGGAGGCTAGGGTTTCGCGGCTGGTGGAGAGGGCGTTTTCGTGCCCATGGAGTATGAATGGGGAAACGGAGGGAGGCGGGGAACTAAGGGGGAACAATGTTTCGGTTTGAGACGCGCTTGTTTGAAATTTGGGGAAAGTTACAAACCTTCCCTCCATCTAAAATTTCGGACATATTGTGGGTTGGGGGTAGGACAGCCATGTTAGGTGTCCCGAATGTGGGCAGGATAGATTTCGGCCGAGCGCATGGATAGGCGCCCACGGCGTATGAATGCTTCTCTGGCGTCTTGGTGAAGTTACAAATCTACCCCGATTTAGACCTTTGGACATCGGGCCGATAGGCTACACGGGCCAGAGTCAGGACAGTAATTTCCTACCACCAAAACATTAGTCTCGCGCGGTTTCGGGTGACCAGAGGCCTATTTGGCGCTTCATTCAGGGCCTGTTTGATTCACAGGATTGTCAAAATGAAGGAATAGGAAAAACGCAGGAATAGGGTGACATGTCCCATAATATCCTACAGGATTTGAAAGAATGTTTGATAGCATAGGAAAAACAAAGGAATTCTATGAAGAGGTTTGAGTGGATGGAAATTTTCCTCCAAAATGTAGTACAAATGGATCATATGGAAAAATTCCTAAGGATGCCAATCCTACGAATCAAACGAGCATCACAGGAAAAATTCCTAAGGGTTTTAATCCTCCAAAAATCCTATGCAATTCCTTTGAATCAAAGGATCCCTCAATATTTGGGAGCAGAAGCATTTAACGTTTTCGGTTCTCTTGAATTGAACTTTCAGGATTTGTCAAACTTCACAAATCTTTACTCTTGAAAATCCTAAAGCTACGATTATTTTGGAATGGAGGGGGTACATTTGAATATACATTGTACACGAATATATATTAAAAAATATGCAACTTACCCCAGTTCATGCATGGTTCCAGATATAATCTCCTTGGTTGCAAAAAAAAGTTAGATATGCGTATGAATATATATAACATGTTCAAACTCACAACAAAGATTGATGCCCCCTTTTACATCTTATTTACAAATGCCATTATCTCGGGTTCAAATAGATGAATGCACTTCCTATGAATTTGAATCTTCGAAACCCCCTTTATGTTGAATTCGACATGTATTCTATTTCGTAGCTAGCAATTTGGAATGTATCCATGCAAGTGACAAATGTATAAAGTGCTTCACACTAACAACATGGAGTGCACTAATTAATGTTTATATATGAATTGCAAAATCATCCATTGCATGTATTTCAAACTGCTCTCACTCTATGGATCGATAATATGAAATAAACACATGCACATGCTAGAATTCAATTGCAGTTGAAGAAAGAGCCTACTCTTGGTACTATATATTAGTGATAGGGGTGTGTACAAAGTACACGTGAATACCAGGCATTGTGCGTGTGTGTATACTATCGACGAACTAGCCCCCAAGCTTGTATAACATACTAAGGGCCTAGGGTTACAAATCATATATAGTCGGCTTATCCCAGTGGGGATAGAGTCCTCCACGACTCTGGTAGCTTCATGTTGTACGCCGAGTCCACCACATGGGTCTTCGTATAACACGTCTCGGTCCAACCTATATGTGGCGTGGGATGGAACCGACCCATGAGTCTTCATGTTGACCCACCACAACTAGAAATGATGTGCCCGCCACACCACACACGCAATCGGCCACTAAGAAAATAAGCATATACAACATTACAACGGTATCTAGCTCACGATACGTCTCCATATTTTGTTGATGACACTGACAGACTTTGCATTTGATGCGTGCTCCATATTTTGTTGACGACACTTATGGTCATTGTATTTGAAGCGCAAGCACGATATGGTCACTGGACTTCAGAATAAGCTCATCACGGTCACCACATACATTTTGTCGTGCTAACCAACATGTGGTTGGATGGTTAGAGGACAGTGGTTTCTCGAGCCCACCAAGGTTAAAGTCCCGGTGCTCGCATTTATCTTGTGTTAATTTCAGTATTTTCTGGCGACGTACGTTCAGTGGGAGGAGACGTTCCACTCGACTACGAGGCACCTATGGTGACTTCGTAAAATCTCAAGATCATATGTGCTGGCCCACTCTCTCGAAGGTGCTCATAGGGGTAGGGTTCGCGTGTGTGCGCTTATAGCGGTGAGTGCTTGCGCGTATATATGAGCCCTTGCGTCTATACCGTGTTAAACAAACACATATCATGATTACACGGTCACTGGCTCACCCGTACAACTCCGTATTTTGTTGATGACACAATCAATTGACCAGTCAAACGTTCCACGCGGCGCAACTAGTGTTGCACCATCGGGGCGCGTAATCGTGGGGCCCACCTGTCAGCCCGTATATGAAAGAAAGAAATGGTAGTTTGAGTCTGTACTATGTTAATAAAATTGGAGTACATTTTAGGGTGATCATACTGTCACTGGCTCACCATACAGCCCCGTAATTGGTTGATAACACGATCAATTGACTAGTCAAACGGTCCACATTCAGCAGCGCACATTACCATAGGGCCCACCCGTCAGCGCGTATATGAAGGACAAAAATGGTAATAAATGAGTGGTTTCAGCGAGGGCTGGCCGGCCGTGGGCGGCGGGGGCTGGCAGTTCGGCCGGTGGTGGCTGGCGGCTCAGGGGGGTGGAGTTTGATGATAAACTGGAGGCCCTTGATTTCATATCAAACGGATGGAAAATCTAATGACCAAAGATGAAAAAGTCAGTCGACTGACGTGTAGCCTCACCCCGCACGTACACATGCACGCACGCAAGACACGCACGCATGTAGGCGTGCAACACTGACACGTACACATGCACGCATGGTGGCGTGCAACACTGACATGTACACATGCACTCACGAACACACGCACGTATGCACCCATGCATGCAACACTGAAAGGTACCCTTCCACGCACGCAACACTCGCACGCCTGCATTCACACAGCACACGACACAAGAAACACGTTCAACCTATACGTGCATGCACCCTTTGTTAAGGACATGGATTGTTACGTGTATTAATCAATCTTATCTATGATAAGCAGAACATTGATGTTTGCAGCGGTCTTTATGAATCACAACGTATCGAACGGGCTATCAACATAGTAGGCTTATCTACATGAAAAAGATGACATCACACTCAATGAACAATCATCGGTTTATGAAATGCCCGCTTTTGACCGCCCTGGCCCACCAAAGGTTCCTCTGTTGTGCGCTGCCTGCGTTGGGTCACTGACATGCATGCCATGCACCCAAAGAGCCCACATGTTAGTGGAAGAACGGCGTGGTGTCCTAGGTCAGAGTCGAGGGCGCCACTCGCGGCACGCCCGGCTGAACAGGCCTCCGTGCCGCATTCAAATGCCTCCATGAAACCCGCCCGTGTGGAAGCTGAGAAACCCACTCTGGATACATGTCCGTTCATGACCGGGCCGCTCCCCTATCTCCTCCACCATTTTGTCCACTCTTACAATGGCTTACGAAGAGTAGTTATTCCGCATCCAAGCCAGCTGGGTAGCCTGCCGGTACGAGCTATGCAGCTCGCTGATCCACCTCCCTCCCCTCGCCCGACGGAGCCAGTTGCCGCCCCAAGTCGTGGAATTTTGCCATGTTTTGTTTTCATGGACTAGCAAGATGCCCGTGCATTGCACGGAACATCAAAATGCATTTTTTACAAACTCCCACATGCATGCAAGGGATAATTAATGTCCTCCTTTGCTAGTACCAAGAGGCAAACACCATTAATATTGCATCGATTAGTGTTAGTGGCCTTGTATATCTACAAATTGTAATTTTGATAGTGGCCCATTGTATATAAAAATTGAGGGAGAAAGATGAGAGATAAGGTGAGGAGGAGTGGGGCGTGGTGGTGACTGGTGGTCGGACTGGGCGGAGGCATGGGGATGGACGGCGCATTATGTCTAGGTTTGTATCTCTCTCACACACACGCACGTAGGTGGGGGACGTGCACGAAGAGAAGAGGTGCACGCACGGCGCACGTACTCCCGTCTCTTTCCCAACCACACCCGCGCGGGTACACGATGGAGCTCATTTCTGTACGAAAAAGGCAGCCCACGTGGTAATTTGGCACGTGTACTGGTTGTCCACTTGGTGGAGGGAGGATCGTCTACCACGGGTGAACAAACAAATTGCGACTTGACGCATTATCTTAAATTAAAAAAAAGGAGGCAAACCATGTGGGGCCTACCTTAGATGCAAGGCTCTATACACTGGAGTAATTTTGATGTGTCCCGTCAACTCACAGAACGAGGAGAAGGTTGCTTAGTACACCGTCTACCCCGCCCACGGGCGCGGTGGCTCGCGGGATGAGGTGAAGCTTGCTTACTAGTACACCTTACGCCGTTCCCTCGCCCACGCGCGCGGTGGCTCGCAGCACGAGGAGAAAATTTTACTACTCCCTCCGTTTACTCCTCGTCCCTACTATGTACTTTGGTTAGTACTCCCTCCATTTACTTATACAAGGCCACTATAAAAAATACATTTTGCATCTATACAAGGCCACAAATAGTAATCGAGACAAAAGTTACTACTCCCTCCTTTCCAGTTTATGGCTCAATTTCAAAATCTCTCCAACCAAGGTAGACGGTGAGTGGTCGAATTAATTTCGTATTTTGCACAAGTAATTAGTACACTAATTTTTCTCAAGAAGTTATGTTTACCGAGGCATTAATTAGAACGAATGCATAAATGACCACTAAATTTCCATGAACTTGTACATGCATTGGTTAGTTTCCTCTTGACACTGCTTGCGTCGGGTGATCTAACGCACCTCAAAATCCAACATGTAATGGTACTACTACTAGTATAGTAGAATTGAGACTTATCAAATGGAAAAACGAATGTTTTTTAGATGAGCCCTATAAACCCTAGTGGGTACGTACTCCGTAAAAACAGATTTTTCCAAAACTAAGTCGCTCCCTTTCATGAATTCTGTAGTATACTCCTCCGTCGATGCTCCCTTTCATGAATTCTGTACTTCCTGTCGCCGACATGTGGGACATATAGCAACCGGGTCGACGTGTCAAGCACCAAATAACAGTGCAGAACAGCAGGGGGACGCACCCCACTCGTACCGGCCCAGTAGTAGTAATGAGCAATGAGATGTCAAATCACAATGCCGCACTTTACGAGACGGACGAAGCAACCATTATTTCACACTTCGGTTCGCCATCATCTCAAACCACATACTAGTATTGCTTCTGCCTCAAGAGGGACACGCGCATCGCCTTGGTACATCATGACACGTGGGACCGCATGACAGGCCATGCTCCCCCGTCGATCTCTCGGTAAAATCACCTCATTTTTACTATACTTCCTCCGTGTCGGTTTACCACATGGCATGCACGTCGTTCTAGGTTGAGAATTTAACTGGCTATATATGTGATGAACAGTACTCTAGCCTTTTAAAAAATGTATACTTTTGTATAGCAGTACTATCGATGGATTGCGCCATGGAGCAAAACTTGAAATTAAAAAAAGGTGGTACATATAGAGAGCGCTTGTCGCCAAATTATGCATATAGTACTATTAAAAAGGCTAGTCACAATATGGGTGTCCAGCACAACCCACCCCTCAAATAAAACTAAGAGGGTGCTTGGATACGTTTTAGTCCCATGACTAAAAGTAGTGGGACTAATACAAGCTAGCCTCACCCATGCTTGGATCCAAATACTAAAAAGGCTAAAATCAAGTTAATGAGCATTTATTATCCTCCAAACCTTCCAATCTAGAACTCGCCTGTGTTAAAGGAGAGGAGTTAAATGAGTAGAGAGAGGACTAATCCACATTTTAGTAGGGGTACCCCTGACTAAAAAATTTTAGTGTCAAGACTAGTTTTAGCCCCTCTTTTAGTCAGGGGTGCTTGGAACTTTAGCCTCTTAAAGAGACTATTTTTAGTCAGACTAAAATAAGTCCCTTGGATCCAAGCACCCTCTAAGCATCCTAGAATTCTTTGACAAAACCAAGCACCCTGAAATTCTTTGACAACTAAACTGCTGGCTATATGATGCTGGCCATATATATTGTACGTATATAATGTGAAGAAACGAGTGTTAGTACTATACCAACTAAAAGATGAAATGTAAGAAATATTAGTATGTACGTACTAAAGAGTTAAAGTAGCGAGAAGAAACATAACATAGTTCTGCTGGGGGCTCAGCACAACACACCCCTCAAATTAAATTAAGCACACCTGAAATTAAACTTTGCAACTATTCCGGTAGACACTGCATTAGAACCACCATGAGCAACGACACTGCCACCTTACTCGGAGTCCTTGTCCACGTCCTCGACTTTGTCCTTGTCCCTCTTCCTCTTGGCCGATACTTCTTTGCTTGAACCGCACACTCGGCTGTTGCTCTTCATCCAACCCTTGTAGACATTGAAGCAAAGGTAGCCATCCATTGCAGTGTAGTGGATGTGGTCTATATCTAGTACATTCCGCTGCCATGCATGACGATGAAACGTGTATGGAGGTTTCTCCAGTTTACCGTACAAAGGATGAACCATGGCTCCTGCCAGGGTCAGCATTGAAGGCTGACGAGAGGACACCAGCCGATTCTTCTGGAGGTCGAAGGGGTTGCCTACAATGAGACCTATCCGACGCAGGACATCCCTGTCATTCTTAAAGTCTACAGTAACGAATTTCACTGTTTTGTCCTTGAGGAAGTTCTTAAAATCCTGGCACTCAATGTCGGCATGGCATATGTGGTAGACCAAGCAAACTTTATCTACGCAAACCTGGATCACGGCGGGCTTCTTCCTCTCTTCGTCCTTTAGATCCTTCTCTGGTCCCAGGACTGTGGTGTACTCAACATCTAGCCCAGCGACCCACTCATCAGCTGAGTTTTCGAACATGCGTCTGAAGCGAGAAAGGCATCCTTTCACCGTCGTGGAAGAACGGGTGTAGATGATGTCGAACTCATCGCCGGTGATGGTTCTAACCTTGTACTCACCGCCGATCGTGGAGATTTGGGACGCCATGGATTTGGGAGGAGGGTTAGGATTAGTGGAACTGCCGTAATGTGAATGGACGGGATGACTAGGAGCGAAGCACCGTAGTATTGAAGGACGTGCGGCGACGAGTAGGAGCAAACTGCCAGCATGCGAACGGCAGGGTAGTGGCTTTCCATTCTCCCATGATACGGGCTTCCGAGAGCCCTTGGATCTGAGATCGAACGGTTGCATGGCATGATTCTAGACCTATGGGTGAATATCCTATCCTAGAGGGTTATTCTACAAATTTTCAGCAACTTAGCATGCGACTGTTTGATCTCAGATCCAAGGGCTGCCAGCAGCCCGTATCATGGTCGCGCCTACCACGACGTCGCGTCGCTCGTGCGGTCGTGCCCTTGGAGATTTAACACGGTGCGTTAGGCTATCTGATGTTGGCATGTCATACATAGTCATCACTTAGTCACTCATACTACAACAAGGTTGGCTATAAGTGTATTTTTTTACTCCTCTCTATCTCTTTCTTCGTACTCAAGGAAGAAACGGTGCTAAGCACGTGTATTTATTGCATTTGCCAAGGAGTGACCTCTTCTAATGAAATGGTG
This sequence comes from Triticum dicoccoides, assembly GCF_002162155.2. Taxonomy (NCBI): domain Eukaryota; kingdom Viridiplantae; phylum Streptophyta; class Magnoliopsida; order Poales; family Poaceae; genus Triticum; species Triticum dicoccoides. The sequence goes on along the minus strand of NC_041384.1, from coordinate 232,299,202 downwards.
TTGCTAAGTTTGCTTCATTTAATTAGCTATAGAGTCAAAATTGTCTTTTCACCTAGGTACACGTGCTTAGCACCATTTCTTCCTTGGGTCACCAAACTAGTCTCCTTCTTCTTGATTAACTTGCCACATCAGACTTTATGCTTATGTGGCAAGCTTAAGCACCTGTAGGAGCAAGTAAAAGGAAGTACAATAGTGCGCTTTACATGGCATTTTTGCATATGTGGAGGAAAGAGAGGCAAGGAAAAAGTGGAGAAGTGGGCTCTCATGCAAGAGCCAACCTCTACTACATGGTGGAGCATTGGGAGAGGCACCTGTATGGAGGTGGTCAGGAATCTGGGAGACTCACGCCGGTCGTAGCGCCGCAGTTAAAATGATAATGGCAAGTCAAATCATGGGGCCCCACATTCCCAGCAGTAACTCGCTGTGAAATCACACAGCCCTACGTTTGCTGCAGCCTACTCCCTCATCTTCTCCCGTCTCTGTCGAACCGACTAGGCGGAACTACCTTGCCGCCTACCGCGCAGAAAAAGCCCCGCCCTCGACTTTTAAATACAACTACATCCGCTTAAGAATCCAATGATATACTTTTTGTGACATAGTAACTCATATTTAGTTAGTCAAATGGATGACCTAGAACTACGTGCAGGCCCTATAAACTGAGACGCCTAAAAATAAAAAAACCGAGACGGAGAGGGTAGTTCAGCACGTATCTTTTTAGATCAATATAGTGGGGATTCACCAAGGAGCAAAACCAAGTGGTAGGCTGCTCCTGTCATGTTGGCGTAGCAACTCAAGCAGGGTCAGTCCGCACACGAAATGGCGACACACTTAAGAGGACCCCTTTGGCTGACATGTGGCTCATCCACCGTCTTGTTCCACGTGCGATGCACCAAATTACAGTTCGTAGCAGCGGTTGGAATTGGAGGCACCCCGGTCGTAGCGCCGCAGTAGTAGAAAATGAGCGATGAGGGGTCAAATCACAAAGCCCCACCTTTCCTGCATTAAGCTGGACGGACAAAGCAACCATCTTCACTCTAGGGTGCAAGAGCATAAAGAAAAGAGAAAACAATGATGCGTGCGGCAGCTACCTAGGGCACCCTAGGGTAGGGGTCTCCACTACAGATCCTTTTTTAAAGCGCCTCCACTACAAATTGGCTTCTCCCTCGTCCTCTTGAAGAAAACCGATGATGAGTGTGGCGGTAGGGTTTGTAGGAGTACTACGGCGTGCGGGGCCACGTCGTAGTAAACGTGTTCGAGCCGACACCTTAAATATGTGTGGGCCGATTGGTTTTACGGGAACGAGGCAGCATTTTGGGTTCGGGGACTAGTGGAGATATTGTACGTACAAAAAATTGTGGATGTAGGTTCGACCAAAAGGCAATGATGCATGGGCCCTGCATTTTGATATACCCAGGGCCTCGTGAAATTTGCTACTCTACTCAAAACTAGTAAGGTACACATGTGTTGAACACATGAGATTTCGAAACCAAATTATGAATAAATACACACTATAGGATGTAAAGCTTTGAGTCATATATGCATGATGTACATGTTCGCTTAGTTCTTATAGTTCATCTCATTCAAAATCAATAAGTTTTATAAAAATGTTAAGATTCATGGGGTTGTGCATTGTACTCCCTCCGTTCCAAAATAGATGACCCAACTTTGCACTAACTTTGTACAAAGTTAGTGCAAAGTTGGGTCATCTATTTTGGAATGGAGGGAGTAAATCATAAAGTAAAAAATAAATAATGGCAATTCATTTAGAAAAAATAATCAATTATGATACAGAAGATTCTAGAACAAAGGAGAAGTGCTTGTGTTTTGAGGTTTGTGCATTATGCTTAAGTTCAACCATGGAGTTTTCTAAATTGTACATGTGGCAGATCTGGTGGAATGTTGATGATATCCAACGGCCAGTAGTGCTCGGATTCGCCAATCTCTGCACTGTCGGGTTAGCTTCATCCAGCGACCATCTTTCAAAGTTATTGGCGCACTATATAGTTCGTGTGCCATAGTTGCTTGTTTTGGAAAAAAGCTACTAGTGGGTTGTACTATCTATTTAGGAATAGAAGATGTATACATGGACGTTGTAGGTAAAGAGATGACATGGAGGATCTCAATTCCTATGAGTAGGGATTGGAAAAGAGATGTCATTTGGTTCACATCATAGGAACTTTTCTATTGAATATAGAGATGACATGTTTCTCAATTCCTATGAGGAGGGATTAGAAAAGAGATGTAATTTGGTTCATATCATAGGAACTTTTCTATTGAATATACGCTAATGTTTATTTTCCTTTGAAATTAAGGGAGTATAGGAATCCATTCATATGAACCAAGTGGCTCTAAAGCTATAGAAATGATATCATGTTTATTTCCTTTGAAATGTGGAGTATATGAATCTATTCCTATGAACCAATTGGCTCTAAAGGAAAAAAATCCTATAAAAATCATAACATATAGAGTTCCTATGATATTCCTCGACACTAAAGGATGCTTGAAATTTCTGCGGGTGATACGATGGTCTTTCTTTGTAGACTCCTCACCAAACTTTATAGTTACCTCTCAAAGATGAATGAAATGATATATACATGGTATTCTGCATGTGCAATTTGGTACACGAAAACTCGGTAAAAGTTTGCGAGGTTCGAATTTTCAATAAAGCTATATGCACTGCATTTCGAAAAGGAGGGAGCATACGACAGTTGCTAACACTCACGTGGAAGATTTGTGTGTAGGAGGAGTGGCTGTTATGTTAAATGACATGGCAAAACTGACACTGTCGGATGCCGATCTAACAGTCCTTACGGCGTTCGTCAGGAAAAGGCTTGTGGCGAACGTTTGTTGGATAATGATTTACGGACACATGCATTGCATTGATACGTGCCCCCCTCTCTCTCACGCACCCTCACAAGTCACGACTCTCCCGAGTCCTCTTGCTGATTCGCACATCGCACCCACCGTCTACCTGCAGGTAGACGTCACGCACATATGTGATCTTCACACCCTACCCTTAGAACTTCTAAAAAACAAAAGACGGCGCGCACATTTTATTTTAGCTCACACGTCACACACGTGTACTATTACTCTTGCGGCGAACGTTCTTTGGGCATAGTATATTGTACTCTCATGAAGAGAAGTGGTGCACGCACGCGCTAGTTCTCTCACACCCACTCGCGGGTACATGTAGGAGCGCATTTTTTTGAAGCTGGTACAACAAAATCACTCCACTATATATAAAAGCAGGAGCCTTAGCGCTTGCTTTACTAGGGTTCCTCTCGTTCACTCTCTCATGCTCTCCAGATCTAAGCAACACATAGGTGGCCACACTCTCTCTCAGCTCATGGTTGGTCACAAATCCGGCCGGACAACCTCGACTGGGGCAGGGGTGTAGGTGCATCATTCACGCTGTTGTCGGCGGCGAGGGAGGAGACCAACGGCTGCCCGCGCGTCTCGATCGGCGGCTGTGCCGTTCTCTCTGAGAGAGTGCCGGCTCGGGAGGGCCTCCGACCCCTTCTTCCTCCCTGCGGTATTGTGGCCAAGATGCGGCCTCCCGACGCCGTCTTTGCGACATGTCGACGACCCTCAGGTATATATTCCTTCGAAACCTGCCTTGCTCTACTGCCCCAGCTCCCTTCGTGTGGATCCTTTTCTACTTCCGTCCGCTATTCCAAAGCCACCTAGACTTCTACTAAGGCACGTGCTTTGCACATATGTTCTGTATGATAGATACTCATATACCTTCTTTTTAGAGAGAGAAATGGGTACTCGTATCTTGAGTAGATATCATAGTGTGTTTGTTTGCATGATCTAAGGACTATTCTGAAATAAGAAGCAAATCACTTGCACAAATCAAATTGAGTTCCAAGTAAGAATTTGATTACAAGATAAAAGTTGTAGTTTTATTATATGTTGTTTCCTGGGTTCCAATGATGTATAGTTCCAGAGTTGTTTGACGGTTTACATGCATGTTTATGGACTATTTTGTGCAACTAAATAAGTCATTTAGGTCTGACAGACACTCACGTCCTGTATTAGCTTGAGGTATAGCTTATGTATGACTGAAATAAAATATTACACTTTTTCTGTGAATAATAAAAATATTACATTTCTCGATGAAGCAGAATAAAACTTTAGCTAGCATTAGCCATGCAATGTTATGTTATGTGAACAGTGTAAACTTTGCAGTATAGCGGCATCTAAAAAATCCATTTTTACAGTAATCTAAAAAATTAGTTAGTAGTAGAGTGTTTATTTCCCAGGTGACAACGGGGAACCAAAATGTGCTAGCTATTTGCCAACTTGTCGTACTTGCATGTGAGGAGGTGGCAGCAGTTTCTAGACATTTCTCAACTTCAGTAGGTGCAATCCAGATTCAACGGGGCTTTCTTTATTTGTTTACTTGGAGAGCAGAGTCAGCCATGTGCACAAGGAGAGGGAGCGAATCCGGTAGCTCTTAGCCGTCAGATCATGTCATCCTTTGTTTGATGGACGGCAGTGATATGCATGAGAGGGGAAATGAACGGTGGATTTTGAGCCAATGCTTGTTTGGGCGGGAGAACCAAAGATGGAGTGGTAAATCCAATTTCAAAACGGCCGCATTATAGTAGTAGTAGATTAGAAGTAAAGCTATTTCATACAGTCGACTCAAAGCGTTGGTTCAAACAAGGAAGAAAGTGGGAAAGCTGTAGCATGAATCTAGGACTTGGTTCTAAGAGGAAACGGGGGAAAGTAGTAATATCTGTCACTGTTTAAATAACCGTATATCTTATTTGCGCAAACAGGGATGTCTGTCTCCATATCGTTTCGGGATGTCTGTCTCCGTATCGTTTCTATCTGCGCAATCAAAAGCACGCACCTTAGTTTTAGTACAACTGCGCAAAATGAGATGGCTATCCCTCGCTGCCGTCGTCTAACCTCCCGTCTTCAAGGTATCCCTACATTGGTAGTAACTAAGGTAGAATGACCAACGCAATCTAAAAGAAGCTGATTCGTACGTTTTACTTCCTGATTGCAGTGCAGGGACGAGCAAAAACAACTGCATCCTAGTCCGGAATGCACTTTTTACCAGTTCATCCATGGACCAAGGACTAGCTGGCACGGCTGCACGGTGGTTTTTTGGATAGGTGCGCGGACAAGAGGCATTGTGGTCTGCTTATTTCTGCAAATAGTGGTGCTTAAATTTAGTGGAATGCACAAGCATTTCAGCTGGTCAATACACTGCATGGTTCGGTTCAGCATTCCAGCTGATACCACAATTATAATTGGTTATTCTGGAATGAGAGAACCTAACCTTGAATGGTGGCAACAAGAAAAAACTAGAGTGAACTCCAGGAAATTTAAGCCTACCGGGAGGCCCTTTTCTCAGAGAGAAGCCTTGCTTGTTTTTTCCTGATTTTTAAACCTTCTCACAACTTTGTCTTTTGCTGTGAACTAGTATATGTTTGTTATGTTCTATGAATCATTGAGATGTATAAAATTGCTTAACTTATGCTTTTCAAGTTTTTTTATGAAGACAAGTTTAATGTGAGTGTTCCACATGAGCGCTGGACTAGCATGTGAAAGTTTGGAATTTATTACATTGTGGCCTCAATTAACTGCATGAACCACTATAACAAGATACATAGTTGCTTATATGTCATACAGCAGATTGTTGATTGTTAGCTGGTCGATAGCCTAGTGTTGAAGCGAGCTGAGCCAATGTGTCGTGTTTTGCACAACTGCTTACAAGTGGGGTAGCACCAACAGTGTTTACAAGTACTTATGTATACGTCGGTGCATGGTTCTCGAACGAGTGCTCTATTTCGTCAAAACACACACTGCTCGTATGATAAACCGTGACAACTTATGTCTTACCATGCCATATTCATGAAAAAACTAGTGATGACGCATCTGTTTCGGCAACAATTATGATGGTTCTCACATGATTCACGGGCACACAAAAGTAGCAACAGTTCCCATAGACGGAATTCAAACAGAGTACTAGCCCCAAAGGGGTCGATAACAGGTAAGGTTCGGATAATTAGACACAATCCAAACTACTATTAAACACTAGCTGGGGCAACTATTTCATGCCTCGATCTAATTTGGGTTGGACACAAGACGGACCTTGCCATGAACATCATCGAGGACGTCCCGCAGCAGCTCAATCCTGTGAACCTTCATGAAGACAACCTTGTGGCCTTGCCACTGATAAACTTGTTTGTGGAGGCATGCCACGTCATCTTCCTGCGTAAGCTTGACAAGAACAGTATTCCTCACAAACGAAGGAGTAGCTTTGAACTTCTTGTGCTTCAGTACACCCTAGACAACATGCCTGACAACAGTGAGGCTGGAATACAACTCTTCATTGGTATAACCGCAAATGGCTTCCAGGATCCAACAGCCTAAGAACTCTGTTTTCCCAGTGCTTATATTCAGGTCGTCCGCCTCATAGCGAGTGACATGTACAACCACACAATATCCCAGTGCTCTAATTGAAACAGAAACAAATTCTGAATTACTTTTCAGTATAAGAAACACAAGTTATTTAAACCACTACGTATACCATGGCATCGACGCTAATAAAATTGTGCATTATTAATCACCACATACTTCCTTTTCTAAAAAAAATCACCACATACTTAGATGAAAAACAACAATCGAGATCAGCAAAGAAGGAAATCACCTTGGGCAGCTCAGCAGGGGGGGGACACATCCTCGAAGGGGGAAAACTGCTCCTGCAGTGCCACGGGGGTTGTAACCTCAAACGGGGCGTTGACCATCTTAGTATCTGGGGTCTCCTCGGTGGTTTCCTCCATCTTCTTGGAGCTCTCTGTCTCGTGGGGATCAGCCTCCCGCGTCTGCTCCAATATCGGCAGATCTTTGCCTGGTTCTCCTTGGTCCATCATGAAACTGATGAATACTAGGAGTCCACTGAAAGGAAATCACAATCGCAATGACAATGAAACAAAAAAGAGAGTGAGGATCGTCTGCTGCTTTGCAAAAGTTCTTTTTTTCCTCTGAATGAAAATATACCGACATCACAGATCCGCTTACCTTCCCTTCGTTCAGAGAGAAGAACAGTGGCAGATGCAAGTGTTGCCTTTCTTGAAGACGGTGAGGGAGAAGGGGATTCAGCGAAGAGTGAAATGATGGTTGCTTCGTCCGTCGAACTTAGACTGCGGGGAGGTGGGGTTTTGTGATACGACGGCTCGTTACTGCCGCGCTACAACCGGGGTGACTCTCCGTCTGCATACTGCCTTCTAATTTGGTGGATGGCATTTGGGCCCGCGCGTTGCATGGCCCGCATGTCGGTAAACAAAAGTATAACAACATTCAGTAGAGGGAGACGTTTCAATGACCTAGGAGGAGCCAGAAGCGGTAGAGTGTCTCCGCTATACTAGTAGTAATTGTTTTTCTGGGTAGCTGTAGAGTGTCTCCACTGTACTAGTTGTAATTTTTTCTCGGGTCCCAAGACAAAACAGCCCATCCACACTAGTAAATAGTAAAATCAATTCAAAACCCTGGGTGCTCTTCTTCCTCCTCGCTCCCACCCACCTCACATCAGCTCGCTCCACTCGTACCCCCAAATTCCTCACCTCACTCCTAGAGAAAACCCCAGCTCCCCTTCTTCCTTACTCCTATAGAAAACCCCCAGCTCCCCTTCTTCTTCGCTCGCACTACAACTAGGCTCGTCATTTGTTACTCTGCTCAAATCCGTGAGCGCAACGCGACGCCCTCGAGGAAAATGGAGTCGGCTGACCCCAGCGCCAAGAAGGTGAGGCTCCCGCCAGAGGCGACGCCTGTTGTAGATCCCACACCCGGCAGCGCGGGGAGAAGCGGCGACCCTGCCCCCACCGGATCCCAGGAACCCGTAGAATCTCGGGTGGACTGCATCAGTGATCTCCCGGACGCCATCCTTGGGAAGATCATCTCGCTTCTCCCCACCAAGGATTGCTGCTGCACCCAAGTCCTCTCAATTCGGTGGCGCCCTCTATGGCGCGCCGTTCCCCTTAATCTCGACTGTCGTCAGCTATCTCTCTTCAATGATTTTGAAATCCCCAGAGCCATCATCTCCTCCCACCAGGGCTCCGTTCAAAGCCTCTGCATCCCGTCATGCTACCTGAGCAAGCATACCATGCCCTGCAGGGTGGACGCCTGGATGGAATCCCCTGAATTCATAGAACTACAACTGCTTGAGTTCTACTATTCCCCTGGAAATCACATACCACATACCGAACGCCATGAACTTGTGCCCTCGGCACCGATGTCCATCTCGGGGTTTTCGTCCTTTCTCCACACCGCCACCTTTGTGCAGTGCTACCTACCAGACAATCTGGTACTAAACCTTCGACTCCCATTTCTCAAGAAACTTTCACTTATGCGGGTTTGTATATCGGAGGCTTCATTGCAGAGCATCATCCACTCCAGTTGCCCTGCGCTGGAGTGCTTGGTGCTTGTTTTCACAGTTAGAATCGGTTGTCTCCAAATAAAGTCGCCTAACCTTGTAAGAATTGTAATTTCTTTTGACGGAAGGCAGCTCATCATCCAAGATGCCCCTTCACTTCAAAGTTTGATCCTTGATTCTAGTTATTCACCATTGCAAATAACCGTCCTCTCTGCGCCTAAACTGGAGACCTTGGGTGTAATATATGATCTCTGTGCTCATTTCAATATGGTGTTTGGCTCCACAGTTCTTCAGGTACTTTATAGTATCATCTACACTTGTAACCGTAAGCTGCATTTTAAATTTCTGCGCATAATTTATATATCATCTTGGAGTACACATTTTGTACTAATATTATGTTCTATGCTCAATGAAGAGTTTCTCCATGGATGGCCTATCAATGGTGCTGGATTCTGTTAAGATCTTATATATCCAAGTGAATAGTTTTGATCTGAACAAGATTATTGGCTTGCTGCAATGCTTTCCATGTCTGGAGAAGTTGTATATAAAGGTGATAATTTCACGCACATTGGAAGCCCGCATATAGTGTACTAGAATTAACCGTTCAGTTGTTGCTCTTTCGACACTCTTCTTTTAGACCTTAACTGTTTTCAATCTTCATGTCTATTTAGGCAACAGGATGGGGTAAGAAAGTTATAACCAATCGGTGGATTCATAAGCATCGGGATTTTCACACTTCTCATGAGATTCGATTGAAGACAATAACGCTTGAACGATATGTAGCCAACCGTGCAAACACAAGATTTGTCACATTCTTCCTGCTGAATGCGAGGTTACTATTGTCCATCAGGCTTAAGTTTATCAGCAGGATGGTTTTGACGGATGGGTATGTCGAAGAGCAAAAAGAGGAGTTTCAGGTGGGCAAAAGAGCTTCTGAACGTGCCGGGCTTCTATTTACGACATATTGTGGTCATAATCCAGTAAATTTTACGACCCAGGATGTTCATTCTATGGACCTGACCGATCCATTTGACTGTGACTGCCGAAAACAGTGCTGGAGTTAGATGTTGTTGCCCTTTTCAATCTGGTTTTTTTGTAAACCTGATGAACAATTAACCCTTGTGCTTTTGTACACTTTGTAAGCTGGAGTTAGATGTTCCTGCCCTTTTCAACTCGGCTGTGACTATCATATTTTCTTTGAAACAAGGCAAATGGCTTGCCATTCGTTTAATTTAGAGTGAAATGTTGTAACAAATCCAAACCAAGGGAAATAACATCACTCTCGTCGGCTGCTTGAGCTTACTGTGCATTACAGAAGCCAAGTGATTAGCCCCCACCAGCACCCACAGACTTATTTCGAACTAGTACATCAAATGGGCTGTAAATTTTCATAGGAAAGGCCGCATGACCGTGACAGATTTGGATTCTGACATTTGGGACCTGCGAGGAAATAGCCTATCCAAGGTGGTGTTGACTTACTAGCTAGTCAACAAACGATTCTGCCTACCGGACGTTGGATTGACATCCAACATCTGTCATGTATCTTCTATCTCTTGTCTTCTTCTTCCTCCAATCGCCCAAACCAAACCACCCCGCTGGCTCCGCCTGCTCCCGCCTCCCATGGCTGGCTGCGCCTCCACCGCCCTACTGTACATACCCTCCAACATTGGCCAGTCCCTCCCTCTATTCCCCCAAACGTCATGTTATTCTCCGGCGACGTCAGCCCCAACACACACCCGCGCCCGAACCAGTCAACCCTCGTACTCCCCTCCGCCTGCGACTGGACCGGCGCATCTTCAATGGCTCCTGTTCGTTCCGTCCGAGGCCTTGCCGTCGTCCTCCGCCTTGCGGCCTTGGTGCGCTCTCCATGCGTGGTACGCCGCCCTCTTGTGTTGTCAACGTCGTCAACAACCGAGAGGAACAAGGAGATGACTGTACACGGAGAGGATGACAGTAGGGACCCACCAGTGTCATGGCAGTACGCAAGCAAGTGCCTCTATAGTACAAGCCGAAAAATATGGTTCCTCCTAATTGGTTGGACATCTGGGGCTCACGCCATTGTTAACGTAGTCAATAAACGAGAGAATTACACTACGAGCGGCTGACACCAGGGACCCAGCAAGTCACGCAGTTTTTTTTTTGAGGAACAAGCAGTTGTTATTTATACTAGTTTTAGCGACGGATCAGGGTAACAACAGGGCTGTGCGGGGGCTGTGGCCCGTCTAGCCAGGGTTTTATTTATGCTTACCACATCATGAGCCCAGTTGTGTTTTTTTCTTGCTGAAAATGGCTAGCCCAGTTCTATTTCTTTTAAAGAAATACCCAAACAAGGCCTACTTGCTTTATCGGCCCTGCTGGGCTGCAAATCTTTCAAGACGAGGAGAGTTTCATTCGGGTTTCCCAGAAATGGGCTGTACATTTTTAAAACACATCAAACCGGGAATTAGTTTCAATTTTTTCATTACAAGATCTTAAATTCCATTGATTTTTATGCGTGGACAATTATTTAGATTTTATATTTATATAAATTATTTTTCAAAATAGTTTGAATGTGAATCAATATTTCTGGATTAAAAACAGTTGACCGCATGGAAATATGCAAAATTTCGTATACTTTTTAACCGTGGCCACAATATGGGGTGTGATGCTAACAAAAAGAAGATGGGCTCCAAAAAAATTCTTACGAATTAGCAAATGGGCTGTACATTATTAGAAATAATGGCAGATGGGTTGTATGCTGTTTTCCACAGATTTGAGGCTGACTTGTGCACCTACTACAGATTGACGTATATGCTTTCATAAAAAAAAGGTTGACGCACAGGCAACGCCCTGTCAACTTAGTCAACACACAAGAGCAGTGACTGTTGGATGTCCATCCAACGGCTGTCGTGCTTCTTCAATCTCTTCTCTTCATGCTTAAGCCGCTCAAACAAGCACCGGCGGGACTTCCTGCTCCCTCCTCCCGCGGCCGGCTATGCTGCCGCTCAGGCCTCACGGCCCCACCGTACTCCCATCGCTGGCCTAGCCATCCCTCTACTCACCCACACCTGCTGTTATTCTCCGGCGACGGCAGACGAAACGGTAAACCCTCATACTCCTCCGCGTGGGAAACAACTGCCGAGTATTCCCTAGCTCCGTGTCATTCCCTTCCTAGGCCTTGCCGTCGTCCACCGCCCTGGTGCTCTCGGTGCGACCTGGTCAATGTGGTCAATGAACGACATCCATCGGAATTGGACTATACGTGGAGAGGCTGACAGCTGGGTCCACGGCCGCATGCAAGGAAATGCCTCCTTATTACGCGCAAAATAATGATTCCTCCACCTGACAGCTAGGACCCACAGGAAGGGCCTCTGTATTTCGTGAAAAAACGTTCCCCCCGCTGACAGGTCAGACCCACCAGCTATATCTTCGCACGCAAGGAAGTGCCTCCTTATTACACCCAAAAAAATGAATACCCCCTTGCTAGCTGGGACCCACCATATTGTTGGGCTGACTTGTGGGCCTACTAAGTTGACAGGGCCGGAGAGCTTTGTCAACTTAGTCAATACTCCAGTGACCGTATGATGTCCATCCAACGACCATAGTGCTTCTTCAACCTCTGGTCTTCTTGCTCCAGCCGCCCAAAGCAGTGCCGGTCGTGCCGCCTGCTCCTTCCTCCCATGGCCGGTTGTGCTACCGCGGAGGCCTCACCGCCCCCATACTACTCCCACCACTGGCCAGGCCATCCCTCCACTCACCCACACCCCCTGTTATTCTGCGGCGATGGCAGCCTCACACCGCAGCCGAACCAGTGAACGCTCGTACTCCTCTCCGCGTGGGCATCCACTGCCGCGTCTTGCACGGCTCCACGTCGTCCCCTTCCTAGGCCTCGCCGTCGTCCACTGCTATGGTGCTCTCGGCGTGGCATGGTCAATGTGGTTAACGACCGACTTCCATCAGAAGAGTACTGTACGTGGGGAGGCTGACAGCTGGGTCCACGACAGCCGCAAGGAAGTGCCTCCTTATTACGCGGAAAATAATTATTCCTCCACCTGACAGCAGGGACCCACCAGACGGGCCACCAATATTTCATGAAAAAAATCGTTTCCCCCTGACTGCTGGGACCCACCAGACGAGCCACCGTATTTCGCGAAAAAAACGTTCCTCCCGCTGTCAGCTCGGACCCACCGGAAGTGCCTCCTTATTGCGCACAAAAAAATGAATACTCCCCCGGCTAGCTGGGACCCACCTTGCCGGGAGGCTAACTTGTGGGCCTACTAAGTTGACGGGGACGAAGGGCTTTGTCAACTTAGTCAATATGAATGATTCTAGCTCCAGTGACCGTACGATGTCCATCCAACGACCGTAGTGCTTATTCAACCTCTGGTCTTCTTGCTCCAGCCGCCCAAAGCAGCGCCGGTCGTGCCGCATGCTCCTACCTCCCGTGGCCGGCTGTGCTGCCGCAGAGGCCTCGCCGCCCCCTACTATTCCCATCGCTGGCCAGGCCCTGCGGCGATGGCAGCCTCACAGCACAACCGAACCAGTGAACCCTCGTAGTCCTCTCTGTGCGGGCTTCCACTGCCGCGTCGTCCCCTTCCTAGGCCTCGTCGTCGTCCACCGCCATGGTGCTCTCCGCACAGCGTGGTCAATGTGGTCAAGGAACGACTTCCATCAGAAGAGTACTGTACGTGGAGAGGCTGACAGCTGGGTCCACGGCCACAACCCAGTTTTTTTGTGATTTGCCAAGTCGCTTTGTCAGGCCTGTTGGGCTGCAATTCTTTCAAGACGGGGAGAGCTTTCATTCGGCTGGCCGAGAAAATGGCCCATCAGTAATGAGAAATGGGTTGTACATTTTTAAAACACATCAAACCGGCAATTAGTTTCAATTTTTTTTTCATTTCAAGATTTTAAATTACATTAATTTTTATGCGTGGAGAATTTGTTGGATTTTATAATGATATACATTTATTTTTAAAATCAGTTTGAATGTGAGTCGAAATTTCGGGATTAAAAACAGTTCAGACCGCACCGAAATATGCAAAATTTCGTATAATTTTTTAACAGTTGCCACAATATGGGCTGTAATGCTAACAAAAAGAATACGGGCTCCAGAAAAACCTTAAGAATTAGCAAATGGGCTGTAAATTATTAGAAATATTGCCAGATGGGTTGTATGTTGTTTTCCACAGATTTGAGGCTTTCCTAAAAAAAGGTTGACGCACAAGCACTAACTGTTGGATGTCCATCCAACGGCCGTCATGCTTCTTCAATCTCTGCTCTTCCTGCTCCAGCCGCTCAAACAAGCGCCGGCGGGACTGCCTGCTCCCTCCTCCTCGCGGCCGGCTGTGCTGCTGCGCAGGCCTCACCGCCCGACCGTACTCCCATCACCGGCCTAGCCATCCCTGTACTCACCCACACCTGCTGTTATTCTCCGGCGATGGCAGACGAACCAGTAAACCCTCGTACAGTCATACTCCCCTCCGCGTGGGAAACAACTGCCGAGTCTTCCCTGCCTCCGTGTCGTCCCCTTACTAGGCCTCACCGTCGTCCACCGCCCTGGTGCTCTCGGCGTGGCCTGGTCAACGTGGTCAACGACCGACATGCATCTGAAGTGGAATTTATGTGGAGAGGCCGACAGCTGGATCCACGACCGCACGCAAGGAAATGCCTCATTATTACGCGCAAAATAATGATTCCTCCACCTGACATCGGGGACCCACCGAAAGGGCCTCTGTATTTTGCGAAAAAATGTTACCTCCGCTGACAGCTCAGACCCACCAGCTATATCTTTGCACGCAAGGAAGTGCCTCCTTATTACGCAAAAAAATTAATACTCCCTCTATTAGCTGGGACCCAGTATAGTGGCAGGCTCACTTGTGGGCCTACAAAGTTGACGGGGACGGAGGGCTTTGTCAACTTAGTCAATACGCACATTCTAGCTCCAGTGACCATACGATGTCCATCCAACGACCGTAGTGCTTCTTCAACCTCTGGTCTTCTTGCTCCAGCCACCCAAACCAGCGCCGGTCGTGCCGCGTGCTCCTGCCTCCCGTGGTCGGCTACGATGCGGCGGAGGCCTCACCGCTCCCTACTACTCCCACCGTTGGCCAGGCCATCCCTCGACTCACCCACACCCCCTGTTATTTTGCGGCGACGACAGCCTCACACTGCAGCGAACCAGTGAACCCTCGTACTCCTCTACGCGTGGGCATCCACTGCCACGTCTTCCCCGGCTCTGCGTCGTCCTCTTCCTAGGCCTCGCCGTCGTCCACCGCCCTGGTGCTCTCGGTGCAGCGTGGTCAACGTGGTCAAGGAACGGCTTCCATCGGACATGGACTGTACGTGGAGAGGCTGACAGCTGGGTCCACGGCCACAGCAAGGAAGTGCCTCCTTATTACATGCAAAATAATTATTCCTCCACCTGACAGCGGGACCCACCGGACGGGCCACCGTATTTCGCCCCCCTGACTGCTGGGACCCACCAGCTACATCTTCGCAGGCAAGGAAGTGCCTGACAGTCGGGACCCACCTGGTCGAAGCGTACGTAGTGTTGTCATTCTGGTCGTGAACGTGTACGTACATACTAGTTGATGTAGAGGCGCGCACGTGTCGTAGTAGAGGTGCGCACATAGCATGTACACGTACATACAGTGGACAGGGTGCAAGAAAGAAAATACGGCCACGTATGTGTACATACGGGCGGGGTCTCGAACGCCTACTCGCGCATACGTACGGCCAGGGCTCGTGTACATTGCTGGGTCAGAACGGTGAAACAACGTCATCGTCGTGTTCAAGGGGAGGCAACGGAATGCGTCATGTTCATGGGGAGGCAACGAAATGCATCGTGTTCATCGGGAGGGCTTGGACGGAACATGCGATGGAAACGAGTCCTGGCGTACCGCAGAACGGAGGAAATGGCCTTGTGTTCGACCGGCCATGTTCGAAACGGGATCCTGTTCATCGGGAGGGGTCTAGCGTACCGCAAAACAGAGGAAACGGACCTCCTACGGTCGAAACGGGGGTCCTGCTGACCGGGAGGGGTGTGGCATACCGCAAAACGGACGAAATGGACTTGTGTTGGAGTGCTACGGTCGAAACGGGGGTCCTGCTCATCGGGAGGGGTGTGGCGTACCGCAAAACAGAGGAAACGGACCTCCTAC
>NC_041384.1:232268830-232283202 GCF_002162155.2 Triticum dicoccoides | reverse complement strand
GTCCTGTTCAACTACCCCTCCATCGTCTATTGTTCATCCAGCCCTCCACACCACGGGGTCCTGTTCATCCACCCCTCCACGGGCACCCCTCCACCATCTACTGTTCATCCAGCCCTCCACCACACCATGGGGTCCTGTTCATCCAGAGGCAACGCCACCGCTCACTGTTCATCCAAACCCCCCGCAACGCTCACTATTCATCCCATCGATCGACTTCAATTAGCAGCAGTAGCGAAGGAATCGCTCGATCGGGTTCAGTTAACAGCCATCGATCGATCACTCAGGTTCAGTCACGCGTAGCCTGCAGTGCAATCGCTCGGGTTCAGTTAGAGCCCAACGCCTCGCTCAGGTTTAGTTAGAGCCAACGCCTCGCACACACGCGCGTACGTGTACGAGAGAAACGCGCATCGCTCGGCCCCCGACCTCCCACCGTAACCGGGAACTCCCCGAAATTTTCCTCCCCCTCGCTTCTACCACAGTTTTTTCTGTCATGGACGGCCCAAAGAATGACATGCAGCTGCGTCTCCAGCCCGCCCAGGACGAAAAGCCCATTTTCTGTCATAATTTTTTGTCATAGAAGTAGGAGCCCACCACAAATATGACGATACCGGGTTTTTTCACAATTATCGTCATAGATGTGTCATATGTATGACAGAAAAAAATTCGTTCGGCCCAAAATGTCACGGATGTGTCTTTTTTTTGTAGTGAGCTCCGCAGTTCTCCCATTGTGAATCCAGCTCGGAAGCGGGAAGTGACTTCTTGATCCTCCTCCATGGCATCTATCCTCTTCAATTCGGCCTCCATCTCTTCCTCCCTTGCTGGCCCAAAGAGGTCAACATTGTTGTTTGTCATTGATCTCGGTGCCGGATGAGACACCCGGCTCTCCCCAACTGACCCTTGCGAAGACATCCTACTCTAATCTGCAGTAGCAACAACTCGAAACACAAACAGGAGATTTTTGCGTGATACAGGAGTCAAAACCTTCGGGAGATTATATAATGAATTTTTATTGACCAAAATATGTGTCGTGTACGAAAACGGAGTCCGGAGAGAACACGAGGTTCCCACGAGGTAGGGGGCGCGCCCAGGGGGTAGGGCGCACCCTCCACCCTCGTGGAGCCCTCGTGTCCTTCCCGCACTGCTTCTTATTTTTCTATTTTTCTAAATATTCCAAAATGGAGAAATATTGCCTTAAAAAACTGTTTTGGAGTCGGTTTACTTACCGTACTACATACCTATTCCTTTTCGGAGTCTGAAACGTTCCGGAAAGTGTCCCTTATGTATTCCTCTGGGGTTACGGTTTCAATAACATTGGTTTCAACATTTATGCGACTACCTGAGATATAATGTTTGATTCTTTGACCGTTCACCACCTTCAGATTCGTGCCTTCGAAGTTGTTGATTTTTATGGCACCGGAACGATAGACCTCCTCGATAACGTAAGGACCTTCCCATTTAGAGAGAAGTTTACCTGCAAAAAATCGTAAACGAGAGTTGTATAGCAATACATAGTCACCTACATTAAACTCACGCTTTTGTATTCTTTTGTCATGCCATCTTTTAACTTTTTCTTTAAATAACTTGGCATTTTCATAGGCTTGGGTTCTCCATTCATCAAGTGAGCTAATATCAAATAACCTCTTCTCACCGCCAAGTTTGAAATCATAATTGAGTTCTTTAATAGCCCAATATGCCTTGTGTTCTAGTTCGAGAGGTAAGTGATATGCTTTACCATAAACCATTTTATACGGAGACATACCCATAGGATTTTTATATGCAGTTCTATAAGCCCATAATGCATCATCAAGTTTCTTGGACCAATTCTTTCTAGATCTATTAACAGTCTTTTGCAAAATTAATTTGAGCTCTCTATTACTCAATTCTACTTGACCACTAGACTTTGGGTGATAAGGAGATGCAATTCTATGATTAACATCATATTTAGCAAGCATTTTACGGAAAGCACCATGAATAAAATGTGAACCACCATCAGTCATTAAATATCTAGGGACTCCAAATCTTGGAAAAATAACTTATTTAAGCATTTTAATAGAAGTGTTATGATCAACACTACTAGTTGGAATAGCTTCTACCCACTTAGTAACATAATCAACATCAACTAGAATATGTGTATATCCATTGGAGGAAGGAAAATGTCCCATATAGTCAAAGCCCCAAACATCAAATTGTTCAATGACAAGTGAATAGTTCATAGGCATTTCTTGACGTCTATTAATATTACCAATTCTTTGACATTCATCAGAAGATAAGACAAACGTACGGGCATCCTTGAAGAGAGTAGGCCAATAAAAACCAGATTGCAATACCTTATGTGCAGTTCTATCTCCAGCATGGTGTCCTCCATAAGCTTCTGAGTGACACTTGTGTAGGATCTGTTCATGTTCATGCTCAGGTACACAACATCAAATAACACCATCTACTCGTTCTTTATAAAGATGTGGGTCATCCCAAAAGTAATGCCTCAAATCATAGAAGAACTTTTTATTTTGCTGGTATGTGAAACTAGGTGGTATAAACTTAGCAACAATGTAATTAGCATAATCAGCATACCATGGAGCAGTATGAGAAGCATTTATGACATTTAATTGCTCATCAGGGAAGCTATCATCAATAGGAAGTGGGTCATCAAGCACATTTTCTAATCTAGACAAGTTGTCTGCAACGGTCTTCTCAGCTCCCTTTCTATCAATAATATGCAAATCAAATTCTTGTAGCAGGAGATATTTAATAGCAGCATGATAAGTGTAAATAGTTACTTTAGAATCAACAATATAAGGTCTGAACTTATCACAAGCAAATACAACTGCTAAGAATTCTTTTTTAGTAGTAGGATAATTTCTTTGAGCATTGTCTAGGGTTTTACTAGCATATTGAATAACATTTAATTTCTTATCAACTCTTTGCCCTAGAACAGCACCTACAGCATAATCACTAGCATCACAAATAATTTCAAAGGGTAAAGTCCAATCAGGTGGCAGAACAATAGGTGTAGAGATCAATGCTTTCTTAAGTATTTCAAATGCTTCTACACAATCATCATAAAAAACAAATGGTATATCTTTTTGTAACAAATTAGTTAGAGGCTGAGAAATTTTTGAGAAGTCCTTAATGAACCTCCTATAAAATCCGGCGTGACCAAGGAAACTTCTTATACCTTTGATGTCCTTGGGACATGGCATCTTTTCAATAGCATCAACCTTGGCTTTATCAACCTCAATACCTCTTTCAGAAACTTTATGCCCCAAGACAATACCTTCATTAACCATAAAGTGGCACTTTTCCCAATTCAAGACAAGATTAGTTTCTTCACATCTCTGCAAAACTCGATCAAGGTTGCTCAAGCAATCATCAAAAGAAGATCCATACACGGAGAAATTGTCCATGAAAACCTCACAAATCTTTTCACAAAAGTCAGAGAATATAGCCATCATGCATCTTTGAAAGGTAGCAGGTGCATTACATAAACCAAAAGGCATACGTCTATAAGCAAAAGTACCAAAAGGGCAAGTAAAAGTAGTCTTTGATTGATCTTTAGTTGACACAGGTATTTGAGAAAAACCAGAATAACCATCTAGAAAGCAAAAATGTGTATGTTTGGATAGTCTTTCTAGCATTTGATCGATAAAAGGTAAGGGGTAATGATCCTTTTTAGTGGCCTTATTTAATTTGTGGAAATCGATTACCATCCTATAACTTGTAATAATTCTTTGAGGAATCAATTCATCTTTATCATTAGGAACGACAGTAATACCTCCCTTCTTAGGGACACAATGGACAGGACTTACCCACTGACTATCAGCAACGGGATAGATTATACCTGCCTCAAGGAGCTTTAGTATTTCTTTTCTTACCACTTCTTTCATTTTAGGATTCCGCCGTCGTTGATGATCACGAATTGGTTTAGCATCTTCTTCCAAATTAATTTTATGTTGACATAGAGTGGGACTAATGCCCTTAAGATCATCAAGAGTATACCCAATAGCAGCACGGTGCTTCTTCAGAGTTTTCAATAATCTCTCTTCCTCATGCACTAAAAGGTAAGCACTAATAATAACATGATATATCTTTTTCTCATCAAGATAAGCATATTTAAGAGTGTCAGGTAACGGTTTAAGCTCAACACGGGATCACCCTTGGGTGGGGGAGGATCCCCTAGGATTTCAACAAGCAAATTGTTTTTTAGAATAGGTTCCTGTTTAAAGAATACTTCGTCTGTTTCCCTTCTTTCATTCATAAACATATCATTTTCATGGTCTAGCAAATATTGTTCTAAAGGATCACTAGGAGGTATGACAATAGAAGCAAGACCAATAATTTCATCCTTACTAGGTAATTCTTCTTGACGGTGTTGTTTACTAAATTTAGAGAAATTAAATTCATGAGTCATATCATCTAAACCGATAGTAACAACATCCCTTTTGCAATCTATGGTAGCATTAACAGTGTTCAGGAAGGGTCTACCAAATATAATGGGACAAAAGCTATCTTGTGGGGAACCAAGAACAAGAAAATCAGCAGGATATTTAGTTTTCCCACACAAGAATTCAACATCTCTAACAATTCCCATTGGTGAAATAGTATCTCTATTGTCAAGTTTAATTGTGACATCAATATCTTCTATCTCAATAGGTGCAATATCATGCATAATTTCTTTGTATAAGGAATAAAGTATTGCGCTAGCACTAGCACCCATATCACATAAGCCATGATAACAATGATCTCCTATTTTAACAGAAATAACAGGCATGCCTACCACAGGTCTGTTTTTATCTTTAGCACAAGGTTTAGCAATTCTAGAAGTCTCATCAAGGAAATGAATAACATGCCCATCAATATTATCAGACAACAGATCTTTAACAATAGCAATATCAGGTTCAACTTTAATTTGCTCATGAGGTGTATAAGTTTTAATATTGCTTTTATGAACCACAGTTGAAGCTTTAGCATGATCCTTTATCCTAACAGGAAAATGTGGTTTCTCAACATAAGAAGTAGGAACAATAGGATCATTATAAGTGACAATCTTTTCTTCAACTTTAATAGGTGCAGCCACTTTTACTTCTATGGGAGGATGATATTTAAACCACTTCTCCTTGGGGAGATCAACGTAAGTAGCAAAAGATTCACAGAAAGAAGCTACTATCTCAGAGTCAAGTCCATATTTAGTGCTAAATTTACGGAAAACATCGGTATCCATAAAAGTTTTAACACAATCAAACTTAGGTGTCATACCTGACTCCTTACCATTGTCGAGGTCCCAATCTTCAGAGTTGCGTTTAATTCTTTCGAATAAATCCCATTTGAATTTAATAGTCTTCATCATAAAAGAGCCAGCACAAGAAGTATCAAGCATGGTGCGATTATTATCAGAAAGCCGAGCATAAAAAATTTGAATAATAATTTTTCTTGAGAGCTCATTATTGGGGCATGAATATAACATTGATTTAAGCCTCCCCCAAGCTTGAGCGATGCTTTCTCCTTCGCGAGGCCAAAAATTATATATATAATTGTGATCACGATGAACAAAATGCATAGGATAGAACTTCTGATGAAATTCCAATTTCAGTCGTTTGTAATTCCAAGACCCCATATCATCACATAGCCTATATCATGTCGATGCATCTCCCTTCAAAGATAAAGGGAAGACCTTCTTCTTAACAACATCTCCGGGTACACCTGCAATCTTAAATAATCCACAAACTTCATCCACATATAATAGATGCCCGAAGGAATTTCAAAGCAGACATTTTCATTTTCAGTAGGTTCAGTAGGTTGAGGAGCAAATCTTTGCTCTACTGGTCGGGGTGAAGATACCCCGAACAAGCCCCTCAGAGGATAACTTTCCATAGTAACAAGTGATAGAAAATTTTAGCACACTATATAAAATTTTCCTTACCAAATTCCACCTACCAAAGGCGCTTCACTCCCCAGCAACGGCGCCAGAAAAGAGTCTTGATGACCCACAAGTATAGGGGATCTATCATAGTCCTTTCGATAAGTAAGAGTGTCGAACCCAATGAGGAGCAGAAGGAAATGATAAGCGGTTTCCAGCAAGGTATTCTCTACAAGTATTGAAATAAGTTGTAACAGATAGTTTTGTGATAGGATAATTTGTAACGAGCAACAAGTAACAAAAGTAAATAAAGTGCGGCAAGGTGGCCCAATCCTTTTTGTAGAAAGCGACAGACCTGCACAAACTCTTGTATAGAGAAAAGCGCTCCTGAGGACACATGGGAATATCGTCAAGCTAGTTTTCATCACGCTCATATGATTCGCGTTCGGTACTTTGATAATTTGGTATGTGGGTGGACCGCTGCTTGGGTACTGTCCTTACTTGGACAAGCATCCCACTTATGATTAACCTCTATTGCAAGCATCCGCAACTACAACAAAAGTATTAAGGTAAACCTCACCATAGCATGAAACATATGGATCCAAATCAGCCCCTTGCGAAGCAACACATAAACTAGGGTTTAAGCTTCTGTCACTCTAGAAACCCATGATCTACTTATTACTTCCCAATGCCTCATCTACGACCAAATAATGGTGAAGTGTCATGTAGTCGACGTTCACATAACACCACTAGAGGAGAGACAACATACATCTCATCAAAAATTCGAACGAATACCAAATTCACATGACTACTAATAGCAAGACTTCTCCCATGTCCTCAGGAACAAACGTAACTACTCACAAAGCATAAACATGTTCATAATCAGAGGGGTATTAATATGCATATAGGCTCTGAACATATGATCTTCCACCAAATAAGCCAACTAGCATCAACTATAGGGAGTAATTAACACTACTAGCAACCTACTAGCACCAATCCCAGACTTGGAGACAAGAAATGGATACAAGAGATGAACTAGGGTTTTGAGAGGAGATGGTGCTGATGAAGATGTTGATGGAGATTTCCCTCTCCTGATGAGAGGAGCGTTGGTGATGACGATGGCGATGATTTCCCCCTCCGGGATTGAAGCTTCCCCGGCAGAACAGCTCTGCCTGAGCCCTAGATCGGATCCGCCAAGGTTCCGCCTTGTGGCGGCGGAGTTTTGTCCGAGAAGATGGCTCCCTATTTTTTCCCATCGAAAGACTTCATATAGCAGAAGATGGCCACCGGAGGGCCACCAGGGGGCCCACGAGGTAGGGGGCGCGCCCAGGGGGTAGGGTGTGCCCCCTGGTGAATCTCTTTCGCTGAGTATTTTTTATATATTGTGAAAAAGTCTTCCATGAAGTTTTAGGACTTTTGGACCTGTGCAGAATAGGTCTCTAATATTTGCTCCTGTTCCAGCCCAGAATCCTAGCTGCCGGCATTCTCCCTCTTCATGTAAACCTTATAAAATAAGAGAGAATAGGCATAAGTATTGTGACATAATGTGTAATAACATCCCATAATGCAATAAATATCAATATAAAAGCATGATACAAAATGGACGTATCAGTGGGTTATCAAGACCTTTTTCTGGCGCCGTTGCTGGGGAGCATAGCTATATTTCTTGAGTCACTTGGGATTATTATCAATTTATCACTATGAAGAATCTGAAGGATGCTAAAACCAAGATTTATCCCTCTAAGACAAGGAGAGGTAAGGAAGTGCCATCCAGTTCTGCTTTAGATTCACCTTCTATTATAAGTAAACTTGTAACACCACCGCATGCTATGAATCCTGATATGTCACAAGTTATTGATGATGCTACTTCTGCTATGAATGATACTTATGATGATGCTAGTACCTTGCTTGATGATAATGATGTGCCACTTGGTGATTTTCTTGATGACCAAATTGCTAGAGTAATTGAACATGATGTTGTTGAATCTGATGATGAGCTTGAAACTGATACTCCTGAAACACCTACTGGAACTAGCCTTCCTAGATATGAAATGCCTAAGGTACCGGAAGGTTATGTTATGAATGAGGAGACAACTAGAGATATTCTTGCTTGTAAAGATAGAGATGATCTAGAGAAATTATTATGCAAGTATAAAGAAAAATCTCTGAATGCTAGCATGAAATATGATCCTAAGTTTGCCACCTCACCTATCTTTACTGATGATAAGGATTATGAATTCTCTGTCGACCCAGAGTTAATTACTTTGGTTGAATCTGATTCTTTCCATGGTTATGAAACTGAAACTATTGTGGCACATCTTACTAAGTTGAATGACATAGCCACCCTTTTTACTCATGATGAGAAGACTCGTTATTACTTTATTCTCAAATTATTTCCGTTCTCATTAAAGGGTGATGCTAAGGCTTGGTACAATACTCTTGCTCCTGGTTGTGTGCGTAGTCCCCAGGATATGATTTATTACTTCTCTGAAAAATATTTCCCTGCTCATAAGAAACAAGCTGCTTTACAGGAGATATTTAACTTTGTGCAAATTAAAGAAGAGAGCCTCCCACAGGCTTGGGGGAGGCTTTGCCAACTACTTAATGCTTTGCCTGATCATCCTCTTAAGAAAAATGAAATACTTGATATCTTCTATAATGGACTAACAGATGGGGACTTCCTAGATAGTTGTGCTTGTTGTGTTTTCAGGGAATGAACTATTGGGCAAGCTGAAGAATTATTGGATAATATATTGAAAAATTATGATGATTGGACTCTTCCTGAACCACCACCTAAACCCACTCCGAAGAAGAGGGGTATATTATATCTTAGTCCTGAATATATGCAAGAGGCAAAGAAATTTATGAAGGAAAATGTATTAAAGCTAAGGATGTCAAAAATTTACCTCCTATTGAAGAAATACATGGGCTTAATACACCACCACTGCCTAAGGTGGTACAGGTAAATTCTCTAATGAAGTTTAATGATAATGAAAATCTTCACAATATGCACCCTAGACAATGCCTTTATGAGTTTGAAAACTATATTAGAAAACAAGATCACTTCAATGCAAATGTTATTAAACAATTGAAATACAACTCTGATATGATTGCTCGCTTGAGTGACTTGCTATTTAGAATATCAAATGATATTAGAGGTGTGGGAAAGCATGCTTCTATGGTTCAAACCCAGTTAGAATAAGTTGCTAAATCACAATGAGAATTGCTTGATGAAATGAATAGCAACATACATGACTTTGCTGTTAGATTAGCAACTAGAGGTGGTAAAATGACTCAGGAACCACTTTATCCCGAGGGACACCTAAAAAGAATTGAACATGATTCACAAACGAACAACACCACTACACCTAGTCCTTCTAAAAAGAAGAAGAAAAAGAAAAATGATAGGACTTTGCATGCTTCTAGTGAACCTCACATAGAAAAAGCTGTTGATAATGATAATGATGTTTCTATTTCTGATGCTGAAACTGATAATCCCCAAGTGCAAGGAATCATCGTAGCAATTCCCAAAGCTGGAAGTGATAAGTATGGAGTGTCGAACCCACAGGGAGCTAAAGGTAAGATCAATATTCTCTCAAGTCCTATCTACCACTGATACGACTCTACGTACACCGAACATTTGCTTCCAACTAGAAACGAGAAATAAAACTACGTTGTGGGTATGAAGAGGATAACCTTGCATGGTATCGAAGAGCTAAAATATAAAAGTAGGTGCTGTTATCATAAAGTTAGAATATATTACTTAAGTATTATAAATAGCGAGTGTGGAATTATGATGGATCGGTGTGCGGAATTGTCCTAGGTAATTGTTAACAAGACCGATAGTTGTCATTGCAATTTCATATGAGGGAGAGACATAAGCTAACATACTTTATCTTCTTGGATCATATGCACTTATGATTGGAACTCTAGCAAGCATCCGCAACTACTAAAGATCATTAAGGTAAAACCCAACCATAGCATTAAAGAATCAAGTCCCCTTTATCCCATACACAACAACCCCCTTAGTCAGGTTTATGCTTCTTTCACTCAAGCAACCCACCATAAGCAAATCATGAACATATTGCAACACCGTCCAGCGGGAATCCCTCACACTTGCGCGACACGGAGGGCACAATAGGACAGCACCAAAATAAAACATACAACTCATACCAATCTAGATCATCAATCAACCCAAAGACAAAGGATATCTACTCAAAACATCATAGGATGGCAACACATCATTGGATCATAATATGTGGCATAAAGCACCATGTTCAAGTAGGGATTACAGCGGGGTGCGGGAGAGTGGACCACGTAAAAGAGATGAGGGTGGTGATTATGATGGTGATGTTGACGTAGACGATCACCGCGGTGATGATTCCCCTCCCGATGGCACTCCGGTGCCACCGAGAGAGAGGAGGAGAGGTTCTCCCCCTTGTGCTTCCTCCTCCATGGCCTCCCCCTGGATGGGGAGAGGTTCTCCCTCTGGATCTTGGCCTTCATGGCGATGATGGCCCCTTCGGGATCCTCCTCCATAGCCTCCGGTGATGATGGTCCCCCTCTGGCAGGGTGCTAGAGAGGGCCTAGATTGATTTCTCGTGGCTACAGAGGCTTGCGGTGACGGAACTTCCGATCTAGGTTAATTTCTAGAGGTTTGGGTATTTATAGGAGGGGTTGGCGTCGAGAACAAGTCAGGGGGCCCCATTGGTAGTCCACGAGGAACAGGGGCATGCCCAGGGGGGTGGGCGTGCCCCCACCCTCGTGGGGCCCACGGCACTCCCGTACTGTATATTTTTGTTCCAGTATTTTTATATCTCTAGAAAAATTCTCCGTTGATTTTCGTTCCATTTCGAGAACTTTTATTTCTGCACAAAAGCAACACCACGCTAGTTCTGCTGAAAACAGCGTCAGTCCGGGTTAGTTCTAATCAAATCATACCAAAATCATATAAAACTATTGTAAACATGGCATGAATACTTCATAACTTATAGATACGTTGGAGACGTATCAGCATCCCCAAGCTTAATTCCTGCTCGTCCTCGAGTAGGTAAATGATAAAATAAATAATTTATGAAGTGTGAATGCTAGCAAGTGCTTAAGTTTGATCAAGGATAGTTTCAATCACTTTTTATAGCATCATTATATATCATAACAATAGCTCAACTCATAAAACTTCTCATGATCAAGTAACAAGCTATTCACATGTTAAAGTATAGATCACCCTGTTCAAGAATTCATCTGATTAACCAGTTAACTTGCCGATTAATCCCTACTCATAGGGTCCCCGAGTAGCCGATTACCCGATAAATCGTCTGATTAATTGATTAAATGGCCGATTAACTTGCCGATTAGCCTATTAATATGCTACTCACCAGCTGATCGAGCAACTACCAGTTAACGATTTCCTCAACATTGATAGATCATAAACTTTCTTGAAAACTAACAAACCATGCTCTTAGTCATCAAACAATTGCAATTCATCTTATTTTCTGGATGGGTCTCTGTAAGAGCTTTGATTCAGCAAACTCCACATACTCAACTATCATTTAATCTTTCACAATTGCTAACACTCATGTGATATTTATGGGTTCAAAGTTTTAATAGGACACAGAGAAAGATAGGGGCTTATAGTTTCGCCTCCCAACCTTTTACCTCAAGGGTAATGTCAACGTTAATAAATTATGAAAACCTACATCCAAGTGATATATATATCCGGATCGCTCCAACACAAAGTGCTTGCCAAAGGAAAAAGTGTAAAAAGGGAAAGGTGATGATCACCATGACTCTTGTATAAGGGTAGAAGATAAAAGTAAAAGATAGGCCCTTCGTAGAGGGAAGCAGAGGTTTTCATGTGCTTTTATGGTTGGATGGACAAAATATTAATGCAAAAGAACGTCACTTTATATTGCCACTTGTGATATGGACCTTTATTATGCAGTCCATCACTTTTATTTATTTCACATGACAAGATCGTATAAAGCTTATTTTCTCCACACTAATAGATCATACATATTTAGAGAGCAATTTTTATTGCTTGTAACAATGACAACTTACTTGAAGGATCTTACTCAATCCATAGGTAGGTATGGTGGACTGTCATGACAAAACTGGTTTAAGGAATGTTTGGAAGCACAAGTAGTATCTCTACTTGGTGCAAAGAATTTGGCTAGCATGAGAGGGAAAGGCAAGCCCAACATATTGGATGATCCAAGACAATATAACGTTTCGGATATAGGAAAACATAACTCATTAAGTTGTCTTCCTTGTCCAACATCAACCTTTTAGCATGTCATATTTTAATGAGTGCTCACAATTGCAAAAGATGTCCAAGATAGTATATTTATATGTGAAATCTCTCTTCCTTCAATATTCTTTCATGAATTGTTGAAGTTACCAATTCTGCGTTTGCTAACTTCCAATAAGTTCACTACCTATACTTATTATGTGTGAAGTCATTACTCCCCATGTTGTAAGCATATGAAATGTATATAAATTCATATTTATGATATTCAATTCATTCAAGCGTTTACTCATAGCATATATGTGAAGCACGTGAGTAAATGACAAACTACTCCAAAAAGATATAAGTGAAGAACACTGAGTAGTCAAATAATTTACTAGCCATGGGAGGATCCTTTTTCATTCAAGATTTAAGATCCAATGATTTTATTAAAACAGCAAGTAAAATTGAAAATACGCTCCAAGAAAAACACATATCATGTGACAAATAAAAATATAGCTCTGAGTAAGGTATACTGATAGTTTTGAAGACGAAAGAGGGGATGCCTTCCGGGGCATCCCCAAGCTTAGGCGCTTGATTATTCCTTGAATATTACCTTGAGGTGCCTTGGGCATCCCCAAGCTTAGGGTCTTTCCACTCCTTATTATCCTCATATTGATATCTCACCCAAAGCTTGAAAACTTCAATCACACAAAACTTAACGGAACTTCATGAGATAGGTTAGTATGATAAAGAGTAAACCATTCACTTTGGTAGTGTCAAAGACAAGGTTCATAATTGTTCTCAAACAATTCCTACTGTACCAAATCATTTGTACAATTTATATTGAGAAATATAACCCATAGAAACTAGAAAACAGCAGACTATGCAATGAAAACAAAATCTGTTAGAAACAGAACAGTCTGTAATGATCTGAACACCGACCATACTTATGCTACTCCAAAAATTCTGAAATAAATTAGTGGACGTGAGGAATTTGTGTATTAATCTTATGAAAAAAGAATCAACTCAATCATACTCTTCTGTTAAAAATGACAGCTAATCTCATGAGCGCAAAGTTTCTGTTTTTTTACAGCAAGATCACATTAGCTTTCACCCAAGTCTTCCCAAAGGTCTTACTTGGCACTTTATTGAAAAAAAAATATAATAAATGAATACTATAGTATCTTAATCATGAGAACACACAAAAACAATAAGGGTAAATATTGGGTTGTCTCCCAACAAGCGTTTTTTCTTTAATGCCTTTTAGCTAGGCATGATGATTTCAATGATGATCACATAAAAGATAAGAATTGAAACATAAAGAGAGAATCATGAAGAATATGACTAGCACATTTGAAACTAACCCACTTCCTATGCCTAGGAATTTTGTGAGCACACAATTTATGGGAACAAGAATCAGCTAGCATAGGAAGGCAAAACAAGTATAACTTCAAAACTTTAAGCACATAGAGAGGAAACTTGATATTATTGCAACTCCTACAAGCATGTATTCCTCCCTCATAATAATTCTCAGTAGCATCATGAATGAGTTCAACAATATAACCAGCACATAAAGCATTCTGTTCATGATCTAGAAGCATACAAATTTTACTAGTCTTCACATAAGCAAAAAAATTCTCATTCGGAATAGTGGGAGCAAACTTCTTCTAAATACACTTTATATGATAGTATTATTCATACTCCAAAAGATATAAGTGAAGTTCATGGAGCATTCTATAATTAATATATACTAACCAATATCCAATCTCAAAATATATAAGTGAAGCACACGAAGCATTCTATAAAACCATACTCAAAAGATTTAAGTGAAGCACAAAGAGCAATTCTATAAGATCATACTTAAAAGATATAAGTGAAGCACATGAAGTATTCTATAAATCAATGACGGGATATATAATACTAGCATGGTTCTTAAAGGAAAAGCAAAAACACAAAGGACACAAATTATGTGAACAAAACAAAAACCGAGGTATACCGATAATTGTTGAAGAAGAAAGATGGGATGCCAACCGCGGCATCCCCAAGCTTAGATGCTTTGAGTATCCTTGAAATATTTACTTGGGGTGCCTTGGGCATACCCAAGCTTGATATCTTGCCTCTCAATATTCTTCTCATATTGATAGCTCCTCGATCTTCGAACACTTCATCCACACAAAACTATAACAAAAACTTTGTGAGATCCGTTAGTGTAATAAAGCAAATCACTACCTTTAGGTACGGTTGCAAACTTATTCAAATTTCATATTAGAACTATATCTACTGTATTCCAAC
>NC_041384.1:232190968-232268299 GCF_002162155.2 Triticum dicoccoides | reverse complement strand
ACCCATAGATTCATCAAAATAAGCGAACGACTCATAGAAAACAGGATCTGTCAAAAATAGGACAGTCTGTAGTAACCCGGAAGTTTAGTAAAGTTCTGTAACTCCAAAAAATTCTAAACAAATATGAAAATTTAAAATTTTGGTACAGAAGTAATGTGCAAAAAGTTTCAGACCCATTAGACTTTCCAGTAAAAAATGTAAAATCACGCGCTGCAGCCAAAGTTTCTGTTTTTGTACTACACAAAGTAAACAAGCGATCTAATCATCCTAAAACCAAGGCTTGGCATATTATTTCTATAATACAATGGGTATATACAAGGGGATAATTATTTTCAGAGAAGCTTCCATGAAAAAATTTACATTGTTTCCATGAGCATGAACACAAGTGTTCAAGGTCGACCCTCACTTTTCCAATGCATAACCTTCCAATCACTTCTCTTATTGAAAAACTTTTTAGGTATGAGAGACAAGTTTTTTTTGTATTTTCATTCTTTAAAAAAATTGTATGTTTCACCCACAACTAAACAGAAACAAAATTGAAACCGATTACTTACCCGGATCCGGAGCTCTTTAGGAGCATTCGCAGATTTGCCCCGCAGTGTGTCCGATGCCGCACAATTTTACCAGGCCGAGGATGGAAGCTCGACGGAGAAGCTGTTCTGGTCTCAGTATGCCGAGGCCGAACATCCAGTGCCGATGAGCGACCAGCTGAAGCAGATGGTCGAGCTACATAAGGCGGCCGATCAGGCCATGAAGAGCTTTATAGTCCAGCTGTGGCCTGGCGACGCCCTTCCGAACAGCTTCTTCAGCCTAGCGAGGCGGCTTCTGGATGCCTGCCCACGGCTGGAGGTCGTCAAGCGATCCGTCTGCATTGAAGGTGCACGCCGGGATTTCGCCCGTGTGAAATTGCAGTGGGTCAAGCTAGACGCCGTGATGTTGATCAAGGATGGGCCGCCAGAGGGCAAGGAGCACCGACACCCCGAGATGTACAACGAGGGTGTTCTGCCGGGTGCCCGTCTCATCGCGGATGAGTGCTCAAAAGATGTAATATTTGAATGAGACTTGCTTGTGTGATCCTGTATGATGAAAACTTGTTTCATATACGGTATGCAACGCTTGTGTGAATTTAAAATATTACCTTCTGTTTGGCAGTTTATCCAATCTGAGAGATGGATAGTCCTCGGCTTCTGCCCCCATGCCACGAGTGCTGGGGTGTTCGGGATAAACCTGAGCACTCTTGTTCCCATATTTGGGTCCTTCAAGGGAGGTGCTCAACACAACGAACAAGGCAACCGGACTAATAATGCTTTATCACTCTCACTTAGCCATAGAATTCTATAATTTTAAATTTCAGCGAAGCCCCTGGTATTCGGAAGGCCGAATACGTGGCGCAATACGCGCCAGTAAGCTGGACAGGGCCGGCCCCTCGTGCTAAGCGGCATATGTCTTTAGGGACTCGAAAAACCTCGCCGAACAGCGACCAGTCTCTCGCCTTATCATGACAATCAGTTTTAGCTTTCTCTACTGAGGTGCTAAGCCCGGCAGAACCGGGGCACAATCGCAGTAGTTCTCCTAGCGCTACCTTAGCCGATAGAGCGGAACATAAGGTACCAAAACATAGGAGCCAGGCAAACCCAACATTTGACCAAAGACATGATTAGGAGCTGATGCATATAATGCTATAAGTTCGGGGTACCGCACTTGTGAAAGTGTTCAGACTTTTCACACCGCATTATGGGGTACGTAAGCCCCTGGTGTATTGGCTGTACCATAGTGTATGGTTGCAAGGCGTCATTAATGAACACACACACACACACACACACACAGATATATATATATAACAAGAATGCAATAATAGTCGTAATGTCATGCATTATTTATTAAAAATTTGCGTTAAAGCAGAGTGATACAGATAGTACGATAAGCAAAGAGTAGGACTATGTCCCTTCCAAGGGCAAGCTGAGGAATGATATTAAATTCAATATTTCACTCGTTTACTGTAATCAACCTAGGAATTCCGTGATATAATGTAGCTGTCTGCCTCCTTGGTTGCTGCATCATGTGTTCGGGAATAGTGCTGCCGGACAGTGTTTCCAGAGATTAAGGTCATGAAAGAAAAAGAAAAATAACCTAACGGGAAGCCCCTAGTGCGGTTTAGACCGCGTCTTGGGGTGTGCCGTAGTTGTGCCCCCTCCCCACTTGTGCCCATGGTATTTTTAATGAGTAATTATGTACGCGCGGCATGAGCTTCGCCACTGGGCTGGGATTGGGGTGGCCGCCGTATTGCTACGCGAGCTCAGATCGCGCCAGGCGGTCTATTCGCCGATTTCCCCGAGCGCGTTGAAGGTGTCCGGTTTTGAAGCGCCGAACTGGTTGATTGCCTTGAGAGGCTGCTTTGCGCTTCTGCTGCGAGGGCCGCGGTGTGCTCCTCTGTTTGGAGAGAGCGCTCTGTGTTTCCATTGACTGTAATAACTCTGCGAGGTCCTGGCATCTTGAGCTTGAGGTATGCATAATGCGGTACCGCATTGAATCTAGCAAATGCGGTTCGCCCGAGCAGCGCGTGATAACCACTGCGGAACGGGACTATATCGAAGATTAACTCTTCGCTTAGGAACTTATCCGGGGATCCGAAGACCACTTCTAGTGTAATTGAGCCTGTGCAATGGGCCTCTACACCAGGAATGACGCCCTTAAAGGTCGTTTTTGTGGGTTTGATCCTTGAGGGGTCTATACCCATTTTGCGCACTGTGTCCTGATAAAGTAGGTTCAGGCTGCTGCCGCCGTCCATAAGGACTCGAGTGAGGTGAAATCCGTTGATGATTGGGACTAGGACTAGTGCGGCGAATCCGCCATCACGGATACTAGTGGGGTGGTCCCTGCGATCGAAGGTGATTGGACAGGAGGACCAAGGGTTGGACTTTGGGGCGACTGGCTCCAACACATATTCGTCCCTGAGCGCACGCTTCCGCTCCCTCTGGGGATGTGGGTTGCGTATATCATGTTCACCGTCCGCACTTGCGGGGGAAACCTCTTCTGTCCTCCAGTGTGCGGCTGCCGGGGCTCCTCCTCGTCATCGCTATGCGGCCCCTTGTCTTTGTTTTCGGCAATTAACTTGTCGGCCTGCTTGAACACCCAACAATCCCTATTGGTGTGATTGGCTGGCTTGTATTTGACACGAGCGATCGAGTATACGGTCCAAGCTGGACGGACCCGGCGTACTTTGTTTGAATGGCTTTTTCTGCTGACCGGGTTTAGAGCCTTTAAATCCGGCATTGACTGCCGTATCCTTAGTATTTTCACTGTTAATGCGGCGCTTATGCTTGTTGCAACGTGACCTGCTATTGCCGTCCTTGGTATCTGAGGTACCATGATTCTTTGATATGTTATTACTGCGAGCCAGCCAACTATCTTCTCCCGCACAAAAGCGGGTCATGAGCGTCGTGAGGGCTGCCATAGATTTCAGCTTTTCCTGACCAAGGTGTCGGGCTAGCCACTCGTCTCGGATGCTGTGCTTGAAAGCCGCTAAGGCCTCCGCATCCGGACAGTCGACGATTTGATTTTTCTTTGTTAGGAACCGAGTCCAGAATTGCCTGGCCGACTCTTCTGGCTGCTGAATTATGTGGCTCAAATCATCGGCTTCTGGTGGTTGCACATAGGTGCCCTGAAAGTTGTCGAGGAATGCGGCTTCCAGATCTTCCCAACAGCTAATGGAGGCCGCTGGCAAGCTGTTAAGCGAATGCCGCGCTGGTCCTTTGAGCTTTAGTGGGAGGTATTTGATGGCGTTTAAGTCATCGCCGTGGACCATGTGGATGTGGAGGAGGAAGTCCTCAATCCATACTGCGGGATCTGTTGTGCCGTCGTATGATTCAATATTTACAAGTTTGAAACCTTCTGGGAATTGATGTTCCATTACTTCGTCTGTGAAGCATAAGGGGTGTGCGGCGCCTCTGTATTGGGCTATATCTCGACGCAGCTCGAATGGGTCTTGCCCGCTGTGTTCGGCCCGGCTGGATTTGCTTTTACTGTATCCGGCGTGACATTTGTCGTCTCGCAGAGTGGTGCGCCCTCGTGATCCGTAGATCGATCTTGAATGCTTTGCCTTGTCTTCCAATATGTCTCGCAGGTTTGGCGTATCTCCCCATGCCTTTTTATTTGAATGGCGTTGGGGTGGAGGCTGAGCTTTTGGCTGGAATGCCTCTCTATCGCGGCCACGAGGTGGCCGATCAGCCATATCATATGCTTCTTCCTCCAGTCGGGGTAGTAACCTGCGCCTTGGGTACCTCTTGGAGGAGAGCTCGAGTTTATATTCCTCGGCCGCGAGGACTTCAGTCCATTTGTCAGCTAGCAGATCTTGATCAGCTTGAAGCTGCTGCTGCTTTTTCTTCAGGCTATTTGTCGTGGCCATTAGCCGGCGCTTGAAGCGCTCTTGTTCGACGGGATCCTCTTGGACGGCGAATTCATCGTCGCCGAGGCTTGCCTCGTCTTCGGAGGGGGGATGTAATTGTCATCCTCCTCCTCTCCGTCTGCCGCTCTCTCAGGAGAGCTGGCTCCTTCATCCTCCTGCTCTAAATCTTGCTGGAGGGGTTTGTTGTTTTCTTCGACACTATCCGGAGTGTTATTATCTCTTGTGCCGGTATCACCACTTTTGCTTTGGCGGGACTGAGAACGGCGCCGCTAACGTCGGCGTTTGGGTTGCTTCTTGGAGGGGTCATCCTCCGCTATCCCGCCGCCATTGCCTTCTTTGGGTGTATCCACCATGTATATGTCGTATGACAAGGTGGCTTTCCAGTGCCCTATAGGTGTTGGTTCATGTTTGTCTCCAACATCGTCGTCCATACCGTTGATGTCTTCATAGTCGAAGTCGAGCATGTCGGTTAAATCATCGACAGTGGCGTCGAATTTAGTGAATTCAGAATGTCGCCGAAGGGCGAGTGCTGAAAGATATCTGCGGTGGTGAATTCCATGATCAGCACCCGATTGAATTTGATTGGCAGGGGCACGGATGGTTCGAAGTCCGGAAAAGAGTCCGGCACCTTGGAGTCATGGGCTACGCAGAGGTTGAGGCTCGTGTTTGGCTCGATCGCCGTTGAGACTTCAGCCCCTGAGGCGGTGTCTAACCACCCGTCCTCAACTGGCGCAGTTTGCTCCGAGCTGAGGGTCGGAGCTGATGCGGGCGCAGCCTCTAGGGTACTGTTCGGCGGCAGAGCTAGGTCATACCCATCGCGACAGTGTGGTGCGCCCGGCTGCGGCTCGAATCCGTCGAAGATCAAGTCTCCACGGATGTCGGCCGTGTAATTCAAACTTCCAAATCTGACCAGATGGCCAGGGGTATAGCTTTCAATCTACTCTAGATGGCCAAGCGAATTAGCCCGCAGTGCAAAGCCGCCGAATACGAAGATCTGTCCGGGGAGAAAAGTCTCACCCTGGACCGCATCGCTATCGATGATAATAGGAGCCGTCAAGCCTAACGGCGACGACACGGAGGAACTCTCAATGAAAGCACCAATGTCGGTGTCAAAACCGGCGGATCTCGCGTAGGGGGTCCCGAACTATGCGTCTAGGCCGGATGGTAACAGGAGGCAGGGGACACGATGTTTTACCCAGGTTCGGGCCCTCTTGATGGAGGTAAAACCCTACGTCCTGCTTGATTAATATTTATAATATGGGTAGTACAAGAATAGATCTACCACGAGATCAGAGAGGCTAAACCCTAGAAGCTAGCCTATGGTATGATTGTATGCTATGGTTGTTGTCCTACGGACTAAAACCCTTCGGTTTATATAGACACCGGAGAGGGTTAGGGTTACACAAGGTCGGTTACAAAGGAGGAGATATCCATATCCGTATTGCCTAGCTTGCCTTCCACGCCAAGTAGAGTCCCACCCGGACATGAGACGAAGTCTTCAATCTTGTATCTTCATAGTCTAACAGTCCGGCCAATGGAGATAGTCCGGCTGTCCGGAGACCCCCTAATCCAGGACTCCCTCAGATGGAGTACCTAAAAAACTTGGAGATCCGGGAATACCGACTATACCTTGCTCTATCCAAAAGAACTATGTGAAAACTGCTTTATGTGATTTAGGAGATGGTGTTAGTGTTATGCCTTTCTCTTTATATAAAAGACTTGATTTGAATAAACTCACACCTACTAAAATATCTTTGCAAATGGCTGACAAATCAACTGCCATACCTATCGGTATTTGTGAGGATGTGCCCGTTGTTGTTGCTAATGTTAATATTTTGACTGACTTTATTATACTTGAGATGCCCGAGAAAGACAACATGTCGATTATCCTTGGTAGACCCTTCTTGAATACTGTAGGGGCTGTTATTGATTGTAATAAAAGCAAGGTCACTTTTCATATCAATGGTAATGATCATATGGTGCACTTTTTGAAGAAACAATTCCAAGTGAATGGTATTTGAAAAATCTCCGACAATCACTATTGGAAGTTTTCAAATACCCCTAGCAATTGTTAAAAAGAAATATGAAATGCTTATTGTTGGGGACATTCATATCCCCGTTGAGGTAACTTAGTGATTTGTGAAAGTTCTTTGGTTTCATATTAATCGAAAGTGGTTGTTAATAAGACCCAATCAAACTTATTAATGGACCATTTTTGAGAGGTATGAAGTTGATGAATTTAGTAAGAACTACCTTCTGTCCCTACCTTTTGTTTTCTATTTTTATTAGTTAAGTAAAATAAAATGCCATGTTTTGTCTATTTTCTGAATTTCCCATGCAATAAAAAAATGACCCGAAAATAAAAGTTCTCAGAATGCCCTTAAAATTTAATACGATTTTTTCTGAATATTTAAGAATTTTTGGTGCAAATACTATCAGAGGGAGGTGCACCAGGTGGGCACAACCCACCTGGGCACGCCAGGACCCCCAGGCGTGCCCTGGTGGGTTGTGGCGCCCACGTGGCCCCCCACTTATCTCTTTACACCACATCATCACCTACCTCGAGAAAAAAAATTCTCCATTGCTCTCTCTCTCACTGATGTTCTTGCTCTCAAACCCGCGGATTTCGATCTGTTTGCTCGAAGCTCCGTTTCCAAAACTATTTCGGGGGATTGTTGCTTGGTATGTGACTATTCCGTTTGTCCAATTAGTTTTTGTTTTAGTGGTTTATATTTTGAATAATTAGCTACTCTTGGTGCTGTTGTAGATGAGCTTGCATGTTGAATTCTTAGATTTCTAAGTAGTTTGAATGCTTGCTATGGCATCTATGTATCCCTATGAATAGTTGCTATCAATCTTGTAAAGTTGTAACATCCCAAATTTTCAATTTGGAATGTTATAAATTAGATCATCATTGCATATCATATTTTATTGCATTTTGGTTGATCCTAGAAATTCTACGCAACTCAAGGACCCACGGAGAGAGTTGGGGATTTCGTTATTTTCATATTCGAGTTTTTCTCGAATTTTGAAAAGAGGATTGTTTGATTTTAATTATTTACTCTTCGATTATTTCTTTTATAAAAATAAAAGAGAGAGGATAAAATGACTTCCTCAAAATAGAGAAATATTGAAGATTTAATATTAAAAATCAAATAAGATTTTTATTCGGAGTTTTATTGCTATTTTATTTGAATTAGAAAAAAATGCGTTTTTCAAAATTGCATTTTAGGCCCAAATAAATGTTCACCTTGTCCGCCTTATTTTTAGAGGACGGGGAAAATTTATTACGGGATTTTTGGAGTCTGGTTAGTATTTCTTTTCTTTTATTTTCTGAGCATCGGAATTATTTAAAAAAAAGAGGCGGATCGACTCCGGGACGTAAGCGGCCAGGACTCCTCGGGCCGGCCCTTATAAGCCGCGGCCCCATGCCCCCGACCAACCCAAGCCGCCACCGCGCCCTAACCCTAACCCTAGCCCCGATCCGCCGCCGCCGCCCGCGCCGCCTGCCACCCGCCGCCGTGCCGCGCCCCATGCCGCCGTGCCGGAGCGCCGGACCCTCGCTGGACCCCCACCAGACCTCGAGGTAGTTGCCTCGGTTTTCGTGAGAAAACCGTTTTTTTTTTGAAAACCCTAGATCTGTTTTTTTAGATCCGATTCGGTTTATTTTTTTCGGTTTAGTTATTTAGGGAACGCCCGTTTTTACGTTTGTTTTAGCGAACGGTTTTCACCATTTAACCGCAGACAGCTAACGTTTGTTCGTTAGCCTGTTCGTCAGTTTTTATTTTTCTCGGATTTTCCGTGATTATTTTCGATCGTGATTTCTGATTCGAATTCAAATGCCTAGAGTTTCGTCTCGAAACCCTCTTTCCGTTTAATCAACTTAAACAAGTTTTTGCTAATGTAAAATTTGACTTTAGTCCAGATTAGTAAACGAAGCCTGTTTCTTTCGCCGTTTGAGTTTTGTTGCTTCGTTTGATTTGATTCTTTTTGCAAAGCGGATTTCTTAAGTTGAACTTTCTGGTTAGATCTCTTAATCGAGTTTTACCTATGCCCTTGCTTGATTGCTTATTGTATGCTTGTTTGTTTCTGATAGAACACCCAAAGTGCAAAGCGTGCTACTACGAGTCTCTAGGTTTCGCGGATCATCAGCAAGGCAAGTAACACTTTGATCATACCTCTTATTACCTAGTTTTATTGCATTAGATCAACCCTCAAACATTGCATGGTTAGGATCTGAATTAAAATATGGGTTGGGAAGTAGTTGATGAGGTAGGAACCTATTACCCTGTTTATTATCAAACCCTGGGAGTTACTTCTACGTTATGGTTATACTGCTATGCTATGCTCGCAGACGTGGATTGGGTTCGAGAGTTATCATGACAGATGTGAGTATTGTTAATTAATAGTTCAATTTAAGGTGGCAACTTTAATACACATCTGGGTGGATTGAGGCACCTGGGGAACCCAGTGATTTCCTGTATTTTTTGGAAATCCCGGGGTACCATGTGATTCTCCTATGGACTGCCACCCAGGCTCAAAGGGATCATAAGATTATTCATACTGGAAACTTCCGTGTTCAGCCACATGCTATTATGGGCTCTAGCATAGTTGATTAAGTTGTGTGAACTCTTACAGTGGTAGACTAGCAGATGTAGGGGATGTAGGTGTACCGGTCTACCCATCGTAAGGTGCTAACGCTTCTGAAAGACTGTGTCTCGGTCATCCGTTTCTCAAACAGTGTGTAGTGTGAGAAATCCAACGGAGGAGATCGAATCTTGTGGGGAAAAGTGCACAAACCTCTGCAAAGTGTATAAACTAATCATGGTTAGCCGTGTCCCCGGTTATGGACATCTTGAGTATCTAGTTCTTAGATTATCATGTGGATCTCATCACTCCTAATTATATAATTTTGTTTGGGTTAATGATTACTTTTAATTGGGATTGAGATGGGGTTTACCATTCTCAATGTTTTCAACAAATTTTGTAGTTAAATAAAATATATTCCTTTGCAGTAGGGAAAAATTGGCTTTACGCAGAACATATCAACCATACAGCCTCCACCAGCCATATATGCATATAGTGATAGCTTTATTCTGTTCATTATTCGCTTGTGTTACCTTGCCATCATATTCTATGTGCTGACCCGTTTT
Organism: Triticum dicoccoides; assembly: GCF_002162155.2. Classification (NCBI taxonomy): domain Eukaryota; kingdom Viridiplantae; phylum Streptophyta; class Magnoliopsida; order Poales; family Poaceae; genus Triticum; species Triticum dicoccoides. The sequence goes on along the minus strand of NC_041384.1, from coordinate 232,258,741 downwards.
CGGGCTGCAACGTATCATGTTGCAGACTTTTCAGACGACGAGTAAGGAGCCTTAGGTCGTGGTCTTTCACTCAGTGATGCCGTTGGAGTTGATGGACTCACTTTATCTTCCAAGCCTTTTGTTGTTATCGTATTAGATGGCCTTAAGCCATATTTATTGTGATAAGTTCTCTTTTGAGACATTCGATGTAATAAGTGTGTGATTGCCACTCTGTTATAAATCCTTCAAGTACTATGTGTGTCAGCATTACCAATCCAGGGATGACACTTATACACAGAGATCAGACTGTTTGAGGTCTGGTCGCTACAAAAGTTTTGTTGAGAAAATTCTGTGGACTAAAAATTTCAGAATTTTTGTTCATAGGAAAAGGATGAATATCTTTAGGAAGTTTGCTTCTAAGAAGAACTCCAAGGGAGATATCGGGGAGTCGTCTGATAGTGATCTCCATCCCCGGAGGTTGGCGGAAGTATGGCCATGCAAATGGTCGCATACCCCATTCATGGAAGAGGCTGGAATCCTTTAGGAGTTCACGCAATATGCTGCTAATGCCGGCCTCACCGACTTCATCGCAGCTGAATATGAACAGTATCATCTCCTCACAAACACCTTTGTTCAAAGTTATAATTTCCTTCCTAGGAATAATCCTCCTGAGGTGCAGTTTAATTTATATGTTGAAACCTCTCAGATACCACTTACTGAATTGTGTGACATATGCATGATCCCTTCTAACGGGAGCTTAGTTGAGCCCAGACCGGTAGAATTTGAGGCCTTTTATCATACCTTAACAGTGGGAGATGAGAGAGGTGTGACGCCCCAAGACCGGAGCTTCAGATGCCTTCCGTGGTTTCCGGGTTTTTCGCCGTGTGAGTTGTTTGTTTCTTGGCTTTCATCTTTGCATCATGTGCATTGCATCATGTCAGCATGCCATAAGTCTTTTGCATCTCAACTAAATAAACCGTATGGATCTTCGATCCATTTAAACCGAGGGAATTCACGTGGTGATTCTCTTTATAACATATCCTCCCAATATTAGGGAGCTATAATAAAATATTCCAATAATTTGGAATTACCTTTAACACACATGCAACATAAATTCCCAATGCCTTTGTTATCTCATCTCTTTTGGTCTCCATTTAAATTGCTTCCAAATTCAAATAGTTTGAGGGTTATTCAAACTTATTTGAATTTGTATATTCTAAACTCTCTCCGACCCTTTTTCATTAATTCTCTATATTTTTCTGTCTATAGAAAAATATGTCACGTGTGGGTATTTCACTCCTACCCTTCCATTATTTTCTTCTAAGTTTTATCCCTATTCTATAAAAATTATGAAGGAAAGAGAGTTGGAGAGGGAAGAGAGAGGCCCAGCCTAGCCGGCCACTTAGGCCCATCCAGTCGGCCCACCTAAACTGCTCTAACCCTAGCCCAACCCCCACTCTCCCTCGTCTCCTCCTCTAGCGCCGCCAGAAGCCCCACGCCCGATCCCCATCTCCCTGATCGTTCCCGCATCTCTCCCTCGATGCCCCGCCTCCTTCTTCCACCAGCGCCGCCAACTGCCCTCTTCCTCTCGCTCCTCCCTCCTCTCGATCTTGGTTCCTCCTCCTCGGTGTCTACTTCTTCTTGGACCGGCCATGGAACCACCCGCCTGCGTCACCTGCACCGAGCTCCAGCCGGACCTCCTGCGTCGCCGGCCTCACCTGCTGTTGCCGACGCCCGTCTCCTGTGCCAAGTTCCGTCAACGCCTGCTCCTGCGTTGAGCAGGGGAGCCAAGAGGACGACCCCAGCGCCAAGTCCCGCTCGCCGGTGCTCGTTGACTCTGTCGTTCCCGCGCGAAACCCTCCTTGCCAAGTCCCTCGGCGCCCCCAAGTCCGCGTCACCAAGTTCCTCGACCTCGCCGGAGCACCGTACCTCCTAGGCCGCCGCTTTGCCAGGGACGTCGAGCACCACCAGTAGAAGTTCTGACAGTCCCCATCGCCTAGTCTCTCGCCGTGACCCGTCAAGCCGCCGCTCTGTCAACCACGGGAATCCTCCGCTGCACCAAGCCCATCCAGCCGCCGCTTTATGTGCCCTCGCCTCTACCGTGCCTCCTTCTTCTTCTGTTGCTGAAGTGCAGGCCACCGCCATACCCCCCCAACCTCCATGACCAGCGCCATGAACCGCAGATCTTTGTACCGGCTTCCGAACCGCAAGACCAAGTCCCGCACAGACCTGAGCGTCCCTGGGTTTCGTCAAGTTCCATCACCGATGACCGTTTTGGATACACCAAGACCCGGACCATCAAGTACCACGACGTCCGTCGATCGCCAAGTACCCCTTCGAATGCGCAAGTCCCTCGAAGGTCCACCAATGCCTAGAACGACTACAAGACCGAAACGAAGTACCGCGATGACCGTTGACATGTACCACTACACCGCACCAAAATGTCAAGACCGTCCCGGATATTGCCAAGTACCACTTCGGTTTCGGAACGCGACGAGTACCACGACTACTTCGAGGACATTGGTTCCATCAAGTTCGACTACCACGTGTGTACAACTACCGCCGCCGTGATTTTCGACAAGATGTCGTGTGCCTCTATTTCTACTACCGTCCCGGTGATCACAGATGAACGATAGCACGACTACTTCCACTACGACATGAGTACAACTACTACCTCTACGAACGTGGTGAGACCGTCTACTTCCGCTAAGAACTTGATCTGTTCCGAAAAGTCTCACCTCGAAGGTATAACCCCGAGACGACGCCCGTGAACGCATGAATGCATGTTGGATGAGATGCACCCTTTGTCTGCACCATGTCCGTATTGTCACTCGTTTACCATGCCACTAACCCATGGGACACCCGGAATCCGGGAGCGCCCCACCATCTTTTGCACGCATCCGGACACTTCTCCTTTGCATCGGCATCTCAATCGAGTTACCAGAACCGGAAGCTGCTGTGGCATCGTTTTCGTTATCGTTGCCGTGGCACCCCTTTTCCTTCCACCACGGTGACAAATGCCTTATAATGCTCTTGTCAACTTTTAATAAAAATTGCATAAACTTGTTCATGTCATCCGCATCATGATAACAACAATTAAAATGTTTAAATTGTTGTTGCAATAAATTACTAATGCATATGGGGATTTACCGGATTTGTTGTTTGTTATATCCGGCCCCATTTAAATTGTTTAATGGGTATAGTTTTGTTATGCTTCACCTCTTGCCATGTTAACCAATATTTAATATTGTTGAGTACTTAAACGGGAGAGAACTAAATAATTGATGTGGTGTTTTGTCAATATGCATCCCGATGCATATTGAGCTCCACTTAATTTGTAGGATTGCTTGTGCACTTTGCCATGCCATGCTTTATTAAACCGAACATGCATCATACTTGTTTGCGCATCGTGCCATGCTTATGTGATGTTTGTTTTTTTATGTTGTTTTCTTCTTTCCGGTGTTGCTTCTTCGGGTTAGTTCCGTTAACGTCGCATTTGTGAGGACCCGTTCGACTATGTCCGTTTGTCTTCTTCATGGACTCGTTCTTCTTCCTTGCGGTATTTCAGGCAAGGTGACCATACCCTCGAAATCACTTCTATCTTTGTTTGCTTAGTTGCTCGCTCTTTTGCTATGCCTATGGTGCGATACCTACCACTTGCTTATCATGCCACCCATATTGTTGAACCAAGCCTCTAACCCACCTTGTCATAGCAAACCGTTGTTTGGCTATGTTACCGCTTTGCTCAGCCCCTCTTATAGCGTTGTTAGTTGCAGGTGAATATTGAAGTTTGTTCCTTGTTGGAACATGGAGATGTTGTTCCTTGTTGGAATATGTTTACTTGTTGGGATATCACAATATCTCGTATTTAATTAATGCATCTATATACTTGGTAAAGGGTGGAAGGCTCGGCCTTATGCCTGGTGTTTGGTTCCACTCTTGCCGCCCTAGTTTCCGTCATATCGGTGTTATGTTCCCGGATTTTGCGTTCCTTACGCGGTTGGGTTATAATGGGAACCCCTTGACAGTTCGCCTTGAATAAAACTCCTCCAGCAAGACCCAACCTTGGTTTTACCATTCGCCACCTAGCCTTTTTTCCCTTGGGAGTCGCGCATCCCGAGGGTCATCTTTATTTTAATCCCCCTCGGGCCAGTGCTCCTCTAAGTGTTGGTCCAACTGAGCGATGTCCGGAGCTACCAGGGGCAACTCTGTCTTGCTCATCCGGTGTGCCCTGAGAACGAGATATGTGCAGCTCCTATCGGGATTTGTCGGCACATCTGGGTGGCTTGGCTGGTCTTGTTTTACCATTGTCGAAATGTCTTGTAACCGGGATTCCGAGTCTGATCGGGTCTTCCCGCTAGAAGGAATATCCTTCATTGCCTGTGAGAGCTTGTGATGGGCTAAGTTGGGACACCCCTGCAGGGATTTGATCTTTCGAAAGCCATGCTCGCGGTTATGGGCAGATGGGAATTTGTTAATGTCCGATTGTAGAAAACCTGAAGTTGACCTTAATTAAAATACATCAACCGCATGTGTAACCGTGATGGTCTCTTCTCAGCGGAGTCCGGGAAGTGAACACGGTGTTGGAGTTATGCTTGACGTAGGTTGTTCTAGGATCACTTCTTGATCATACTTTTATCGACCGTGCTTTGCCTTCTCTTCTCGCTCTCATTTGCGTATGTTAGCCACCATATATGCTAGTCGCTTGCTGCAGCTCCACCTCATACCTTTTACCTTACCCATAAGCTTAAATAGTCTTGATCGTGAGGGTGTGAGATTGCTGAGTCCCCGTGACTCACAGATACTTCCAAAACCAGCTTGTAGGTGCCGATGAGCCCGTGCAGATGACGCAACCAAGCTCAAGGAGGAGCTCGATGAAGATCTTATCCTTTGTGTTGTTTCGTTCTAGTTGATCAGTAGTGGAGCCGAGTTGGGGTCGATCGGGGATCTGTGTAGCATTTGAGGTAGTCTTCTTTTATTTTGGCTCCGTAGTCGGGCCCTGGTTGTATTTGGATGATGTAATGATTTATTCATGTATTTGTGTGAAGTGGCGATTGTAAGCCAACTATGTATTTTTCCCTTATTGTATTACATGGGTTGTTTGCGAAGATTACTTCACTTGCGACATTGCTTTCAATGCAGTTATGCCTCTAAGTCGTGCTTCGACATGTGGGAGATATAGCCGCATCGAGGGCGTGACAAGAGGGGTGTCGGCTACCACTGCTGCTGGCTTGCATTTTCCTGCTTTTCATTACTTTGCTCTTTTCATTGCAAAATGCTTGCTTGCTAGAGAGAAGGTGGGTGCACTCAGTTCATCAGACCTTACTGTTTTACGTCGTGCACTAGAGGGCGATAACACTTATAGCTTGGGAGCTATTGTGGCACGTCGCCTCCACATTAATAAGTCCAAGGGTAAAATACATGGTGGTATTTACGCTACTCGTTTGGCGACTCACTTTAATGTTGAGATACGCCTTCATGATTACCCTCTGACCAAGGTCTAATTAGATCGTGCTACTATGGATCACCACCAGTTTACTGATACTGATTCTTCTAACATCCTATTCCATATAACCTGGTTTTTAGTGTGAGAACTCGTGATATTATTCCATTGCCTGCTCCTGCTTTGTTTGATCCTGTTGCCAGGGACGGATATAGGATTATGACTGCGGATATCATCACCTACTGGAACGATAAGTCCGTAGCAGAGGAGGAGCCTCGGCAGTGGGATGCATGGACGCCCGCTCCTCAGCACCCCGACTTCTATCCAGGCTACTGATTGATTACCAAGTTAGGCCAAAAGCCTAAGCTTGGGGGAGTACGTGTTTCCACTGACTTTATATTCATGTCCACTTATTCCATTTGTCGGTGTCCACACTTCTTCATTGTATGTTTGAAAAACCTTAGAAAAACCAAAAAAGTTAGTTGTAGTTAGTTTAATTTCTATGCATGCTTAGTTGTTGAACTAAAACGAAAATCCAAAAAGATTTCCTTGTTCTTCTTTTGCTTGTTAGGAGCTTTCCCGTGTGAATGGTTTTTCTCATTTTTGCTTTTCCCTTTTATTTGCTTGTTCGAGAAAACCAAAAACTCCAAAAATATTTCAGTGTGTTTCTTTGTTTTTTATTATTAGTCGAGTTGTACCCAGGAGAAGACCACGATGAAAATGTTGAGTGGCTCTCATTTGCATTATTGTCGATCTAACAAAGAGCCCATTTTATCTTGTCTTCTCCTGTTGAATAAAATGTTTGCAGATTCCAGCTTAGACCACGGCACTATTGCACTATTATTATTTTCACATCGTTCGGCCGTGCAAGTGAAAGGCAATAATGACGATATTCGATGAACTGGTCGTGGCAGAGAGAAATGGGTATGAACTAGATTTGTTCTGTTTGTGTAAATATGTTTAACCTAGTATCCATGATTTAGACCATTATGATTAAACATGTTTGTAATGACAGTTAGATATTATAGTTTCTCATGCCATGCATAAGTAGCTAGGAGTGGACAATGATTTATCTCGGATATCAACATTGCATTAAAATGATTCTGATATGGTATCCTCCTCTGAATGTTCGAGTGGCTTGACTTGGCACATGTTCATGCATGTAGTTGAATCAAAACCAACATAGCCTCTATGATATTTATGTTCATGGTGTTCATATCCTACTCATTCTAGTGTCCAATGTTACTTATGCATAATGCATGTTCATGACCGTTGTTGCTCTCTAGCTGGCCTCTTCTCAATGTAATTGCTAGACATCGCCTGTACTAAGTGGGAATTCTGCTTGTACATCAAAAACCTTGAACCCAAGTTATTCTAGATGAGTCCACCATACCTACCTATATGCGGTATTACCCTTCCGCCCTAAGTAAATTTGCATGTTCCACCTCTAAAAAACATCAAATAAATATCATTTTTGTGTGCCTGGATCGTTCATGAAACGACATGAGGTGGTCGGTATCTTCCATGCTAAGCGGGTTATTCTCAGGTCGAATATTTATTCACTCGCCATCACATGAGAAAAGGGCGGTAACAGGGATGCCCAGTCCCAAACTGCAAACAGAAAAAGCTTACAAATAATCAAACAAAAACTCCCAATGAAGTCAAAACCTTTACTTTTATCGCTTGGGAACCGCCACTAGCATGCTTAGGATGGAAGATATTGATAACTGATAGTCGTGAAGTAAATGAGAAGGGTGCATGTCTCAAAATATCATTTACCTCCGTTTTAAAAACTTGAGCTCTGGCACCTCTGCAAATCACTGCTTCCCTCTACGAAGGGATTATCTATTTACTTTTATCTTGTGTCACCATCTTGTAAAATAAGTGCCAGAACCTGAGAGCATTGCTGTCATGCTTATGCATTGTGTGTAGCTAATGTTGGGTGCATCATGACTAGATCTTTTCTACCATGAATTACAATGTTTAGTCACTGCTTGAACTTTGGAGGTGCTCTGCATTTATGTTTTGCGGTCTCAGAAAGGCCTAGCGAGATACCACTATTGTCATATTATATCATGGTTGTTTTGACAATGTGTTGCTGTTCGAGATATCTTATTATTTCTCGCTAGTTGATTATGCTATTGATATGAGTTAATATAATTTTTAAGAGTTATTGTCGACATGGTTAGTTATAATGTTGGCTGAAAACCTGTGTGTTGTTTAAGCTTATTTATGCAAACAAGAGCAAAAGAGTTCGTAAAAGTTTTTCTTTTTCACTTTCGGGTTATCAACTGAATTGCTTAAGGACAAGCAAATGTTTAAGCTTGGGGGAGTTGATACGTCTCCAATGTATCTACTTTTCCTAACGCTTTTCCTCTTTCTTTTGGACTCTAATTTGCATGATTTGAATGAAACTAACCTCGGACTGACACTGCTTTTAGAAGAACTACCATGGTGTTGTTTTTGTGCAGAAATAAAAGTTGTCAGAATGGAACGAAACTTTGTGAGGATTTTTTATACAATAAAAGAGAATTTCTGGAGCCAAGAGTCACCTGAGGGGGGCACCTGGGTGGGCACAACCCACCAGGGCGCGCGTCCCCCTCCTGGCGCGCCCAGGTGGGTTGTCCCCACCTGGTGGCCTCGAAGACCCTGAAAGCGACGTTATAAAATCCCATATTTCTAGAAAAAATCAGGGAGAAAGAATTATTGCGATCCATGAGACGGAGCCGCTGTCACCTCCTGTTCTTCATCAGGAGGCCAGATCTGGAGTTCGTTTGGGGCTCCGAAGAGGGGGATCTTCTTTCTTCGTCATCACCAACCCTTCTCCATCGTCAATTCCATGATGCTCCCCACCGGGAGTGAGTAATTCCTTTGTAGGCTCGCTGGTCGGTGAGGAGTTGGATGAGATTCATCAAGTAATCTAGTTAGTTTTGTTAGGGCTTGATCCCTAGTATCCACTATGTTCCGATATTGATGTTGCTATGACTTTTCCATGCTTAATGCTTGTCACTTTGGGCCCGAGTGCCATGATTTCAGATATGAAACGTTTATGTTATCACCATTATATCCATGTTCTAGATCCGATCTTGCAACTTATAGTCACCTACTATGTGTTATGATCCGGCAACCCCGGAGTGACAATAGTCGGGACCACTCCCGGTGATGACCGTAGTTTGAGGAGTTCATGTATTCATCGTGTGTTAATGCTTTGTTCCGGTATTCCATTAAAAGGAGGCATTAATATCCCTTAGTTTCCAATTGGACTCCGCTGCCACAGGAGGGTAGGACAAAAGATGTCATGCAAGTTTTTTCCATAAGCACGTATGACTATTTACGGAATACATGCCTACATTATATTTATGAACAGGAGCTAGTGTTGTATTTCCCTAGGTTATGACTGTCACATGATGAATATCATCGAACAAATTATCGATCCAATGCCTATGAATTTATCTAATATTGTTCTTGCTAAGTTACTTCTGCTATCGTTACTTGCTACAAAACTACTGCTATCACTGTTAGCATTGCTATTGCTGCTGTCAGTATTATCAAAACTATCATATTACTTTGCTACTGATCAGTTGCATGTGGTTGAATTGACAACTCAGCTGCTAATAGCTTCAAATATTCTTTGGCTCCCCTTGTGTTGAATTTATAAATTTGGGTTGAATACTCTACCCTCGAAAACTGTTGCGATTCCCTATACTTGTGGGTTATCATGGAGGTAGCATTATAAGATGATCCCTTAACTAGATTTAAAGGTGAAAGTTTTCTCCCTGAGTATGCACCATTGCTACAGTTGGTCGTGTTGAGACACCACATGATGAATGGGTGTGATAGACTCTACGTTCACATACAACGGGTACAAGACAGTTTTGCACATGCGGAATACTTGGGTTAAACTTGACGAGGCATGTACAGACATGGCCTCGGAACACTGGAGACCAAAAGGTCGAACATGAGTCATATAGTAGATATGATCAACATAGAGATGTTCACCATTGATGACTACCCCATCTCACGTGATGATCGGACATGGGTTTGTTGATTTGGATCATGTATCACTTAGATAAACTTGAGGGATGTTTATTTAAGTGGGAGTTCATTAGTAATTGATTAATTGAACTTAACATATCATGAAGTTAGTCTTGATAGTTTTGCATATCTATGTTGTAGATCAATAGATCACAATATAGCTCCTATTTTTTTGATATGTTCCTAGTGAAAGATGATAGTAGCAATGATGCGGACTGGGTCCATGATCTGAGGATTATTCTCATTGCTGCATAGAAGAATTATGTCCTTGATGCACCACTAGGTGACAGACCTATTCCAGGAGCAGATGTAGATGTTATGAACGTTTGGCAAGCTCGATATGGTGACTGCTTAATAGTTTAGTGCACCATGCTTTACGGCTTAGAACCGGGACTTCAAAAACATTTTGAATGCCACAGAGCATATGAGATGTTCCAAGAACTGAAAATTAGTATTTCAGACTCTGCCCGTGTTGAGAGGTATGAGACCTCTAACAAGTACTTTGCCTACAAGATGGAGGATAATAACTCAGCCAGTGAGCATGTGCTCAGAATGTCTAGGTACTACAATCGCTTGAATCAAGTGGGAGTTAATCTTATAGATAAGATAGTGATTGACAGAGTTCTCTAGTCACTATCACCAAGCTACTAGAACTTCTTGATAAACTATAATATGCAAGGGATGACAAAATCAATTCCCGAGCTCTTCATAATGCTGACATCGGCGAAGGTAGAAATCAAGAAAGAGCATCAAGTGTTGATGATTGACAAGGCCACTAGTTTCAAGTAAAAAGGCAAGGGAAAGAAAGGGACCTTCAAGAAGAATGGCAAGCATGTTGCCACTCCCATGAAGAAGCCCAAAGCTACACCCAAGCCTGAAACTAAATGCTTCTACGGCAAAGGAAATTGTCACTGGAAGCGGAACTGCCTCAGATACTTTGCGGATAAGAGGGATGGCAAAGTGAACAAAGGTATATATGATATAATGTTATTGATGTGTAATTTACTAGTGTTCATAGCGAACCCTGGGTATTTGATATCGGTTCAGTTGCTGAGATTAGTAACTCGAAACATGAGTTGCAGAATGAACAGAGACTAGTTAAGAGCGAAGTGACGATGTGCGTTGGAACTTGGAACTGATTCCAAGGTTGATACAATGACCATCGCACACTTCCTCTACCTTCAGGATTAGTGTTAAACCTAAAATAGATGTTATTTGGTGTTTGCGTTAAGCATGAATATGATTGGATCAGGTTTATTGCAATACGGTTATTCATTTAAGTCAGAGAATAATTGTTGTTCTGTTTACATGAATAAAACCTTCTATGGTCATACACCCAAGGTGAATGGTTTCTTGATGCCAAAAGATGTGAAGTTGCTAATGATAGTGCAACATACTTGTGGCACCGCCGTTTAGGTCATATTGGTATAAAGCGCATGAAGAAACTCCATGCAGATGGACTTTTGGAATCACTTGTTTATGAATCATTTGATACTTGCGAACCCTGCCTCATGGGCAACATGACTAAAACTCATTCCCCGGAACAAAGGAGCGAGCTAATGACTTATTGGAAATAGTACATACTGATGTATGCGGTCCGATGAGTATTGAGGCACGCGGCGGGTATCGTTATTTTCGGACCTTCACAAATGATTTAAGGAGATATGGGTATATCTACTTAATGAAACACAGGTCTGAAACATTTGACAAGTTCAAAAAAATTCAGAAGTGGAGAATCATCGTAATAAGAAAATAGAGTTTCTATAGTCTAATCGGGGAGGCAAATATTTGAGTTATGAATTTTGCCTTCATTTAAAACAATGTTGAATAGTTTCATAACTCACGCCACCTGGAACACCACAGCGTAATGGTGTGTCCGAATGTTGTAACCGTACTTTATTAGATATGGTGTGATCAATGATGTCTCTTATCGATTTACCACTGTCATTTTGGGGTTATGCATTAGAGACTGCTGCATTCACGTTAAATAGGGCACTGTCTAAATCTGTTGAGACGACACCATATGAACTATGGTTTGGCAAGAAACCTAAGATGTCATTTCTTAAAGTTTGGGGTTGCGACACTTATGTCAAAAGCTTCAGCCTGATAAGCTCGAACCCAAATCGGAGAAGTGCGTCTTCATAGGATACACTAAGGAAACAATTGGGTACACCTTGTACCACGGATCCGAAAGGAAGATCTTTCTTGCCAAGAATGGAACATTTCTAGAGAATGAGTTTCTCCCAAAAGAAGTGAGTGGGAGGAAAGTAGAACTTGATGAGGTAATTGTGCCTTCTCTCGAATTGGAAAGTAGCACATCAGAGAAATATGTTGCCGTGATTCCTACACCAACTAGAGAGGAAGCTAATGATGATGATCATGAAACTTCAGATCAAGTTACTACTGGACCTCGTAGGTCTAACAGAGCACGTTCCGCACCAGAGTGGTATGGTGATCATGTTCTGGAATTTATGTTACTAGACCATGGCAAATCTATGAACTATGAATAAGCTATGATGAGCCCAGATTTTGATAAATGGCTTGAGGCCATGAAATCTGAGATAGGATCCATGTATGAGAACAAAGTGTGGACTTTGGTGGACTTGCCCGATGATCGGCGAGCCATAGAGAATAAATGGATCTTCAAGAAGAAGACTGACGCTGATGGTAATCTTACCGTCTTCAAACCTCGATTTGTCGCAAAAGGTTTTCGACAAGTTCAAAGGGATTGACTACGATGAGACTTTCTCACCCGTAGCGATGCTTAAGTCCGTCCAAATCGTGTTAGCAATTGCCGCATTTTATGATTATGAAATATGGCAAATGGACGTCAAAACTGCATTCCTTAATGGATTTCTTAAAGAAGAGTTGTATAGGATGCAACCAGAAGGTTTTGTCGATCCTAAAGGTGCTAACAAAGTGTGCAAGCTCCAGTGATCCATCTATGGACTGGTGCAAGCATCTCGGAGTTGGAATATACACTTTGATGAGGTTATCAAAGCATATGGTTTTTATACAGACTTTTGGTGAAGCCTGTATTTACAAGAAAGTGAGTGGGAGCTTTGTAGAATTTTTGATATTATATGTGGATGACATATTATTGATTGGAAATGATATAGAATTTCTGGATAGCATAAAAGGATACTTGAATAATAATTTTTCATTGAAAGACCCCGGTGAAGCTACTTGCTTATTGAGCATCAAGATCTATAGGGATAGATCAAGACACTTAATAGAACTTTCACAAAACACATACCTTGATAAGAATTGAAGAAATTCAAAATGGTTCAGTCCAAGAAGGGATTCCTGCCGGTATTACAAGGTGTGAAGTTGAGTAAGACTCAAAGCCCGACCACGACAGAAGATAGAGAGAAAATGGAAGTCATTCGCTATGCCTCAGCCATAGGTTCTATACGATATGCCATGCCGTGTACCATACCTGATGTGTGCCTTGCCACTTATCTGGCAAAGAGGGTACAAGAGTGATCCAAGAGTGGACCACTGGACAGCGGTCAAAATTATCCTTAGGTGCCTTAAAGAGGACTAAGGAAATGTTTCTCGGTTATGGAGGTGATAAAGAGTTCGTCATAAAGAGTTACGTCGATGCAAGCTATGACACTAATATAGATGACTCTAAGTCTCAATCTGGATACATATTGAACATGGGAGCAATTAGCTAGAGTAGATCCATGCAGATCTTTGTAGACAAAGAAATTTGCAAAATACATACATATCTGAATGTAACAAACCCATTGACTATACTTCTCTCACAAGCAAAACATGATCAAACCTTATTACTCTTTGGGTGTTAATCACATGGCGGTGTGAACTAGATTATTGACTCTAGTAAACCCTTTGGGTGTCGGTCACATGGTAATGTGAACTATAGGTGTTAATCACATGGCGATGTGAACTATAGGTGTTATTCACATGGTGATGTGAACTAGATTATTGGCTCTAGTGCAAGTGGGAGACTGAAGGAAATATGCCCTAGAGGCAATAATAAAGTTGTTATTTTATATTTACTTATTCATGATAAATGTTTATTATTCATGCTAGAATTGTATTGATCGGAAACCTTAATACATAAGCAAACACCGTGTCCCTAGTGAGCCTCTACTAGACTAGCTCGCTGATCATAGATGGTTAAGGTTTCCTGACCATGGACATGAGTTGTCATTTGCTAACGTGATCACATCATTATGAGAATGATGTGATGGACAAGAGCCATCTGTTAGCTTAGCATATTGATCGTTCAGTTTTATTGCTATTGATTTCTTCATGTCAAATACATATTCCTTCGACTATGAAAATATGCAACTCCTGGATACCAGAGGAATGCCTTTTGTCCTATCAAACGTCACAACACAACTAGGTGATTATAAAGATGCTCTACACACTACCAAAAAAATACACTTCCGCGACGATACGTGTTTGTCACAGTAGGTCACGTTTTCTGTCATGCATGTACATCCATGACGATTTTATGACAGAATCAAGATAGTCATACCTGTGTTGTCATAGAAGTGTTCCATGACATTACTGAAAGTGCGTTATATCGACTAGAGGGGGGGGGGTGAATAGGCGATTTTTATGAAAGTCTTCAAAACATGGAAGTTATGAAGACAAACGATACAAATAAACCTATTACCCTGCAGCGGAAGGTAGACTACACTAGGCAAGCCATAGTCAAGTATTCAATGGAGTGAAAGCACAATGACTAATAGCAGCAATGTAGTACGGATCAGGTAGGAAGATATTATGAAGACAAACAGAACACGCAGTAACTCAGTGAAGATAAAAGATAGTGCAATCATACAACGACTTCACAAGGACCAACAGTAAGTAAAGGGAAGGAAAGGATGAAACCAATGACACGTTGAAGACAATGATTTGTTGGACCAGTTCCAGTTGCTGTGACAACCGTACGTCTGGTTAGGGCGGCTAGGTATTCAAACCTGAGGACACACAGTCCCGGACACCCAGTCCTGAACATGCGGCTCAGGACACCCAGTCCTCACCGTATTCCCCTTGAGCTAAGGTCACACAGACCTCGCCCAATCACTCTGGTAAGTCTTGAAGGTAGACTCCCAAACCTTCACAGACTTTGTTCACCGGCAATCCACAATGTCTCTTGGATGCTCAGAACGCGATGCCTAACCGGCTGGAGGATTCACAGTCCTCAAGTGTAATAAGTCTTCAGATCACACAGACAAGAAGACTTAAGTGATGCCTAATTCTCTTTGTCTCTGGGTGGTTAGGGCTTTATCCTAGCAAGGAATTCTCTCTCAAAGGCTTCGAGGTGGATTGCTCTCAAACGACAAAAGCCGTACACTAACTCTGAGCAGCCAACCATTTATGGTTGTAGGGGGTGGGCTATTTATAGCCACTAGGCAACCCGACCTGATTTGTCCGAAATGACCCTGGGTCACTAAGGAACTGACACGTGTTCCAACGGTCAGATTGCAAACTCACATGGCAACTTTACTTGGGCTACAAGCAAAGCTGACTTGTCCGACTCTGGACAAGATTCGCTCTCATAGTCTTCACTCGAAGACATATGTTTTGGTTAAGCATCACTTCAGTCATTCTGACTGGTTCTCTTGGACCCCACTTAAAAGTACGGTGGTTCCTATGACTCAACAAAGAAGAAAAAGAACTACGAAAGATCTAAGTCGTCGAGCTCCATAGGCTTCATGCGATGTCTTCTCTTGTCATAGTCTTCAATGTGAATATCTTCATATACCACCTTTGACATCAATGTCTTCATACATTTTTAGGGGTCATCTCTGGTAGGAAAACCGAATCAATGAGGGACTTCTACCTGTGTTATCCTGCAATTCTCACAAACACATTAGTCCCTCAACTAGGTTTGTCGTCAATACTCCAAAACCAACTAGGGGTGGCACTAGATGCACTTACAATCTCCCCCTTTTTGGTGATTGATGACAAACTAGTTGAAGTTTTCAACGGGGATAATATGTGAAATTGTAAAGGATAAGGAATTGTCTTCATAAGTTGCAAGGGCTCCCCCTGAAGATGTGCATATAAGTAATTTGCTTTTGGAATGCAAATGCACATGGCAGGTTGTGCTTGTGGAGATCCTCTTCAACATATGATGACAATCCACTATGCATGTGAAGGTATGTGAAGATAATGACATGCATAATGGAAAATGGACGTCTGCAAAATGATCTAAGTGCGGAATTTATCGTCGCACATGCGGAATTTATCATCGCATCACAAAGTGGCAAATAAGTAGCAGACGACCATCGAGTTTAAGTGTTACAACTCAAAGAACCAAATGTATCAAAAACGAGAGTTGTAAACACGAAGCGAAATATGAAGCACCCGCCCATATGGACCCGCTTGAAGATTATCAAACTCATATGCTTCTCCCCCTTTTGTCAGTAAGGACCAAAAAGGTTTGAAGACATAGAGCATCTACTCGTTCCCATGAAGAGTAGGTAAAGCAGCAGGGTCATCGGTGGTGTTCGGCGGTGCAGAAGAACTTGGAGCAGTGTCGAAGCGTGCTGAAGGAGGTGGCGGTGAAGTAGCATCATCTTCATCCTCGATCACTCTGGCATTCACAGTTGCAGCAGAGGAAGAGAACTCAGAGTCTTCAAGAGATGGAGTTTGTCGCAG
This sequence comes from Triticum dicoccoides, assembly GCF_002162155.2. Lineage (NCBI taxonomy): Eukaryota > Viridiplantae > Streptophyta > Magnoliopsida > Poales > Poaceae > Triticum > Triticum dicoccoides. The sequence continues at coordinate 232,242,639 of NC_041384.1, read as the reverse complement.
CACTGCCCTTCGAGGAGGTGTGGAGTCAAACTTAAGCGCTCAGAGAAGCCATCCTCTTGAAGATCATCTTCAGAACACATCAGCGTCAGCCCTTTCCATGTGCGTCGAGAGGTTTCATGGGCAACAAAGGCATTCTTGGTGGCAAGATTGCGAATGCGATTAACATCCACCAAGAGGCTTTGCATTTGACGCTTCAGCCAGTCATGATGCCTATCCTGTTTCTGATGAAGAGCCACAAGAAGCTCTCGGTCATTGAGAACACCAGTGCACTTCTTGGGTCGTTGGGCAATGGTGCTATCAGTGGCTTCAGTGAGAGTAGGATGCGGTGCACGTGTAGTGCCAGCCAAAGGATACACATGAGTGACTGCTTCAACTCCTTCAATGTTCTGAGAAAAACTTTGATGCTCTGCATTCTGAAGACTTAGAGGTTCCTTGGCAGGCTCAGGATAGATGGCTTCAATAGACATATCCACATCATGGGGCGTAGAACTTCAAGCCAAACAGATCAGAGCCTGATGCAGCAAGTTGGCGAATGAAGAAGTCCTGTGCATTGAAGCATTTGCCATGAAGAATATAGAAGACCAAAGTCTTCATTGCACCTTCCAGCTTGGCATGTGGAGAGTGCCCTTTGATGGGCCAGAGAGTTCGCCTTATGATGTGATAAATAGTCCTTGGCAGATACTCTAGGTCTTCAACAAAGAACTCTTTGGGATATGCAGCATCTTGGGGCAATGGCTTCATCATACTGAGCATCTGACTCATGTTAGGTTCAGGCTTCTGAAAGATGCTCTCCACAGCTTCACTGTGAAGTTGACAGCCAGATTCGTAGAGATCGCCAGGAGTGGGTAGACCAGTGAGCTCAATGATGTCAAAGGCTTTGGCTTCGTGATGAACATTTCCTGTCATCCACTCCAGGACCCAAGTCTTCGGATCTCTGTTATACCCGCGGATGTTAAGTGTGGCATAGAATTGGAGCAGCAACTCTTCATTCCAATGCTTTTGTCAGTGACGAACGACAGCAATCCAACCTCTTTGAAGCAATCCAGAGCTTCTTCCAGACAGGGCAGACCAGCTAGTGCTTCAATGTCAAGACCTTTGTGTGGGAAGATGCGACCTTGATTTTAAAGAATGCAGGAGTGATAGCTTCACTACGGATAGCTCCAGAACTGATCAGATGATATTCTTTCCCTTGAGTAGGGCTTCCTGGAGTTATTGAAGAAAGTGTTGTCTGCTTTGAAGCCATTGATATTGAAGGATCCAGGTGCTGATGCAGGACTTGGGAACCTGGGCAATCTTGGGATTGGCTTCTGTACTTGAGGCCTGTGCTCAACATGATAGTCGAACTGAGGACCGGCAGCAGGCGTAGGAACAGAAGCAGTGGGATCAGTGGCTTTGCTGACTTCTGGTGCTTTTGTTGGTGAGGGCTCCACATTAGCTTCAGCCATGACAACGTCACTGGCTTCATTGGTGTTGGTGGTGGCAGCCTCAAGATTTTCAACCTCCACTTGACGAGCTGGAGGGTCAGTCACAGTCACGTTCTCCTCGAGAACCGCTTCTTGGTGGGACAGGGGAGTAGCAGCTTGTGGCGCTTCTTCTTCATCGGCTGATGCAGCCGGAATGTCTTCAGCAGCTTTAGCTTCAGACCCAGAGACTGGAGGCCTTGGTCCTTTGCGAAGCCTGCGCAATGCTGGTGACGCCTGTGTAGTTGGAGTTGGCTGGGCCTCAACGTCTTCTTCCTCTTATGGGCGATCAGCCCATGAAGCATCATGAGCAATTGGCGTCAGAGGACGACCAATGCTGATGAGTTTGTTGTGCTCGAGCTGAGGAAGGACTGCATCATCTTCAACATGGTCATGGTGACCAATGTCTTCAGCAGTGATGGAATCAGCTGCTGGAAAGTCTTCAGCTTCATGAGCCTCTGTGAAAGCAGGCTCATGGATAGTCAGTTGACGTTCTTGCAGTTCAGCATCAGGGCGAACCATGGAGATGGGTTCAACGATCAAGGGCTCTGTGGGAGCAGCCCATTCTTTCCTGGTCTTCCTCTTCTTTTTGGAGGGGGCAGTAGCAGAGGCTTCAGGATGTTTCCTCTTCCTGGCTTCAGCCTCAGCAGTCCTTGTCTTCTTCAGCTCTGAAGCGGTTGGCCGGGCCTTTGGCTTCGAGCTAGTCATGCTAGTTGGGAAGACAATGGGATCTGCTTCCTGCCTTGGTGCGAGAGGTTCGGCCACAATTGGCTTCTTCTTCTGCTTAGCAGCCATCCTGGGATCAATGCCCGGACGCCCAAGGGCCTTGCACTTCTCAGCCTCATTGTAGCCTTGCACACACTTGTCAGCCAGGCTCTTCATGCGCTCCCGAGAACCCTGAGCTTCTGCGCATTTCTTGAGAAAGGCTTCTTTGAGCTCGTGCAGCATAATCTTGAAGTTTTTCACCTCTTGCCATATGCTTCTTGAACTGAGCCTTTTCATAGTCAATCTTTTGCTTCAGTTCGACGATGCGCTGAGCGAGAGCTAGCTCTGAAGCAATGGCGCCATGAAAGGCGACACTGAGGCCAATGGGTAATTGCAGATCTTCGAAGCTGATGTTTGGCGTGTCAAACCACTCATCAATGAAGTTGTGGATGATTGTCACGTCAAAGAGAGGCAGATCATTGAAGATTTCTGCTTCTTCTTTGCTCTTGATGAGTTGCTCAAGAGCGTCATTTGCAAGATCTTCATCACTTGACAGATCAATGGCATCGTTGCGCAGAATGGCAGCAGCTGTCAGCTCTTGGCCGGTGTGTGGCAGAGGCATCTTGACCTTCTGGGGCTTGGAGATGCATGACAAATCTTCAGACTTCACACTGTCTTCAGGAGGTGCAGTTGCCAGTGGCTTCGCCCGTGAGATTTTTGGTGCAGAGGCCGGCTTTGAAGCTTTTGGCTGCTTCAGCTTCTTTGGCTTCGGTGCTGCAGGCGCTTCATCTGATTCATCGTCATCTACAGGCTCATTCACGGCTGTCCCTTGAACCACGATGTGAGTGATGAGACCTTCCAAGTTGTAGAAGGTCCCAAGAAGATTGGGTTCAGCTTCACGAGTTCCATCGGCGCGGGGAGCAGAGGGACCAGGGTTGAAATCTAATCCCAAAGACTTCTTGTTCTGCTTCGCTGAGTTCTGGGCAAACTAGAAGTTGCGCTTAAACAGATTGTCGTCACGACACCATAGCAGGGACGATGGGTCAGCATCCGTAGGCTGTGGTCCACAGACCATGCAGGGATTGAAGCCTTGTTCAATGGCTTCATCTCTGGTCCTGGGTTGAAGATTTTTGTAGAGGATGTCTCCCCATGGTCGCTTGATGGCATTCTTTTCAGCATATTCCTTAGTCACAAATCTGTACTTGAACCACTATTCTGCCCAATAGCGTTGAATCCATTGGATTCGTGTCTTGCGCTGATTGTAATCCTCTTCAGGATCTGTCTTGTACAGCTCTGAGAGGTCATCGGGCAGATCTCTTGATGTTTCTCCACGACGCTTTCTGCCACCCTTCCTTGCTGATTTCTCTGAAGCCATGAACTTTAAACTGAAAGGCTTCGATACGTTCAAAGGCTTCAAAGGTTTTCTCTTGTTGGACAAACAGGAATTGGCTTCGGGAGAATTTATGTGATGCTGTAAGAATTCTGCAAATGAATGCAGACTATGAGAACCAAGGGATTCTCACACAGACATGTACCTGCGATAGCATTAAGGTGCGAGGGAAGGGGAAGAGGTCATATGCATTCTCAGAAGATTTTGAAGATAAATCAGTTTAGAAGACATTGACCTCATCGTGCGAAGATATTCACTCATAGATAAGGAGTTGGTTCCAGATTTGTACGAATCCACAGATCAGTACAAGTGAGGAATCTAACTACTTTGTGAGGCATAAGTGAATATACTAGGCACGTTATGAGATACAATATGAAAGAGATCGAACTTGTGTGAATAGAAACTGCTTGTGGTAGAAAGTGATAAAGCTATAGGATCAAAGGGGCCGTAAAAAGGAAGTTTTATTTACCACACGAAGAACAGCTAGACGGAGTGGAAGAGGAGACCGAGAAGTTCGATCGTCCGTGCCCTAACTTGGCGACGGAGGACACCTACGGCGACGGCGGAGAAGACGATGTCCACGGTCGGCGTGAAGACGGCGTCGGAGAGGTTGCGGCAGCGAAGTGCTTCGTCACCGGCGTCGTCGAGGGCTAGCGGTGGCGCTAGGGTTCGTGCGAGAGTGGAAGAAGAGATAATGACTGCTGTGAGGTGTGTATTTATAGGTACAGGGGCAGCACTGCGTTATTACACAGGTGCCCCTGGCGATTCACATCTGAGGAACACGTGGCCATCATGCAGCATATCGGGGGTTGTTCCACGTCCCACGCAGGCCTGGATTGTTGGGTGGTCGTTCCCACTTCTCCGGGTTTCAAGTGAAGGAATGAGCATTGAAAACGGACTTAATGGTTGTCTCTGTATCTTCTGCTAACAAGGATGCAGAGAAAACATTCGACAGTTTCAATAGAATGCATATGATTTGGAGAGATAGAGTTTGAGATAGAAAGCATAGAGAGGTTAGGGTCCGATCACATTCACTTAGTTCAAAAGATTCAACAAGAAGACATAGCTATAAGTGAATGCTATAGAGGACAGAACACTAGTATATATATATATAATCAACATAGTGTAGATAATCATGAAGACATGTTGAAATTGAAGCCAAACCAAATGTGAAGACATAGCAAATGTAACGCCATGAGTGAAACACTTCAAACACAACATTTTGGTGGTGGCGTTACCCACCGTATAGGAAGTATTAGACCCAGACACGGTGCACAATTATCGTGGCGATCCGAAGTCAAATTCCATATTAATGTATTCACACTTAGAATGTATGTCTTCATTGATTGAAGATATACTTTACTTTGTGTGTTGCACATCTAAGTCATCAATATGCATAAGTGTTAGGATGTGTGCCTGATCACAGGACATTTGAGGATTCCAAGATATTTAGCTCACACCGTAACTTACAAAATCTCTTTTCATCCAAGGGCTCGGTAAAGATATCTGCCAATTGCTCTTCAGTGTTGACGTGTATGATGTCAATATCTTCCTTCACAACATGATCTTTGAGAAAGTGATGACGAATTTCAATGTGTTTTTGTCTTCGAGTGCTGAACTGGGTTGTTGGCGATCTTGATGGCGCTTTCATTGTCGCAGTAGAGTGACACTTGCTTCAGATGAATGCCATAGTCCTTGAGTGTTTGCTTCATCCACAGAAGCTGAGCGCAGCAGATCCAGCAGCAATGTATTCAGATTTAGCAATGGAGAGAGATACACAGTTCAGTTTCTTTGAAGACCAACATACAAGTGATCGTCCCAGAAAGTGACATGTGCCTGATGTAGACTTGCGATCCACTTTGTCACCAGCATAATCAGCATCCGAGAATCCAACCAGATCAAACTCTGAGCCCTTTGGATGCCATAATCCTAGAGTTGGGGTGTGAGCCAAATATTGAAGAATTCGCTTCACAGCTAAGTGATGCGACTCCTTTGGTGCCGCTTGGAATCGAGCACACATGCAAACACTAAGCATAATATCTGGCCTAGATGCACATAGATAAAGCAAAGAACCAATCATGGAGCGGTATACCTTTTGGTCAAACTCTTTACCATTGTCGTCGGGACCCAGATGATGCTTGGCTGGCATTGGCGTCGTGAAGCCTTTGCAGTCTTGCATACCGAACTTCTTCAGGCAATCTTTGAGATACTTCTCTTGAGATATGAAGATGCCGTTGCATTGCTGTCATATTTGAAGACCGAGGAAGAACTTCAGCTCTCCCATCATGGACATCTGATATTGCTCTTGCATCATATATCCAAACTCTTCACTGTACTTCTGATTGGGTGCAGCCAAAGATAATGTCATCCACATATATTTGGCACACAAACAGTTCACCATCATATGTCTTCGTGAAGATAGTGGGGTCTGGGGAACTAGGTATGAAGCCTTTGCTCTTCAGGAAGTATTTGAGTGTGCCATACCAGGCCCGAGGGTCTTGTTTGAGGCCATACAGTGCCTTGTTGAGCTTGTATACCATGTCAGGATGTTTTGGATCTTCAAAGCCAGGCGGTTGTGCAACATACACTTCTTCTTCAATCTTGCCATTGAGAAAGGCGCTCTTCATATCCATTTGATATAGAAGTATGTTGTGATGATTTGCATAGGCCAGCAGTATGCGTATGGCTTCAAGTCTAGCCACAGGAGCAAATGTTTCATCGAAGTCAATGCCTTCCACTTGAGTATATCCTTGAGCAACGAGACAAGCTTTGTTTCTGACAACTTGACCATGCTCATCTTGCTTGTTGCGGTATATCCATTTGGTGCCTATAATGTTGTGCTTCCGAGGATCAGTACGCTTAACCAGTTCCCATACATTATTTAGCTCAAACTTTTGAAGCTCTTCTTGCATAGCTTGAATCCATTTAGGTTCCATGAAGGCTTCTTCAACTTTCTTGGGTTCTGTAATTGAGACGAATGCGAAGTGCCCACAAAAATTTGCTAGCTGAGTTGCCCTTGAACGAGTGAGCGGACCGGGTGCATTGATGCTATCAATTATTCTCTTAATCTGCACTTCATTGGCAACACGAGGATGTACAGGGCGAAGGTTTTGCTCTTGCTGATCATTGTCATTGTTAGTGGGATTGTATTCAGACTGAGCATTGTCTTCAGGTTGATCAATTGCGGAGATGATAAGTTCCTCTTCAGGTTGAGCTTCAGAGGGTATGATTTCTCCGGTTCCCATAAGCTTGATTGATTCGCTGGATGGAACTTCATCTAGCACATTTGGGAGGTGCTCTCTTTGTGAACCGTTAGTCTCATCAAACCGCACATCCACTGTTTCAGCCACTTTATAATGAAAGAGATTGAACACTCTATAGGAGTGCGAATCCTTTCCATATCCAAGCATAAAACCCTCATGTGCTTTTGGTGCAAATTTTGAAGTGTGATGTGGATCCTTGATCCAGCACCTGGCACCAAATACTCTGAAGTAACTGACATTTGGCTTCTTGCCAGTAAGGAGCTCATAAGATGTCTTGTTCAGAAGCTTGTGAAGGTAAACATGATTGATTATATGGCATGCAGTATCAATGGCTTCAGGCCAGAATTTTCTTGGAGTCTTGTATTCATCAAGCATCGTTCGGGCCATCTCAATGAGTGTTCTGTTCTTGCGTTCGACGACGCCATTCTGCTATGGCGTGTACGGGTCTGAGAATTCATGTGTGATGCCCAAGGTATCGAGATATGTATCAAGGCCAGTGTTCTTGAATTCAGTGCCATTGTCACTTTGATGTGCTTTGTCTTGGCGCCATAGTTGTTCATTGCTCGATTGGCGAAGCGTCTGAAGACATCCTGCACTTCAGTCTTGTAGAGGATTATGTGCACCCAAGTATATCTAGAATAATCATCAACAATGACAAAGCCATAGAGACAAGCAGTAGTAGTAAGAGTTGAGTAATGAGTGGGACCGAAAAGATCCATGTGGAGCAGTTCGAAGGGTCGAGTGGTTGTCATGATTGTCTTCGAGGGATGTTTGGCCCTCGTCATCTTTCCTGCTTCACAGGCACCGCATAAGTGATCTTTCTTGAACTTGACGCCCTCGATGCCTATGACATGCTTCTTCTTTGCAAGGGTGTGGAGGTTCCTCATGCCAGCATGCCCTAGCCTCCGATGCCAGAGCCAGCATTCTGAAGCTTTTGCTAGAAGACATACGGCAAGCTGTGGTCCTGCCGAGAAATCTACTACGTACAAATCATCTTTCCCATACCCTTCAAACACTAGAGACTTGTCAGATTCCATTAGTACAAGGCAGCGATATTTTCCAAATATTACGATCATGTTCAAATCGCAAAGCATTGAGACAGACATTAAGTTGAAGCCAAGGGATTCAACAAGCATGACTTTATCCATGTGTTGATCCTTTGAGATTGCAACTCTACCTAGACCCAGTACCTTACTTTTACCAGTGTCAGCAAATGTGATGTGACTCTTGTCGGATGCACGTAAGGTTGAGTCCATAAGAAGGTTTCTTTTGCTAGTCATGTGATTGGTACACCCACTATCAAACATCAATTCTGAAGACGCTGGTGTCGTACCCTTGGCACCGCGTGCCATGAAGCAGTAGGTAGGAGCGGAGTAGTCCTTGTCATTTGCATCAGTGTCGGTGATGAAGTCATTGTCTTCAGTGTTGAAGATGGACTTGGCAACGTATGCTGTAGCCAGACTTGCGACGCCAGAATCGGACTCCTCCTCAAACTCCACCTCCGCCTCCTCAGAAGCGGACTCCTCCTCTGAATCCATTTCCTTGCCAACAAACGCACGTGCCTTGCTAGATGAGCTCTTCTTTTGTGATGAAGACTTGGAAGAAGACTTTGAGTATTTCTTCTTCTTCTTGTCATCAGAGTCATATTCCTTGCTCTTCTTCTTCTTTTTGTTCTCATTGTCCCACTGCAGACACTCAGAGATGAAGTGGCCAGGTTTCTTGCACTTGTGACATGTTTTCTTCTTGTAGTCATGAGCAGAAGCTTCATCATTCCTTGAGCTTGATCGGGAAGACTTTCTGAAACCTTTCTTCTTGGTGAATTTTTGGAACTTCTTCACAAGCATAGCAAGTTCCCTTCCAATGTCTTCAGGATCATCTGAACTGCTGTCAGATTCTTCTTCAGGTGAGGAGACAGCTTTTGCCTTCAAGGCACGAGTTCACCCATAGTTTGGACCGTAGATATTTCTTTTCTCAGAAAGCTGAAACTCATGTGTGTTGAGCCTCTCAAGTATGTCAGACGGATTGAGTGTCTTGAAATCAGGACGTTCTTGAATCATCAGGGCTAGGGTGTCAAATGAACTGTCAAGTGATCTTAGTAGTGTCTTGACGACTTCATGCTTGGTGATCTCAGTAGCGCCAAGGGCTTGAAGATCATTCGTGATGTCAGTGAGTCGATCAAATATGAGCTGGACATTCTCATTGTCATTTCTCTTGAAGGGGTTGAAGAGGTTGCGAAGGACACTGATTCTCTGATCTCTCTCGGTTGAGACGCCTTCGTTGACTTTGGAGAGCCAGTCCCAGACTAGCTTAGATGTTTCCAAAGCACTCACGCGGCCATATTGTCCTTTGGTCAGATGACCACAGATGATATTCTTGGCAGTAGAGTCCTGTTGAATGAACTTCTTGACATCAGCAGCAGTGACACCTTCTCCAGCCTTGGGAACGCCGTTCTTGACGACATACCATAGGTCGACGTCAATGGCTTCAAGATGCATGTGCATCTTATTCTTCTAGAAGGGATATTCAGTTCCATCGAAGATGGGGCACGCAGCGGAGACTTTAATTATCCCTGCAGTCGACATAGCTAAAACTCCAAGTGGTTAAACCGAATCACACAGAACAACGGAGTACCTTGCTCTGATACCAATTGAAAGTGCGTTATATCGACTAGAGGGGGGGTGAATAGGCGATTTTTATGAAAGTCTTCAAAACGTGGAAGTTATGAAGACAAACTATAGAAATAAACCTATTACCCTGCAGCAGAAGGTAGACTACACTAGGCAAGCCATAGTCAAGTATTCAATGGAGTGAAAGCACAATGACTAATAGCAGCAATGTAGTAAGGATCGGGTAGGAAGATATTATGAAGACAAACAGAACACGCAGTCACTCAGTGAAGATAAAAGATAGTGCAATCATACAATGACTTCACAAGGACCAACAGTAAGTAAAGGGAAGGAAAGGATGAAACCAGTGACACGTTGAAGACAATGATTTGTTGGACCAGTTCCAGTTGCTGTGACAACTGTATGTCTGGTTAGGGCGGCTAGGTATTCAAACCTGAGGACACATAGTCCCGGACACCCAGTCCTGAACACGCAGCTTAGGACACCCAGTCCTCACCGTATTCCCCTTGAGCTAAGGTCACACAGACCTCGCCCAATCACTCTGGTAAGTCTTCAAGGTAGACTCCCAAACCTTCACAGAATTCGTTCATCGGCAATCCACAATGTCTCTTGGATGCTCAGAACGCGACGCCTAACCGGCTGGAGGATTCACAGTCCTCAAGTGTAATAAGTCTTCAGATCACACAGACAAGAAGACTTAAGTGATGCCTAATTCTCTTTGGCTCTGGGTGGTTAGGGCTTTATTTTCGCAAGGAATTCTCTCTCAAAGGCTTTGAGGTGGGTTGCTCTCAAACGACAAAAGCCGTACACTAACTCTGAGCAGCCAACCATTTATGGTTGTAGGGGGTGGGCTATTTATAGCCACTAGGCAACCCGACCTGATTTGTCCGAAATGACCCTGGGTCACTAAGGAACTGACACGTGTTCCAACGGTCAGATTTCAAACTCACACGGCAACTTCACTTGGGCTACAAGCAAAGCTAACTTGTCCGACTCTGGACAAGATTCGCTCTCATAGTCTTCACTCGAAAACATAGGTTTTGGTTAAGCATCACTTCAGTCATTCTGACTGGTTCTCTTGGACCCCACTTAACAGTATGGTGGTTCCTATGACTCAACAAAGAAGAAAAAGAACTACGAAAGATCTAAGTCGTCGAGCTCCATAGGCTTCATGCGATGTCTTCTCTTGTCATAGTCTTCAATGTGAATATCTTCATATACCACCTTTGACATCAATGTCTTCATACATTTTTAGGGGTAATCTCTGGTAGGAAAACCGAATCAATGAGGGACTTCTACCTGTGTTATCCTGCAATTCTCACAAACACATTAGTCCCTCAACTAGGTTTGTCGTAAATACTCCAAAACCAACTAGGGGTGGCACTAGATGCACTTACAATTACCAAAATTATCATCACGGAAGTGCCACTTCCATGACGATAAATCGCGCGTCATGGAAGTGCTTTCGTCAAGGGTGACCGACACGTGGCATCCACCGTAACGGGTCGGCGTTAAGCTATCAGGTTCCGGTTTGGATCCGATAACCCGTTAACAGCCCCGACCAATGGGGATTTGCCATGTGTAAAATTCTCATTCGCCGGATAATGCACGTGTCAGCTAATCGTTGGGACAGATGTCATTCCTACAATGGACGAAAGACACCTATGATATGTCGACATGCGGCATAGCCCAATAGTGGCCCATTTTAGGTAAAAAGGCTGGCCTAGCTAAAGGCCCACCATGTTTTTTTAGACACTCGTGGGCTGGCCCGTTAACAAACTGCCATGTTTAGGGTCAAATTGAGGCCCATACCAGATCGGGCCCATTCATGGCCTGCCATGTTTTGGGCCAAATTACGGCCCAAATCGGATCAGGCCCATTACCAGGCGACTGTTCTTTTGAGCCCATTCTAAGACAAGTTTGTATTTCAGCCTGTTAAATGCCCGTTTACCAGTTTGGCCCGATAATAGTTTCGGCCTGTTAGCGGCCCGTGGTGCATCTGGGACGTTGTTGGCCTGGTTTAACTTTAGGCCATTTAACGGCCCATGAAGAAATTGGGCTATTTCTTGTCCGAAGTAACTTTAGGCCTCTTAACAGCCCGTAGTCTTCGTGGATAAATTTCAGCCCAACTAGCCTATCGGCCTGTTAATGGCCCGTGTAACAGTTGGGCCTAGTTACAGCCCGCATTGAATCCAGCCTGCTTACAGCCCATCTGATAATGGCCCGTGACACTTTTGGGCCTATAGCCTGCGTGGATACCAGCCTGCTTAAAGCCCATAATTTTATTAGGCCAAACAAGCCCGAGATATATTTTGGCCTATTAACTGCTTGTCCTATTTGGGCCAAACATGGGCTTAAGCAGTTTCGACCTGTATTGGCCCATTAATTTTTTGGCTCAACGCTAGCCCAATCTAGGTTTTAGCATGTTAAAAGCCCATGGTATTCTCTAGCCCAGCTGGCCAGAACTTTACTCGACCTGTTAAAGGTGGGAAAATACTATAGGTTTGGACCTGCTAATGGCCCAAGATGATTATAGGCCCATGTTTTGGCCCATATGAGTAACGGGCCGGCCTGAAGACCGACAACACTGAGATCCACTGAACCTTCCAGCCTAAATTACAGCATACCGACCAAAGAATAAACCTACACTATACAATAAATAAATTATGGCACATTACATCCACTTGGAATCAAAGTTCGCTACCGGTGATAATAACGCACAACATGACTGCGGATTACATATACTGGGCATCAAAGGTCACCACCAGTGCATATAAACACGCCGACAAAAGAATATAAAAAACTGAGAGCACTTCAGAAGGCACTAGGCATGGCCAGGACGGGCCCTACAAGCAGCCAAACAAGCTGATGGGACCTCAGTTGTGTCAACAATAGATGCTCCATCCATAGCTGTATAGCACCATAGTGCACAAGGCAGTCCTCTGACATCTTCATTGCATATTTGACTTCAAGTTGGAGCTGAGCTGAAGCAAGCCTTTCCTCTTTAAGTTGATACCGAAGAAGTCGAACTGATTGAGGCAGTGACTGCACAGAGGTTGTGAAAGTGCTAGTTATCGACTAGAGGGGTGAATAGGAGATTTTTATGAAAATCTTCAAAACACGGGGGCTTTGAAGACAAACAATAGAAATGAACCTATTGATATGCAGCGGAAGGTAGACTACACTAGACAAGCCATAGTCAAGTAAGCAATGAAGTGAAGGCACGAAGACTATTAGCAGCTAGGTAGTACGGATCATGATGGAAGATAGTATGAAGCCAAACAGTAGACAGTCTTCACTCAGTGAAGTCAATCAGATCATACAGGCAAGCAATGACTTCACGAAGACAAACTGTAAAGTAAAGGGAAGTGAAAGATAGAACTAGTAGCTTGGTGAAGACAAGGATTTGGTAGACCAGTTCCAGTTGCTGTTGTACGTCTGGTTAGGGAGGCTGAGATTTAACTCAGAAGACCGAGTCTTCACCTTATTACCCTTGAGCTGAGGACACACAGTCCTAGACCAATCACTCTGGTAAGTCTTCAAGGTAGACTTGCAAACCTTCACAGACTTCGTTCACCGGTGTAGGATCGAAAGTATGTCTAGAGGGGGTGATTAGACTACTTGACCAAATAAAAATCTAGCCCTTTCCCAATTTTAGTTCTTGGCAGATTTTAGCAACATAGCACAAGTCAAGCAATCAACCTACACATGCAATTCTAAGAGTATAGCAGCGGAATGTAAAACAATTACATATGAAGGTAAAGGGATGACTTTGAGGGAGCAAACGCAATGTTGACACAGAGATTTTTTATCCAAGGTTCTAATAGGTGGTGCTATCGTACATCCACGTTGATGGAGACTTCAACCCACGAAGGGTAACGGTTGCGCGAGTCCACGGAGGGCTCCACCCACGAAGGGTCCACGAAGAAGCAACCTTGTCTATCCCACCATGGCCGTCGCCCACGAAGGACTTGCCTCACTAGGGTAGATCTTCTCGAAGTAGGCGATCTCCTTGCCCTTACAAACTCCTTGGTTCAACTCCACAATCTTGTCGGAGGATCCCAAGTGACACCTAGCCAATCTAGGAGACACCACTCTCCAAGAAGTAACAAATGGTGTGTTTATGATGAACTCCTTACTCTTGTGCTTCAAATGATAGTATCCCCAACACTCAACTCTCTCTCATAGGATTGGATTTGGTAGAAAGAAGATATGAGTGGAAAGCAACTTGGGGAAGGCTAGAGATCAAGATTTATGTGGTTGGATTGGAATATCTTGACGTCAACACAAGTGTAGGTGGTTCTCTCTCAGAAAATATGTATTGGAAGTGTAGGCATGTTCTGATGGCTCTCTCCACAAATGAAGAGTGGGTGGAGGGGTATTTATAGCCTCCACACAAAATCTAATCGTTACACACAAATCATCAAACTTGGTGGGACCGATTCAGAGAACTCGGTAAGACCGATTTGGTTCATAATGTAACCGTTAGGTGTTTTGGTGGGACCGACATGTCAACTCAGTGGGACCGATTTCATTAGGGTTAGGGCATAACGTAATCTCGGTGAGACCGATTACACAAACTCGGTGGGACTGATTTTGGTAACAGAAAAACAGAGAGTTGGTCAGGCAAACTCGGTGGGACCGATTCGCTCATCTCGGTTGAACCAAAACGTTACAAAATGTAAACAGCATGTTTGCATTGCAATCTCGGTGGGACCGATCGCTCATCTCGGTTTGACTGAGACGTTATGAAGCAAAACAGAGAGAATACAATCCCATCTCGGTGAGACCGAGATCCCTATCGGTGAGATCGAAAAGAGTAGGGTTTCTGGCAGTGGCTATGTCAACTAAACTCTGTGGCGCCGGATAGAAAGAATCGGTGGGGCCGAGTTGGATATTTGGTGTGGGACATATGTGGATATGAGAAAGTAGTGGAGGGTTTTGGAGCATATCACTAAGCATTTTGAGCAAGCACCTCATTAAGCAACACCTCATCCCTTCTTAATAGTATTAGCTTTTCCTATAGACTCAATGTGATCTTGGATCACTAAAATAGAAAATGTAGAGTCTTGTGCTTTGAGCTTGAGCCAATCTTTTATCCTTAGCATTTTGAAGCGTCCACTTTCTAATCCATGCCATTCCAACCATTGAGCTTTCCTAAAATATTCATCTTGGAATAGCATTAGCTCAATGAGCTATATGTTGTTAGGAATTACCAAAACCACCCACGGATAGTTGCACTTTCAATCTCCCCCTTTTTGTTAACCGATGACAACATATAGATCAAAGCTTCAACAAATGATAAATAGTATTTGAAAAACATCGTCACTTTGAGAAGTATGTGATAAGCAAGAGCTCCCCCTAAATTTGTGCATTATTTAAAATTTGCTTTCGAATGCAAATGCACAATCGATTAGGATCATGGGTTACTCTTCCATGTCACATACATCTTGGTGGAGCGCTCAAAATGATAGAAGTTAAAGCATGCACTCATCACCAAAACAAGTGAATGATTATCTAGGGTATAAGAAATAATATCATCCAACAAGCATTAAGGGTAGCATATGATCAAACACAAGATCAAACAAGTATCTCATAAGTAGCTCACACAAGCACACAATAAAGTTTCAAACAAACCAAATAAGTGCAAAGAGAGATAAAAACCAACACTCTCTCGAAGCATATGACCTATACATTTTTCTCCCCCTTTGGCAACAAGTTACCTAAAAGTTCAAACATGCGTACTACTAAACGACTCTCAGGCTTGATCTTCGGTGGGAGGTGTCGAGAGAACTCGAAGAACGAAAGCTTCTGATGAAGTAGCTAGAGATGGTGGAGTAGCTGCTGGAGGTGGAACTGGAGCTGTAGCTGCTGGTGCTGATGCTGTAGTTCTAGTGTCTGTCACTGGCACTGCAGTAGATCTCTGTCCTCTGGGCACTCTGGCAAAAGCATCTGTGGTAGACTTGCCCTTCTTCTCCTCTGCTTCCTTGTGAAGTTGCTCAACTGCAGTTTGGATCTCTATCACCTTGACATCAAGGTCATAGAATTTCCGCTCAATGATCCTTTCCAGACTCTCCTGGTTCTTGGTCAGGGTGGCCAAGCCCTTCTTAATCCTCAGGGTGTATTGGATCAGATATCCAAGCTGGTCTTTCTTGCTCTTCAAGAATACATGAGATGCCTCCTTTGCTGTTGGCATCTTTGCAGCCTTCTCTGCCTTAGTCTTCTCTCTCTTTTCATGTGCTTGAGCTGAAGATGGTTCATTTTCATTCATCACTACTGTATTATCTTCAAATTCATGATAGATGGGCAGGTGCTCCTTGTCCAAAAGATATGTGCTTGTGCCCATCTTTGAGTTAATGAGCTGATGAATGTGTGGAGCATACCCCCAACTTCTCTTCTGATCAGCAGCAGTCCTCTTGATTGTATCAACAATAAGGCTCATAACCTTGAACTTCTATGGGACATCAAATATGTGCAGTAAGTTGATGGCATGTCCTCTGATCATCTTGTGATCACCTGACTTGGGTAGCAGTGTGTGCCTTAATATGCAGTTGATTGTTGGTAGACCAGACAACAGGTAATGGACAGATCCAAACTTATGTGTATCCAAGGCAGCATCTGGGATCTCCTTGTACATGTTGGCCATAGTGTTGTGGTCTTTCTTCTTCTCTGCATAAATGTCCAAGTCATCCTCATGTTCCTCACGAGCATTTATAAGCTTGGCCCACTCATCAACTATGGATTGGTACCTAGTACCCTCAGACATCCATACAATCCTTCCATCTGGATAGAAGTGGGCAATGGAGTAAAACTGCATGATGAGCTCATCATTCCACTTGGTGAGCTTCTGGGCAACAAAGGTATCCACTCCACATGCCTTAAAGCTATCAAGCACTCCAGGGAAGTGATCCTCATTCTCCTTAATGAATTCCCAGTCAACCCATATCATATCACACACAATGGGCTTCTTGTCAAGCAGAATAGTCTCATAGAAGTCCTGCTATTCCTTAGTGTGAAACCTGTCGTCCACAGCAGTCCTCCTCCTGATAGCATATGGATCAGACTGTCTCCATAGTCGCAATCCTGCATCCTTCCTGATTTTCATGTTCTCTGCAACTGGGTGTGCATCAGTGTGGTCAGGGATCTTTGGCTTCAGCTTCCTCAACACAATAGAATCATCATCTTCTTCTTCAGCAGCTTGAGGCATTGGGGCCTTGTTCTTCTCTTCTGCAGGTATGTTCCTAGTGCTCCTCTTGGGTTTTGGCTTTGGAGCTGGAGCAACAGCCTTGGGAGTAGTTTTGGGCTTTGATGGAGCAACCCCTGCTTTGATTGCATCTCCCATAAGCTTTTGTGCTTTGGGTGCTGGTGCAGCATCCTCTTCCTCTTCTTCTGAAGGATCTTGCATCATGGAGGGCTTTCCAATGACTCTGTCCATTGTTTTTTTAACCCTCTCCTTCCTCTTCTTCCTTTTTTCAGCTTCTTCAGCTGCTGATTTTGAAGCTTCAGCAGTTGATGCTCTAGCTTTTGACATGGGCTGTCTTCTTGCTGGAATCTTAGTTTTTAGACCAGGCTTTGTTGCAGCAGCTGTGCCATACTCTTTCTCAATCACCTTCTTCTTCGAAGTGGCTTCATCTTCAACAACCACATAATCTTCATCCTCAGAGTCAGAAGTTCTCTTCTTCCTTGTCCTGGTGGCAGCCTTTGGCAGATTGCTTGGTGTGCTCCTGCTGCCTTCATCATAGCTGCTAGAGGGATCTGAACCGTCACTCATCTGCACCTGTTGCTCAGACCTGTTCTGACTATCACTTTGATCAGACATCTCTACAAATATTCTGACAGCAGACCTTGTGAATAGGTTATAGATAAGGTAGAGTAGATGAGCATCAAAAGTACAGATTTAGTTCTTCACAGAAAGCATTTCGGATCTACCGATTTGTAAACTCGGTGATACCGAAGTAGCTTTTGGAACCTAAACTAGTGAACTCGGTCAGACCGAGTCATAGTTCGGTGGTACCGAGACTGCTAGGGTTTCACAAAGAATCGAACTTGGTCACATCGAGTTGCAATTTTTGGTCAGAACGAAAACGCGTGTGCTTTGGCCTAAGCCAAAATCCGTGAGACCGATTTCTACAACTCAGTCGGTCAGAGATGAATTCGGCGGAGACCTAACCCTAAATTTTCAAATCAAAACTAATCTACCGGGTGTTTTCGTTGGACAGGATGATTTCAATCGTGGCAAAGATCACGACAAAGCAGTGTGCTAAGAATCGAAGTAAAGGATTAGCACAATGATCAAGTTCGTACCCTAGTTTGGTGACGAACTTGCTACGACGGCAACGGCGGTGAAGATTTCCATTGACGGCGGCGGAGACCAGCGGTGGGAGGTTGCTGGCAACGAGAGGACGATTCGGAGACCCGAGGAGGTAGAGTAGGTTATGTGTGGGCGAGGAGGTTCAGAAAAAAATTCCAAATTTTGGCCCGTCGGTATATATAACCTGACCCTGTCGGTGTGACCGAGTGGAATGACTCAGTGGCACCGAGATGCAAAACTGCAAGCAGTTACGGCAACTTGGTGTCTTCGAAAGGCTCTAATCGGTTGCACCGAGATTGAAAACCCTAGATCAACTTAGTGACTCGGTAGGACCAAAAAGGATGAATCGGTCAGACCGAGATGCACAAAGAGGTTTTGGAGGTTTAAACTATGATGAATCGGGAACTCCGAGTGCTCCTCCCATAGAGTGGTTCGAATCTGACTTGATCAAACTTTGTGATGTCGCATGAATAGAGTTAGAGACGAGGAAAGCATAGATAGCTAGAGAGAGTTCTTAGGCATTCTTGTCCATCCATTTGGCAAAAGAGAAAGAGCCAAACAATCAAAACAACAAATGGATGTCCTCGAATGAGTAAAATATGCAACCAACATTGTCGGATGTGGGGTTCCAGCAAACCCTTAAGGTTCGAACACTGGGGTGCACGCGAAGTCTTTTCCTCCCACCGATCTACGCCCTAGCTCGCTAAGATCTCGTAGACAAACTCGACAAACTCACAGCATAGAAAGACACACGATTTATACTGCTTCGGGCCACCATTGTGGTGTAATACCCTACTCCAGTGTGGTGGTGGTGGATTGCCTCTAGGGGTAATGATGAATAGTACAAGGGAAGAACAACCTCCTGAGGTTGAGGTGTTCTTGAGCTCGGTGAGCTTGTGTGTGTGAGGATGGTCTGAGTGATCCCCCCCTCTCTCTCTATGGTGGTGACTAACTCTATTTATAGCAGCCCTGGTCCTCTTCCCAAATATTGAGCGGGAAGGGAGCCAACAACGGCAGGCAAATTTTAAGGGGGGCAGCTAGTACAAGCCATCCTGACAAAAGTGGTCTTCGCCTGCCAAAGGCTCTGGTGGTGACGCCATCCTGGGCTCCACGATGACCTCCGTCTTACCGTCCTCCTGGTCTTGGTCTCGTTGCACCGAAATGGAAACCTTTGCCTGATGCCTTGGTACTCCTCGCCTGCACTTGCCTCCTTAGCACCAAGGAGGAAACAAGTACGCTGCGCACGCTGGCGCTCGCTTGGAGCCCGCCTGGTGTCGTGCGTCATGGCTCACGTCACGAGGGCCTCATGAGGTTTGCCCCGCCTTGATATCTCTGCTCCTTGTGAGGTTGCCTGGCTAGGCTACTCCAGAGGAGGTCTTGCATCGTCCGCCTCGCGAGGCTTGGACCCTCGCAAGGGTCCTGGATGCATCATTGGTGAAGATGGGTTGTACGGCCTGCTGGCTCAGCCACGCCGCGGGCCCAGGCAGCCAAGTCTGGGGACCCCCGTTCCCAGGACACCGACAGTAGCCCCCGGGCCCAAGGTGCGTTCGGGCTTGGCTTCGCGGCGAAGCCAAGGGCCAAGTTCGGAGCACCGCGGGCCCCAAAAGCCTGCGGCCTCGGTTAACGCGTGGCGGTTGATTGGACGCGGGCGTCTCCGCTTCCCCACGTGGCCCTTGAATCCGCCTGGCTATGCGGCCCGGCCTCTTACACAGTTATTCTTCTTCCGCCATGCCCGGCTCTTCCAATCTCCCTGCTGCCTCGACGCCCTGCTCCACCTTCTCAGTCTGACATGTGCTTCGCCCGCTTCGCCGCCATGGCGCCGAAGCAAGCCAAAAAGGGGAAGAAACCCTTGTCCTCACGAACTACGCCTCCATCCTTCGAGCCGGCGCTCGGCCGGCCTCTGGTGCTCAACAACGAGGCCATGGACAAGGTGCGTCCCATGCTTGCCTCCATTTTCAATGAGTGGGGAGAGACACTGGCTTGGCCCGCGTCTCGCACAAGCATGGCTCGGGTAGTTACTGAGGTTCCGATCTTCATTGATGCCCTCTGGGCTGGCCTGCTTCCTCCCTTCTCCTCCTTCTTCAATGCGGTGCTTGAGCACTATCAGATCCACATGATCCATCTCGATCCTCAGGCTGTGACCCTTCTCGCCATCTTCGCCTTCGTGTGCGAGGCCATGGTGGGCATCGCCCCTCTGTGGCACTCCTCCGCCACTTCTTTTTGTTGCATCTCACCGGTCCCCGGCAAAGCTCAGGGTGTGTGGGCTTCCAGGCCGTGGCTGCAACAGCAGGCATGAGGATCGACTTTGAGATCCCTTCATCCACGAGCGAGTTCCGTACGCGATGGGTGTTTGTTGACGCCGGCGTGCTCAACCCTCTGCTCCAAGCTCTGGTGGGGCCTGCTATTCCAAACTCCGGCTGGGGTCATCAGAAGCTCACAAGTCCCTGCCTTGCCCTCGTCTGGGCCAGGCTGTGGTGGTTGAAGGACGTTGGCGTGACTGCACCCATGGTGGTGAGGTAGTTCGTTAAGCGTCGAGTTGCTCCACTCCAACGCCATTCTCACCCGATGTGGGACTTGCTCAGCAGACGGGACAACATGCAGTTTCAGGAGGAGGAGGGGCTACCTCTCGCTGCGCGACATACAGTGCTCACGGTCATGTCAGGTGTCCCTCTACCAGACGAGATGCCCAGGAACAACTCCATGTTGTACCGCTGCGAGAACAAAGCCACATTTGCTGCGAACATGCCTTCCCTTGATGAGTGGGGGCTGCGCCCAGTCTGCTTGCTGGGGCCTCACGAGAAGCCCGACATCGTGGTCCCCTTGTTCGCCGCCGGTGCAGGGCTAGCCCCAAGTGACGGTGCGGGGGAGCAAGCTGCGATGGAGGCCGGCGGCTCAGGTGCTGAGGAGCACATGTCGTGTGGTGATCCGGGGGCGTCGTCCTCGGGAGCCAGCGACCCCCCTCCTGAGACGTCGGCTGCTGAGGAGATGCGGCATGCGGATCCCGAGGATGAGGCTGCGGGAGCCTCGGGAGGTCGGAAGGAGCTGGGTTGTTCGCCTCAGCTGGGCTCCCCTGAGGCCATCCCTGTTGGGTCTTCTTCGGCTCCGCCGTGCACCGGCCGTCACGTCCAGCGCTTCGGTCGCCTTTGTGTGGACTTTGAGGAGCTCCACAAGAGGAAGGGATCTTCGAGCGGTAGCGTATCTTCGGGCCGTTGAAGCGATGAAAGTACATCGCCATCAACGAGTAAGTACCTTATCTTGGTGATCTTTTATGTGCTGCCTTCCTTTCCTGACGATTGTCCCCTCAGGACCCCTTCTTCTAAGGCAGTGGAATCTCCAGAGAAGCAGCTCTTTCTCGTCCCGTCGCACCCGCCAAGCTCCAATGCTACAGGCTCGGGCGCTGCCCATGGCGTGGGGTCAGCCATGGGAGTTGGTCCATCATCAATGCGCCCCGAGCTTGCGCCTTGATCCTGGGGTCTTCTTCAAGCAGCGGGCCTTGTTCGGTCCAGGCCCCTCGCGAGGGTCGGCTGGCGCCTGGGACCGCGCCAGCCCCCAACCGGGAGGTGGCGCGCCACTTGATGCTCCACCCGCCGCACCCGAGGTGGAGGACGAGGTGGTTCGAGTGTTCGAGCTCGAGCACGGGCACAACGTAGTCCACCACGAGCTCTTCCAGGAGGCGATGGGCGTGATGAACCTCCTTGGTGAAGAGCTTGCTGGTGTCGACTTGCGTCTTGAGGCTGAAGGTCTTTGGTTGGTGGAGGAGTGGCGCAAGCTGCGAGTGGCCATCAACCTCGGTCGCTATCAGCGCGACCTCGAGAACACGAAGGCCGAGGTGTCCCTCAAGATTGCCAATGAGGCCCGCTCGTGAGCTTTGGAAGAAGCTCACGAGGCCGATCGTTATCGCGAGGCTGCGGAGGAGCACGTGTGGGGGCTTCAGGCCTGGAGTGTGTCCCTTGAGCAGCAGGTGGAGGCGCGCGAGGCCGCTCTTGCACCGCTGAGGGGGACGCCTACAGAGGAAGAGGAGGTCCGGCAGCGCGAGGAGGCGCTGGCCCTGGAAGCCGTGGAGCGCAGCCTCGAGCTCGAGCGATTGGAGACGAGGGAGCGTCAAGTCACTCAAGCATAAGATGCCGTTGGGGCCCGTCAGGCCGGAGTCGAGGAGGAAATCAATCGCCGGGTGGCCAAGGTTCATGCTGATCTGGAGGGCACGTACGACTTGAAGCTGAAGCTCGCCGGTCTGGAGGGTGCGGGTAGGGCTGCCGCCCTCAGGCCTAGGTTGGACGAGGCCGAGAGGCACACGGAGGCCACAACCGCCACCCTGGTTACGACGCAGGTGGACTTGGCCTCCGCCCGCGCCGAGCTGCTTTCCCTCCGAAGACGAGTTGACGACGCCGAGGCCGTCGCACGGCAAAATAGGGAGGAAGTGCTCCAACACCGAACGCTAGAGCGCGAGCGTGCTCCTATTCTTCAAGACCTTCGGAACAGGGCCAACACCACCCTGGGTTATATCTGTGACGAGAACGCCCCGACCCCTCACTCGAACGACTACGCCAACCATCTGATTTTCTTTACCAAGGTGGTGACGAGCCCGGAGGCTCTATCTGCCAGAGCTCGATAGCTTGTGGAAGAGAGGGGTCGTGGCCTGCATCAGCGCGCCTTCTCCCGTGTCTTCAGCCATCTCCTGAATGCCGGCCCCAACTTCGACTTCGTCGCCGCCATTGGCCCCGTACCCACGGCCGTCCGGGGTGACCTAGCGCGTTGGGCAGAGGACCATGTCGACGCGTTGGTCACGGCCTTCACCTCAGAGGATGACGCGGTGGTGGTCGTCGCGGACGAAGGTGGCGTGGTCGATGACGGTGATGGGGGCGTCGCCGACAGCGGCGGCGATTCCGACAAAGATGATGACGACGCGAGCGATACGTCCGCAGGTGATGTAGCGAGTGATATCTCTGGCTGATCCCATGTTCGCCTGTTGTTTCATCCTGCACGCAAAACTCGGGCGTGGCACTTGGAAGACTTGTAAGAGCATTTTGAGAGGGGGAGCCCCTCATGTAAGCAAGTTGCATGTTTTACTTTCCCATGTGAAGTGGGTATATGTCCTCGTGAGCTCATGAAGCTGGGGGTGAGTTTCCCGACGCGGTTTACCTTAGTCAGCGCCAACTTAGGGCTGGGTTGCGAGGCGACGAGTTCCTAAGAATCCTACGGAGCTTACTGCCCCGTTTGAGGGGCCCCGTAAGAGGTGAGCACCATGCATAGTACTAGCGCACGCTTTATGAGCGTGTGCTTTGAGTGGTCCGGCTTGCGAGGAGCTTTGCGAGGAAAAGGCGATGGACAAGAGTCCCAAACCAAACGAGATCTAGAAGGCAAGAAATGGCTCGAATGAGAAAAGGCACCCCCACGCGCATCGATAAAAATTCAGCTTCAACTTAAGTCCAAATCTAGAAAGCAAATCCACAGAAAGAGAGATCCAAAGCAAAAGGCTGCTTCAGGCACCTAGTCTAGTCTTCGGGTCTTCAAGTCTTCTCACCAGCGCGGAGCTAAGTGCTGCCACTAGGCGTGGGAGGGAGCCCCAGGGCCTGAGGCCGGCGCTCCTGAGACTCTGGGGCGTGTACAGCCCCAACTCATTATTACATGAGAGTGTCACGGGCGGCGCGCTTCACAGGCACCGGCCTTCTTCATAGGTACTGACCTTGCTTCATATCGCCAATCGAGGGCCCCACCTTGTGCCACCCTCGACCTACTTTGAGTCGACCGGTCACCAGGATGACACAAAGGAGGGAAATGCGACGCCAGCGGTTCCCTCGGCGACCATGGGTCCTCTACCGGGGGAAGGGTTGTAGAAGCCACTCCGGCAGAGGGCCACCTCCGGGTGTCCCCTGGTTTCGCGTGCCTTGGGGAGGTGCCTTGCTCCTGGCTTCCTCCCGGCGGCCCCCAGCATGTCTCCCTTGTCGGAACGGGCGCCGCCGTGCTAGGGTCGTCGATCGACGCTGCAACCTAATTCATCTGCAGCCCATGGTTAGCATAAGCCTGCTCCTGAGAGATTAGCGGTACCGTGTAATTGCCCTTGTCGGTGCGATCGTTGAGGCTCTCCATCGGTTCTTGGAAGGCCTCGACTCCTAGCACCCCCTCTCTCCAATCTTCTCCGATGAATGAGCCAGGGTTGTCCTCTGGTGTGTACCCTTGGTCCATCATGCGGGGCACGTAGGCTTCCGGGGCCGTCACCCCGAACACCTCGCCGTGGTGCCCCACGCTCCATGTTGCTTGGCCCATGGTGGCGCCCTGGGGATGACAGTACGGCATCCGGCTGGGAGCGTGGGGGGCGACACTTGCGCCCGCGCCCACCGTAGGCAGCATGGGGGAGTCGGAGCCCCCTATGCCGCCGGCCGTGCTGATGTTGATGAAGCCCCCGGGCTTAGTTGATGGCTCGCGGATGTGGTGAGCTTCGTCGCGCGGCCCTGCAGTGTCCTAGGGAGGAAGTTGATAGCAGAAGGGTGGTGCTCCAGACGCCGCCGCATCCAGCAGCTCGGCAACACGCTCCAGCAATGTGTCCCGCTCGCTTTCCATCAGTCTGCACCGCAACAGCTCCCTTGCAACGGCGAGCGTTGCCCGCATGTTTGCTTGCTCCCGCCGTGAGTGCGGCGCCGTTGCTGCGGCATGGCTCGCTGCTCTTGCGGCGGCTCGTACCTGCCGTGGGGTGAGGGTGGATGACGCCTGGCCGTGCTGCCAGCACCCGGCGGAGTTTGGCGGCGCTCGTGCCGCCCGGAGCACGGGGTCGAGACCTTCATGGGCAGGCGGCGCTGCCCGGGCTGGCCAGGCTGCCCAGCGGTCGGAGCCGGCCCTTGAGTCGCCAGACATCGTGGCTGAGGAGCGTCGACGAGCTGGCCAGTGGAGGAGGAGCTCCAGCGCACCCCTACCTGGCACACCAAATGCCGGATGTGGGGTTCCGGCAAACCCTTAAGGTTTGAACACTGGGGTGCACGTGAAGTCTTTTCCTCCCACCGATCTACGCCCTAGCTCGCTAAGATCTCGCGGACGAACTCGATGAACTTGCAACACAGAAAGACACAAGATTTATACTGGTTCGGGCCACCGTTGTGGTGTAATACCATACTCCAGTGTGGTGGTGGTGGATTGCCTCTAGGGCTAATGATGAATAGTACAAGGGAAGAACAGCCTCCTGAGGTTGAGGTGTTCTTGAGCTCAGTGAGCTTGTGTGTGTGAGGATGGTTTGAGTGATCCCCCCATCTCTCTCTCTCTCTATGGTGGTGGCTAACTCTATTTATAGTGGCCCTGGTCCTCTTCCCAAATATTGAGCGGGAAGGGAGCCAACAACGGCGGGAAAATTTGAAGGGGGACAGCTAGTACAAGCTATCCTGGCAAAAGTGGTCTTCGCCTGCTAAAGGCTCTGGTGGTGACGCTATCTTGGGCTCCACGATGACCTCCGTCTTGCCGTCCCCCTGGTCTTGTTCTCGTTGCACCGAAATGGAAACCTTTGCCTGATGCCTCGGTACTCCTCGCCTGTGCTTGCCTCCTTAGCACCAAAGAGGAAACAAGGACGCTGCGTGCACTGGCGCTCGCCTGGTGCCCGCGTGGTGTCGTGTGTCATGGCTCACGTCATGAGGGCCTCTTGAGGTTTGCACCGCCTTGATATCTCCGCTCCTCGTGAGGTTGCCTGGCTAGGCTACTCCAGAGGAGGTCTTGCGTTGTCCGCCTCGCGAGGCTTGGAACCTCGCGAGGGTCTTGGATGCATCGTTGGTGAAGATGGGCCGTACGGTCTGCTGGCTCAGCCACGCCGCGGGCCGCAGGCAGGCAAGTCTGGGGACCCCCGTTCCCAGGACGCCGACAAACATGCTCACACAATAAAATGGCAAATGAAATATGTGACAAGGCATGCACAAAGACTCTAGCATCTATCAAGCAATTTGGCGATGACAAGGTCATCTATATATGAGTTTATTGACTTAGGAGTCAAATGAGAACATTTGATCATAGGTCATACTCATTGTTTAAGCACAAGTGGGGTTACCACTTTTACATAAAGCATTGTTGTGTTCACACCATTAGAGTTGCTTTAGCTCAATTGGTTAGAGTAAAGCTCCCCCTAGATGTGATATCCCCCCTAAGAGGGATGAACTAACCTTGGGTTTTGTCGATGATGACTTCATGTAGGTGTTGAAGATGTAGATGCTCAATGTTGATGTAGATCATTTGGAGCAATCCTTTGGAGTGAGTTGCACTTTCAATACCTACACGGGTTAGTCCAACAAGGAACAAACAAGGATATCCATAGGCATAGAGTGATGCATACGCAAGATGATGTCCATGAAAGCTTTAGGTTACCTTGTCCGTTGTCTTACCAACAAGAGGGTTTGTGACTCCTTGAACTAGTGCAAGATATGGAAGTTGTTTGCACTTGTCCTCGCCAAAATGATAAGATTGAAGTATGTTGACGGAGTCACCCTCAAGAACTCTCTAGTTCTTCTTCTTCTTGATCCACACCATCTTGATGGGAACCCTTGGAGTTGTAGTTGTACTTGATGAAGTAGAACTTTATGTGGACTTGGGAACCCACTTGACCAAGGCCTTGGGTGCTTCTTGAAATGCATGAATTTCCTCTTGAAGCTTATCCTTGCCTTTTTGCTTGTGGTCTTGTGGTGGAAGATCATCTTGAGCTTGTGTCCCTTTGCAAGATGTAGGATCATACTTCTCTTGTTGAGGAACAAACTTCATCTTGGGGTATTTATATTCTTCCCACTCAACTCCATTGGTATTGAACTTTTGTTCAAAACCAACACCTTGATTCTTCGGTTTCTTCCTTGCTTGCGTACAATTTCCTCAAATTGCTTACTCCTGGCAAGGCTCTTGTAAACACCTGTCTCTACAATTCCCTTCAATAAGCTATTTTCTTGCTCAAGTGTAACTTGGCTAAGAGAATCATTAGTGGAATCAAGAGAACTACTAGAAGCAACAATATTGGATTTAGCATGATTGTTGTTACTACTAGATGAAGAATCTTTCTTGCTCTTGTTGCTAGGTTTAACTTGTGGCATGTAAGTAGACAAGAGTAAATGCTTGGCAATGTAAGAAGAACTTTTCTTGTGAAGATCATCATTGATTGCCTTTAAAAACTCATGCTCTTGCTCAAGGTTGAGCTTTTCAAAGCGTAGCTTATCATGTGTCTTTAAAAGTTCTCGATGATTTTCCAAGGTAGTTTCATGAGCTAACTTAAGAGTGTTTAGTTCTTTAGTTAGACGCTCAATCTCCTTCTTATCATCATCATTCGTTTTATCTTGATTAACATGATTAATTGACGTTTCATCATAGTTTTCATCACTAGAGTTTGCAACAAGTAAATCATCATCACCTAGCAAATCATCTTCATCACTATTGAAATCAACATACTCGGGATGTGTTACCTTTGGACCTTTGGACATGAAGCACCTTCCAATTCCTTCATTTGGTGAGTCAAATATGTCGTAGGAGTTGGTTGACACAAGTGCTAGACCGGCAACACCTTCATCTTGAGTATATTCAGAGTCGGAGTGATAAATTCTTTCTGAGTGATTGTCGGAGTCGGAGCCGGATACCCGTTCACCAACATGAGCTTGATGTCTTCCTTTTGTGTAGCTCCTCGATGACTTTTCTTTCCTTCCCGAATCCTTTGTTCTCCGAGAGGGTTTTGGTTCATAACGATCATCTCTACTCCTCCTTTCTCTTGGTGGTGATTCTTCTCTTCTACTTCTTCTTTTGGGAGAATCTTCTCTTCTTTTGTAGGGAGATGTACACCCATTGGAGTAGTGTCCGGGTCTTCCACAATTGTAGCAATTACGCTCACGACTAGAAGATCTTTTTTCATTGTAGGACCTTGACTTGGAACTTCTTTCTTTGCTTCTACTCTTTTAGAACTTGTTGAAGTTCTTTACCATTAGGCTCAATTCTTCATTGAAGATTTGTTTCTCACTCGATGATGTGGGAGCATCACATGAGGCTTTGTAAGCACCACTTGACTTGTTGTGAAGCTCTTCCTTATTCTTGAGTGACATCTCATGAGCAACAATTCTTCCAATGACTTCCGTTGGCTTGACATCTTTGTAATTGGGCATCATTTGGATCAATGTGCACACGGTATCATATTTTCCATCCAAGGCTCTTAGGATATTCTTGATGATGAAATTGTCAGTCATCTCTTCACTTCCTAAGCCGGCAATCTCATTTGTGATGAGAGCAAGCCTAGAATACATTTCAGCGACACCTTCACCATCCTTCATTTTGAACTTGTCAAGTTGACTTTGAAGCACATCCAATTTGGATTCCTTGACGGAGTTGGTACCTTCGTGCATATCAATCAAAGTATCCCAAATTTCCTTTGCATTCTCAAGACGACTGATTTTGTTGAATTCTTCGGGGCACAATCCGTTGAAGAGAATATCACAAGCTTGAGCATTGTATTGTAAAATCTTCAACTCTTCCACGGTAGCTTCACGGTTTGGTTCTCTCCCATCAAAGAATTCACCTTGGAAGCCAATACACACAATAGCCCAAACGGCGGGGTTATGTCCAAGAATATGCAATTTTCATCTTATGCTTCCAACTAGCAAAAATTTATACCATCAAAGTAAGGACCTCTACTGTGGTAATTTCCCTCACTAGACGCCATACTCTCCTAGGTTGTGAAACCAAGGCTATGACCACCAAAAGCTATGGAAATCAAAGAAAATGGAGACCAAAGCTCTGATACCACTTGTAGGATCGAAAGTATATCTAGAGGGGGGTGATTAGACTACTGGACCAAATAAAAATCTAGCCTTTTCCCAATTTTAGTTCTTAGCAGATTTTAGCAACATAGCACAAGTCAACCAATCAACCTACACATGCAATTCTAAGAGTATAGGAGCGGAATGTAAAACAATTGCATATGAAGGTAAAGGGATGAGTTTGAGGGAGCAAACGCAATGTTGACACGGAGATTTTTTATCCATGGTTCCGATAGTTGGTGCTATCGTACATCCACGTTGATGGAGACTTCAACCCATGAAGGGTAACGGTTGCGCGAGTCCACGAAGGGCTCCACCCACGAAGGGTCCATGAAGAAGCAACCTTTTCTATCCCACCATGGTCGTCGCCCATGAAGGACTTGCCTCACTAGGGTAGATCTTCATGAAGTAGGCGATCTCCTTGCCCTTACAAACTCCTTGGTTCAACACCACAATCTTGTCGGAGGCTCCCAAGTGACACCTAGCCAACCTAGGAGACACCACTCTCCAAGAAGTAACAAATGGTGTGCTGATGATGAACTCCTTGCTCTTGTGCTTCAAATGATAGTCTCCCAAACACTCAACTCTCTCTCATAAGATTGGATTTGGTAGAAAGAAGATTTTGAGTGGAAAGCAACTTGTGGAAGGCTAGAGATCAAGAATTATGTGGTTGGAATGGAATATCTTGACCTCAACACAAGTGTAGGTGGTTCTCTCTCAGAAAATATGTATTGGAAGTGTAGGCATGTTCTGATGGCTCTCTACACAAATAAAGAGTGGGTGGATGCGTATTTATAGCCTCCACACAAAATATATCTGTTACACACAAATCACCAAACTCGGTGGGACCGATTCAGAGAACTCGGTCAGACCGATTTGGTTCATAATGTGACCCTTAGGTGTTTCGGTGGGACCGACATGTCAACTCGGTGGGACCGATTTCATTAGGGTTAGGGAATAACGTAATCTCGGTGAGACCGATTACACAAACTCGGTGGGACCGATTTTGGTAATAGACAAACAGAGAGTTGGTCAGGCAAACTCGGTGGGACCGATTCGCTCATCTCGGTTGAACCGAAACGTTACAAAAAGGAAACAGAGTGTTTGCGTTGCAATCTCGGTGGGACCGATCGCTCATCTCGGTTTGACCGAAACGTTACGAAGGGAAACAGAGAGATTACAATCCCATCTCGGTGAGAACGAGATCCCTATCGGTGAGACCGAAAAGACTAGGGTTTCTGGCAGTGGCTATGTCAATTGAACTCGGTGGCGCCGGATAGAAAGAATCGATGGGGCCGAGTTGGATATTTGGTGTGGGACATATGTGGATATGAGAAAGTAGTGGAGGATTTTGTAGCATATCACTAAGCATTTTGATCAAGCACCTCATTAAGAAACTGTCGGGGGTTTGGTGCGACATATGCCAACGAATGGCTTATCATGGTGGGGGCGAGTAGAACGTCGCCGGTGCCTGGAAACGGGATGAGGTGAAGATATGCACGCCGGCGGATCTTACCCAGCTTCGGGGCTCTCCGGGGAGATAATACCCCTACTACTACTCTGCAGGGTCTCCGCATGATCACTATGGCCAAGTGTTTACACGGTTGCTCCTTGAGCTGTTTCTGGTGGTAGAAGAGGGCAAGGCTAGCTCTCTCCTTCTATCTGGTATGGTCTAGAACTACTGGGATCCAACCCCTTGCATGGGTGCCCTGGGGGGGTTTATATAGGCCTAGCCCCAGGGGTACAATGGTAATTCGACTGGGCGCGGACCCAGCCGTCAGTGCCGCCGACCTCCGACTTTTCCGCCGACTGCTGGGGCCCGCCGACTGGTGGGCCCCGCCAACTAGTCTGGTACGGAGCCGACAGGCCGCGTCCGCCGCGGGCGGGTCTTGCCGGCCGCTGATTACTGTAGCCGTGCTTCTGATGACGCAGGCTTGGTCATGGGGTCGTGGCAACAGCCTCGCCGCCTGGCGGGCGATCACTGTGGCCACTCCCCATCTCATCTTGATTAATGGCGCGTGGACCCCGGGGGAGGGCTCGGCCGACTCCCCCGGGCCGACTCCCGATGGGTCCGACTGGCGGTTCTCCTACCGTCTCCCGAGGTCTCGCTTACTGGTGGGCCCCGCTGCCTCCAGGCCGTACAGACAACCCGTCATGGGCGTAGGACTTGGTACTGTGGTGCTGATGTCAGGGCCCGCCAGGCAACAGTGCCACGCCGCACGGAGATCTTCCCGGGTACGGTGTGCTGTGGCCATGCCTGCCCTTGGTAAGGGGCGGGAGCGGGCTTCACTGTAGCCACGCTTCCGCCCCGTCCCCTTTGATGAGGTCATGGGTTTGCTGGAGTCGCCGGCCGACTCCCCAAAGCCGGCTTCTCTAGAAGTCATCCCTGGAACTTGGCCGCCCTGCCGTTGACTGATCAGGAGACGGCTCTTCGCCCTGGGGTCTTGAGGGGCGCAGCCTGCCCCGATGTCTTGAAAGGTCATGGGACTCGGGTTGGCCTACCCGTGGCCCATTACTCCGATAGTTGTCCCCGAAGCTGGTGAGGCGCCACGGACGATCGGCCGAGAAGCCTCATGTAACACCCTCGATGCGACTATAGCTCCCACGTGTCGAGGCACGACTTAGAGACATAATCGCATTGAAGGCATATGTCACAAGTTAGGCAATCTCCACAACATCTCATGTAATATAGATAATAAAAGGGGAGATAACATAGTTGGCTTACACTCGCCACGTCAATCAAGTACATAAATAACATTACATCATCCAAACACTCATGGCCCGACTACGGCGCCAAAATAAAAGAGAACCCAACATGCGACACGGTCCCGATCACCCCCAACTGGGCACCACTACTGATCATCAGGAAAGGAAACATAGTAACATTGAGAGTCCTCGTCGAACTCCCACTTGAGCTCAAGCGCGTCACCTGGAGCGGAATCATCAGGCCCTGCATCTAGTGTAATAGTAATCTATGAGCCACAGGGACTTAGCAATCTCGCACCCTCGTGATCAAGACTATTTAAGCTTATAGGTAAGGCAAGGTAAATATATGTGGAGCTGCAGCAAGCGACTAGCAAATATGGTAGCTAACTTATTCGCAAAAGAGAGCTAGAAGAGGAGGCAAAGCGCGAGCGAGAAACTAGAGAATACCCTGCGCAAGCATTACTCCAACACCGTGTCCAATTCCCGGACTCCACCGAGAAGAGGCCATCACGGTAACACACTCAGTTGATTCATTTTAATTAAGTTAAGGTTCAAGTTATCTACAACCGAACATTAACAAAATCCCATCTGCCCATAACCGCGGGCACGGCTTTCGAAAGTTCAAATCCCTGCAGGGGAGTCCCAACTTAGCCCATGACAAGCTCTCACGGTCAACGAAGGAATAGACCTCCTCCCAAGGCGTTCCGATCAGACTCGGTATCTCGGTTCTTCAAGACACTTCGACAGGTTAAAACAAGACCAGCAACACCACCCGAATGCGCCAACAAATCCCGATAGGAGCTGCACATATCTCGTTCTCAGGGCACACTCAGATGAGCTCTTCATACAACTAAAACCAAACCTCGAGTTTCCCCGAGGGGGCGCTGCACAGGACTCTAGTTTGGACCAACACTCAGAGGAGCACTGGCCCAGGGGCGGTTTAAAATAAGATGACCCTAGGGCTCCAGTAACCCAAGGGAAGAAGAGGCTAGGTGGCAAATGGTAAAACCAAGGTTGGGCATTGCTGGAAAAGCTTTAATCAAGGCGAACTATCAAGGGGTTCCCATTATAACCCAACCGCGTAAGGAACGCAAAATCCGGGAACATAACACCGATATGACGGGAAACTAGGGCGGCAAGAGTGGAACAAAACACTAGGCGGGAGGCCGAGCCGTCCACCCTTTACCAAGTATATAGATGCATTAAGATAACAAGATAATATAATGATATCCCAGCAAGTAAATAAATGTTCCAACAAGGAACGACCACCAATATTCACCTGCAACTAGCAACGCTATAAGAGGGGCTGAGCAAAGCGGTAACAATAGCCAATCAACGGTTTGCCAGGACATGGTGGGTTAGAGGTTTGACATGGCAATTTGGGAGGCTTTAAAGCAAATGGTAGGCATCGTAGCATTGGCATAGAAAAAGAGCGAGCAAACTAGCATAGCAAAGATAGTAGTGATTTCGAGGGTATGATCATCTTGCCTGCACAGTTGTCAGAGTTGACTGGATCCTCGAAAGCAAACTCAACGGGCTCCTCGTTAGCGAACTCGTCTCCCGGATCAACCCAAATAAGACAAACAAGCAACAGGACACAATCAACCACGTGCAAGGATCAAACAATAGGATGCAATGATGATATGCTATGCGGGATGCATATGCAAGATTTGACAAGGGATGCATGAACCTGGCCTCAACTTGGATATCCAAGTTTGCCACTGGAAATATGAGATGAAATCACTTGAAAACGATATAAAGAACACCGGAATCGGAGTTACGGTTTGGAAATGGCAAGCGATTCAAATATGACACCGGTCTGTGATTTACAGCAAGTAGCCATCTAAATGCAATGAGATGAACATGCTACAGCACCCAAACATGGCATAAAAATACATGGCAGGGATGCATGCAAGATGCTTAACAAAAGTCTAGCACTGAGCTACGGCCAAATCATCCATTAACAGGTTCAAACAAGCATGGCAAAAATGCATATGGCAAACAGATCTCAGACTTAGTGAAATTAACACTAGTCTGGAATTTCAGATCAGGTAGCACACTTCGGAGCAACAAAACTATATGCTATAGGACCTGAACATGGCAAAGCAGAGCATGGCATGGAGCTACTAAAAGAGCTTAACAAAAGTCCCTTAGTGACCTTGAGCCAAAAGGGATCAGAAAATACAATTGCAAGCATGTGAACATGGCAAAAACATAATCAGTTTTCAGACTTCGTGAAAACTGGCACATGCTGAAACATATCTCAAGTAGGCATGTTTACGAGCTCGATGCACTCACTATGGAGCAAGTCATGACAAGCTAAGCATACATCCATCAAGAACACACAAAAGTCAAGCTAGACAAGGCAAGAACAATAGCATAGCATGCACGGATCATCTACAACATCATCGCAAAATTGCAAACAAGTTGACAATCTGCCCAGATTCACAAAGTAGCAAACGTAGAGCTCGATTGACTCAAGCTAGGGTGCTCCATAATTTCAAACAAAGACATGGATGGATAGAGCACTACAAGATTAACAAAACATCCTTACTAAGCATCCTCAAAAGAGGCACGGATCACTAGGAAACAACATGAACATATGGCCATATGAGATAAACAGGTCAAGGACTTAGTGGAAATGCTAAGTCCCTGAAATCAGAATTACCGAGTGCACCACTTTGCAAGCTCGTGCTAGTCACCACACACATCACAATAATACAGGGGTTACACCTCTGGAAAGATGACAAAACCCTTAACAAAACATATGTAGGGCTCATGGGCAGATCAGGTACACAACAATCATGGCAAAAATGACAAAAAAGCTAAATGGAGTAGCAGATCTGACAATTATCTCAAGTATCCCTCTTCTAACAGCATTTCGGGCATCAAGATGAACTCAAATGAAAATGATGCAATGGAATGGAATGATGTACTCTCTGAGATGAACATTTTGATATGCTATATGCCAAAAATGGAGCTACGGATGCGGAGATACGATGCTATGAACATGAGCACATGGATCTGAAATCTCAGGACTTAGGAAAAAAATCAAGGTCAACCCTAGGGTTAGCTCGGATCTGGATCTGGCGCACGCCGACCGAGGATGGCCGGCCCCGGAGTTCGCGCTCGCCGGAGCTGCGGGCTTCACCGGAGTCGAGGGAGAGACGAGGAGGCGCGGGATCCGGCG
This sequence comes from Triticum dicoccoides, assembly GCF_002162155.2. Lineage (NCBI taxonomy): Eukaryota > Viridiplantae > Streptophyta > Magnoliopsida > Poales > Poaceae > Triticum > Triticum dicoccoides. Next base: position 232,208,239 of record NC_041384.1, on the reverse strand, counting down.
TGGGGGAGGCGGCGAGGCCGCCGCGGACGGCGCGGGCGGCGGGCGACGACGTGCCGGCAGGAAGGCGGCGGATGGCGGCGGGCGATGGGGCGCGGCGCCGTGGAGCGAGGAGGCAGGCGGCGGGGCGCGCGGGGCCCGGCTCGGCGGCGGGGAGGGCCGCGCGCGGGCCAGGCGGGCCGGCGCGGGCGAGGCGGCGGGGATGTGGGCGCACGTCCACGTGGCGGCGCGCGATTGGGTCCGGGCGGGCGGCGGACGGTGTCCAGCCGCCACGGACGTGTCCGGCGTGGCGCGGTGGATTTTTTTTAGGGTTAGAGGAGGAGGGGATCCGGGATTTCGGGGAGAGACCTATTTATAGGCATAGAGGGAGCTAGGAGAGTCCAAATGAGGTGCGGTTTTCGGCCACGCGATCGTGATCGAACGATCTAGATGATGGAGAAGGCTTAGGTGGGTTTTGGGCCAAATTGGAGGGGTGTTGGGCTGCAACACACACGAGGCCTTTTCGGTCCCTTGGTTAACCGTTGGAGTATCAAACGAAGTCCAAATGATACGAAACTTAACAGGCGGTCTACCGGTAGTAACCCAAGGCCGCTTGGCAAGTCTCGGTCCAATCCGGAAATGTTTAATCCCCACACACGAAAGAAAGCTAGAAATGAGCACCGGAGGAGAACGAAGCGCCAGAATGCAAAACGGACAAGGGGGGAAATGCTCGAATGCATGAGATGAACACGTATGCAAATGCAATGCACATTATGACATGATATGAGATGCATGACAACGATAACAACACACGGGGACAAAAACCCGAACTTGAGAAAATAAAATAACTTAACGCCGAAACGACAAGAGTTGGAGTACAAATTGGGAAAGTTACATCCGGGGTGTTACAACACTCCACCACTACGAAAGGATCTCTTCCCGAGATCTAGGACTGAAAGAACGCCGGGTACTCAGAACGGAGGTGATCCTCGCGTTCCCAGGTAGCTTCACGGTCGGAATGGTGTGACCACTTGACTTTGAGAAATTTGATTGACTTGTTGCGAGTCTTGCGTTCAGTCTCTTCGAGAATAGCAACGGGGTGCTCACGATAGGAGAGATCTTCTTGGAGCTCAATGTCCTCGAAGTTGACGGTGCGATCAGGAGTCTTGAAGCACTTTCGGAGCTGAGAGACATGGAACATGTCATGAACATTTGCAAAGTTTGAAGGAAGCTCGAGTTGATAGGCGAGATCGCCTCTCTTGCTGACAATCTTGAAAGGTCCCACGTATCTGGGGGCAAGCTTCCCTTTGATACCGAAGCGACGAGTACCTTTCATAGGAGAGACGTGGAGGTAAACATGATCTCCGATCTCGAAAGCCAAATCACGGTGCTTACTGTCATAGTAGCTCTTCTGGCGGGATTGGGCTGCTTTGAGGTTATCTCGAATGACTTTGCACATTTCCTCTGCCTCTGTGATTAATTCATTACCCAAAAGCTGACGTTCACCGGTTTCAGACCAGTTGAGAGGGGTACGACACTTCCTGCCATACAGAATTTCAAATGGGGCCTTGCCCAAACTTGCTTGAAAACTGTTGCTGTAGGAGAATTCAGCATAAGGAAGACAATCCTCCCACTTCATGTCGAAGGAGATCACACAAGCCCTGAGCATGTCTTCAAGAATCTGATTGACACGCTCGACTTGACCGCTAGTTTGAGGATGGAAAGCTGTGCTGAAGCGGATGTTGGTGCCCATGGCCTTCTGAAAAGAATCCCAAAACTTGGAGGTAAAGATGATGCCACGGTCTAAAGAGATCACTTGTGGAATACCGTGCAGAGAGACAATCCGAGAGGTATAGAGTTCCGCCAATTGAGCTGCAGTGATCGACTCTTTGATAGGCAGAAAATGAGCCACTTTAGTGAGTTTGTCGATGACAACGAATATAGCATCATTGCCACGCTTGGACTTTGGAAATCCAGTCATGAAGTCCATTTCAATGTGGTCAAACTTCCATTCTGGAATGGCAAGAGGTTGGAGGAGACCAGCTGGCCATTGGTGTTATGCCTTCACTCTTCCGGAAACATCACATTCATTCACGAATTGAGAAATCTCGCGCTTCATTCGAGTCCACCAATAAGCCTGCTTGAGGTCCTGATACATCTTCGTGCTCCCAGGGTGGATGGAGAGGAGAGAATTGTGAGCCTCGTTCATGATCACTTTACGGAGGTCACCTTTGGGCACAACAATATGATCCTCGAAGAAGAGAGTGTCCTTGTCATCAAGGCGGTAGCACTTGTACTTGGGTTGACTCTTGGCAACCCCAATCTTCACCTTTTTCACCATAGCATCAAGAAGATGAGCTTGGCGAATCTTGTCTTCCAAGGTAGGAGAGACTTGAAGGTTAGCGAGGAAACCTTGAGGAACAACTTGCAGGTTAAGTTTACAGAAAGCTTCACAAAGCTCGGGTTGATAAGGCTTAAGAATCAGACTGTTGCAGTAAGCCTTCCTGCTCAATGCGTCAGCAATCACATTGGCCTTGCCTGGAGTATACTCGATACTCGGATTATACTCTTGAATCATTTCGACCCATCGAGTTTGCCTGAGGTTGAGATTAGGCTAAGTGAAGATGTACTTGAGACTCTTGTGATCAGTGAAAATGTCCACTTTTCTTCCCAATAAGAGATGTCTCCAAGTCAAAAGAGCATGCACAACTGCCGCCAACTCGAGATCATGAGTGGGGTAGTTCTTCTCATTGGGCTTCAACTAGCGAGAGGTATAAGCAACAACTTTCTTCTCTTGCATCAATACTGCGCCAAGACCTTGGAGAGAGGCATCACAAAAGACCTCGTACGGCTTGGATTCATCAGGCGGAGTCAGAACTGGAGCAGTGATCAATTTCTCTTTCAAAGTGTTGAAAGCAATATCACACTCCGGAGACCAAACGTACTTGACGTGTTTCTGGAGAATATTAGAGAGAGGCTTCATGATCTTAGAAAAGTTTTCAACAAATCTTCGGCAATAGCTTGCGAGACCGAGGAAGCTACGGAGTTGCTTCACGTTCTGAGGAGGTTCCCAATTCACAATTGCAGACACCTTCTCAGGATTCACCGCAATACCCTTGGCAGAGATGATATGACCAAGATAAAGCACCTCATCGAGCCAAAATTCACACTTGGAGAACTTGGCGTAGAACTGATGTTCCCTGAGCTTATCGAGAACCAAACGCAAGTGCTTGGCATGATCTTCCTTGTTCTTCGAGAAAACCAGAATGTCGTCGAGATAGACCAAAACGAAGGCATTGGTGTAGGCGTTGAAGATGAAGTTCATCATGCGAGAGAAAGTCGGAGGAGCATTGACGAGGCCAAAAGACATGACAGTGTATTCATATGAACCATAGCTTGTCCTAAAAGCAGTCTTGGGAATATCTTGCTCACGGATTCGAATTTGATGATAACCCATACGAAGATCAAGCTTGGAGAATACTTGAGCACCTTTGAGTTGTTCGAACAGCTCGTTGATGTTGGGAAGTGGGTATTTGTTCTTGATGGTCTTCTTGTTCAATGGACGGTAATCAACACAAAGTCGGTCCGTTCCATCCTTCTTCTTCACAAAAAGAACACCACATCCCCATGGAGAAGAAGTAGGCCGGATGAGACCCATTTTCTCTTGAATATCGAGTTGCTTCTTCAGCTCCTTCAACTCTTCAGGTCCGAGCTTGTAAGGACGCTTGCACACAGGTTCCATGCCAGGCTCAAGATCAATAACGAATTCAACTGGCCGGTGCGGAGGCATTCCTGGAAGCTCTTCTGGAAAGACGTCTTGATATTCGCAAACGACTGGAATTTGCGAGATGGCATCGAGTTCACCCTTCTCATTGAGAGAAAATAGACGGATAGTATCATCACGAGCGGCAAAGACAATTACATCCTCAAACGAATAAGTCAATTGAATCTGCCTGGCTGCACAATCAAGCTGAGCCTTGTGCTTAGAAAGCCAATCCATTCCGAGAATAAGATCAATATCCGAGTTACCAAGAACCACCGAAGAATAGAGAAACTTGTAATCACCCAATGTGATAGAGATATCGGGAGCAACCAAACTAGAAGTCAAAAGCTTGCTGGGAGAAACAAATTGCATGACTTTGGGCATGATCTCAGTCTCAACATTGTGCTTCAATGCAAAAGGGCATGACAAAAAGGAATGCGATGCACCAGTGTCAAAAAGAACTTTTGCAGGAATATTGTTAACAGGAAGGTTACCCCATGATGACATCTGACGAGTCCTCTGCCTGAGCTGCATTCATCAAATTGACCTTGGCGTGCTTGGGGTTATGCTTGACCACAGCTGTACTTGCCGATCTGGCAAGAGGAGGAGAAGGAAGACGCCTCTGGTTGAAACACTTGTTGGCATAGTGACCCTTCTGTTGGCACTTGTTGCACGTGACCTCTGAAACTGGACGGTGGTGCGGGGCACTCGATCTTGGAGCTTGAGACGAAGTCTTGTTATGAAAGCCAGGGTTGGGTGGGTGGGAAGATCCACTGCCACCTTTGCTCTTCTGCTGATACGGCTGACGGAACGGAGGAGGAGGAAGCCAATACTTCTGCTGCTTGGCCACTTGAGTAGAGGAAGAAGGAGTAACATCTCTGACTCGCTTCTTGGAAGCATCACACATCAATTGAGCAGCCTCTTGCTTCAATGCCATGTTGTAGAACTCATCGTACCTCAAGGGCTCAAAGAGAACAAGAGCTAGCTGAATTTCTTCTTTGAGACCACCCCTGAACTGGTATATCATGCTCTTCTCATCAGGTACGTCCTGCTTGGCAAAGCGGGCGAGCTTCTGAAACAACTTGTTGTAGTCATAGACAGACAAAGAGCCTTGCTTCAGGTTGCGGAATTCCTCACGCTTGCTTTCAACCACGCTCTGAGGGATATGATGAGCTCGGAAATCTTGATGGAATTCATCCCAAGTGATAACACGTCCACCTCTGGAATCCTTGTACTGCTGGAACCATTCTGCAGCTTGATCTTTGAGTTGGAAGGAAGCGAACTTGACAAAGTCCTCAGGCCTGACGTTACTGCACTCGAAATGCTTGCACAGATCCACAAGCCAATCGTCAGCATCGGTTGCCTCAACACAATTGCTAAAAGTCTTTGGCCCGTTAGCAAGGAACTGGTTGAGTGTAGCAAAGTGACTCTGATTGTTGCCTTGGTTCCCTTGGTTGCCTTGATTGCGCTCTTGAAGAATTTGCATGATCAACTGTGTGTTTGCATTGGTTGCGGCCATCACAGCTTGCCATGCCTCCGGAGGAGGGGGAGGTGGTGGCGGATCAGGATTCGGAGTCATGCGCGTTGGAGGAGCCATCCTGAAGAGGTTGACATCCATTAGCAAATTGATAGACAAATATTGAAGCTGAATCCAACGGAATGAAAATTGCAACATATAGTCTTCACATCCGAACAAAATGAACGAATGCATTCCTCTTGAAATGGTCACATATCCTTAAATTGAGAAGCCACGTAGAATTAAGGTAGAGAAATAAATCAACAAGGTACGGATCAAGAACGAATAATCGGTAAGAAATCCCAATCTCAAACCAATATCCGTGGAAGAAGAACTAGAGCTACTAGAATTCCCACCTATGAATGTCAGGACCCCGACTCAATGCCACATCGATCTAGCATGTAACACTTCATATCACTTTGCGGCCTCACGCACGGTATTCCCACGGGTGTCGCCTTACCTTTGCCCGGGACCGTTTGCGCCTTTTGGCACACGTATATGATAGTGTCGCTAGCATCCATATGATAAGGAGCCCGGGCTGACATGGCTAGTCGTAAACCCAAAGTGGCACAAACTTACAGGGATAGGCATCCATGACCCAGCATCGAACGTGTCGGTCATCAGCGAGTGAATCCAGGCTGTAGCACTGGGCTAGCAGGACTCCGGTGAACCGGGCTGTAGCGGGCTAACAGGACTCCGGTATTCATCGCGTGACATTTCCCCGAAGGGACAGACACAGGAACGAAGAAGGACACATGCCGGCCAGCCTAAGTGTTCCAGAGCAGTAGCAAGCTACCATGGCTCAGTGGAAACACTAGGACACATTTCCCGGTAAGAGAGGCTACTAAGGATAAACAACTAGATAGCCAGATCCCACACATACCGAGCATTTCAATAACATACACACAATATGCTCGATATGTGCAAATACAACATGGCATCACAACATGACTCTACAACTCAAGTATTTATTCAATAGGCTCCGATGAGCGAGATATTACAATCATGGATCTCATGACCCAACAATCAGAGCATACAAGTCAAAGCACATGCGGAAGCTATGATGTCTGAGTACAGACATCTAGAAATGAAAAAGGCTGAGAAGCCTGACTATCTATCAGATCCTGCCGAGGGCTCAAGATCGTAGCTGAGGTAACAAGCTAAACGTCGGAGTCCACGTGGAACTACTAGTGAGACTGAAGTCTCTCTGCAAAAAACATAAATTAAGCAACGTGAGTACAAATGTACCCAGCAAGACTTACATCAGATCTATCTACATATGCATCATTATCAACAAAGGGGGTGGTGGAGTTTAACTGCAGCAAGCCAGCTTTGACTCGGTGGCTAACCTGAACTACGACTGCAAGTAACTCTTTTGACGTGGCGCACACGAGTCCACATATTCACCATATCAATACACCACTATGGATCCGCTCCCGTCTCCCTACGAGAACGCCATCCATAGCACTCACGCTTATCTTGCGTATTTTAGAGTATCCACTTTCACTTGTCTATGAACTATGCAAGGGGTCCAAGTTTCCATATCCGAGGAATCCGGCTATTCGAATAGATGATGTTAACCCTGCAGGGGTGTACTTCTTCACACACGCTCTCGCCACTTATCGCCCTGTACACGTCATGTACCTCGGCAACCTTCAAGTGGAAGCCGGGCGAGGGAGTCGGCCACGACCTGACTAACCGAACAAGTCTCTAGTCCAGGTTTATCGCCTATTCGGGTTCCATCCGCAAGGAGATCCGGCCGGGGTGTCGCTCACGGCCCCAAACGATGTGAGCAGGGTTCCCAAGCCCACCATCTGGGTGCCACTTGGTACACCGTGCCACTGTGCCTAGTCTGTCCCAAGCCCACCTGTACCGGGTGCCACTTGGTAGACTACTAACACTACCTACAAACACCAGAAACTAGTTGCAACTCCTGGACAGAGATCATGTTGATTAATAAGTCGAGAGGGGCACTTAAGCATTCCAATGTGTGGTAGTAGCTGGTCATGGATCACAAACACAGAACTCAGTTCCTGAGGACGGCTGCAATGAGACAACCCACCATGTACTCCTACATGGCCTCTCACCGCTACCTTTACCAAAACGTGTTCACACACTTAGCTCACACACAGTAGGACATGTTCACACGCCTCTGATTCATCCCCGATGAATCAGACCTGACTCATCTCTAAGCAGTAGCAGGCATGACAAACAAACATGAATGAGTAGGCACAACAGGGCTCAAACAACTCCTACTCATGCTAGTGGGTTTCATCTATTTACTGTGGCAATGACAGGTCATGCAAAGGATAAAGGGGTTCAGCTACCGCAGCAAGTAACAGATGAATCGTTGTTGTCCTAATGCAGTAAAAGAGAGCAGGAGCGAGAGAGTGGGATTTTATCGGAATGAACAAGGGGTTTTGCTTGCCTGGAACTTCTGAAGATAATATAGCTCTTCGTCGGTGTCATTGATCACATCGCCGGTACACGTCTATCGAGAGGGGACAATTACCGGCAAACAAGGAAAACACAATCAATGCAATGCGACAATATGATGCATGCTATGACATGGCAATATGAATGTGTTTTGGGCTAATGCACTTAGCTATGATTTAAATGAAGTTGGTTTGAATACATGATTCAAATTCCAACTCCATATATGATTATTTAAATGACCTTTATTTGTTTTGTCCAAAACAGAGGACAACCATTGTTCAAACATGCATGAAAATGGTACAGATGGATTCCTTGAATTTTTCTGATAATTTTTCATATATAAATTATTTAATTTGGAGTTACAGTTGATTTTATATGATTTTTCGAAGTTTTGGATATTTTCTGAAATAAATAAATCATTTCTGATTTATTTAAAAACTCCAGAAAACATTTACTGCGTCAGTATGACATCACCCTGACGTCATCAGGTCAACAGGGCGGGTCCAAGTCAAACCTGACGTGTGGGGGCCACACGTCGGTGTCACAGGGCTGCTTAGCTCACTGACAGGTGGGACCAGGTCAACAGCCACGTCAGCTTGGTCAAAACTGATGTGTGGGCCCACGGTGGTTAGGTTAAGACTTAACAGAAAATGATAAGGATTAAATAAGGGCGTGGGGCCCATACGTCAGTGGCTCTGGGGAGGGTTAGCTGGCCGTGATTAGTGCTAATCACGCGGCCACGTCGGCTAGTGACGCCGGCGACCATGGCGACGGCGGGACCTCGTCGGAGTTGCTCGGGATGGCGCTACAGCCCGTGGCTGGTCACGCTGAGGGCACCAAGAGGGAGCCCGTGCTCCCGCGCATCTAGTGGCGCACGCAGCTGGGCACAGGGAGGCCGGGCTTCGCCGGAAACGGGCTCCTGGCGGTGGCCGAAGTTCGGGCGTCGGGCATTTCGACGCTGCTGCTCACAAACGAGGGAGCTGAGGTGCTGGAGGGGCTCTACGGGTCGCGGCAAGCACAACGGGTGCACGCCCGTGACCAAATGGTCACCGGGGTTTCGCCGGCGACGCGCCCGTGCGCGGAGCATCTCGGCTCCGATAGAGGGGGCGGCTAGAGCTCGAAATCGGACATGGGGTTAGGGGGAAACGAAGCAGGGGCTCACGGGGATCATGCAGGGAGGGTCAGCGAGCTCGGGGAAGCACTAACGGCGGCGAATCGACGGCGACCATCGGCGGCGGTCGAGGATGAAGACGATGGCGTGGAGGCGATGCAGGGCTTCCCGAGGGGCTTGGCTCGGTGGGGAGGAAGAGGGGATCGAGGCGGAGCTCCCTGGGGCGTCTGTGAGGCGTGGGGGTGGCGGTGGCCGCGAGGGAGCTCATCGGTGGCGGCGGCTCCATTCGGTCCGGGCGGGAGAGAGGGAGCAGAGGAGGGAGGGTCGAGGGGGGAGAGTGAGCGAAACGGTCAGCGGGATCGGGACGGCCTGCGGGAGTCGTCCACGCGTCCAGGGGCTCGTCGGCAAGCAGGAGGTGGCCGCGCGGCCGTGCGCGTGCGAGCACGCAGCTGCTTCGGGGTGAGGGGAGGAAGACGACGGAGGGCTGCAGTGGTGGGCTGGGTCGGCTTCTGCAGCAGGCCGCACAGGTAGGCGCCAGGTAAGTACTCTCTCTCTCTCTCTGTTTCCTCTTTTCTATTTTCTGCAATTTGTTTTTGATTTGATTTAAAATATCAAATCATTTAATAAAATCCTAGAAACAATTATGGGTGCTTTCTGAATTATTTCAGTGACCCTTAACAATTTCCAACATTTATTTGAACATTTAAATTATTTATAGTATTTAAATGCCCAAAGTCAAATACAATATGGTTTACTCAAAAATCCAAAAATGTCTTGGAAAAATATCCATCATCTCTGGAAATGGTTTTCACCCTTTTCCATTAATCATGAACATTTTTGCAAACCAATTTGGGTTCTTTGAAAAATATTTTGAAGTTGAACCTATTTGCATTGCTTTGGTGCTAGGGCTTGGTCCTCCCCATTTCAAATTCATGAACTTCAAACATGATGCATGAATGCCTTGATGCAACTAATGACAGACAAATTCTAGGGCTGTGACAACTCACCCCCACTAAACAAGAATCTCGACCCGAGATTCAAGCGTAGGGTAGGATGAAGGGGGAACGCAAATTAACATAATCTTCACGATCCAGGTTGCACATCACAAGAGTGTTGATTTGATCCTCATCTTTGTCTCGACGTCTTGCTTTGAGAACTCCAGCCAACATGACAACGAGAAGAAAGGAAAAATCTAGAACAATCTATCTTCGAGAAGACCGAACAACTCAGGATCAACTCATGGGATGAGACATAGCAGCATCTCTCGAGCTGAGACACGAGATGCACATCAAGAGGGGTGGAAAGAAACGGATGACGAAGGTTCACTAGGTGGACAATAATTTCAGACTTAAGAATGTGGTGACCGGTTGTCAATGTAGCGAGGAGTTGAATTGCCATGATACCATAACGATGCACCTTAGAGAAGGTGACTCGTAGAAATATCCAAGTGGCAAAAAGAATTACCTTTGATTTAAGGATCATTGAAACTCTCTAAACCAGCCTAAGGCAATTCTCGAGCAATCGTTTGGAGGGGGTCGATAGAATGGCATACTCGGACTTGGATGATGTGGATTACCTTGTTGAAGACAACGTAATGGATGAATTTGCTTATCACCGGAAATGGAAGAGATCCATGGTAGAATGGCACATTGGCGGTGCAAGCTGGGAACAAAATGCAAATGCTGGGAATGATTCTGGTAACTAGGGAAGAACCCAACAATAGAGAGTGAATTCACTGTTGAAAAGGTCATAGCATTGCCAAGGAAACTGAGAGGAATCCCAGTTAATGCCGATGATAACACGTAGCGCTTGTGCGTGCTCTCAAGAACTTGAGCATTTCCACAATCATCAAGGTTTTATCAACATCCATGTCAAGGGTGCTAACAACACAACATACTACCATGATGGCTAATGATGGATGATGCAGATGCAAAGGAAGATAACACTTTCTCAGATTTCACCTTAGCGAGGCCAAGGAGACAAAATCTGGACGATCGACCGAGAGGCATTTAGCACTCCGCTCCTAATGTTCTCCTTGATGTGCTAGTGTAACCCATTCATAGATATGGTTTGATATCTAGAACATCAACTAAAAGGTCGGACTTCGGGAACACAAAAATCATAAGGCACAACTAGGGAGTAAATCCTACGAAGTCCTTATGGGAAGGTGGCCAACTTCTTCAATCAAGATACTGCAATAATAGGTCTTTCGGCTGGTTGGTGCTGGCCACAACATCCACTTTACCAGTTATCGAGGGACCAATATTATAGTTCTTGGGGAAATGTTCCAACCATCAAGTCTGCCTGAGATTCAGATCTGGTTGGTGTCAGGATATTCCAGACTCATCGAGTCTAGGAAGAAAAACGAAAGTTTGCAACACAAATCAACGAGATGACGTTGCGAGATTCTCGGGGAATGAACTACGATAGCAAGCTCCAAAACATGAGCTGGTTCTGCTACACACATGTGAACACGTTGTCCCAGACAAACATTATCACATGGTAGTCTTACAACAAAACACAACCGAGTTCAGGTGGGGAACCATCATCGTGGATAACGAAGTCCTTGCATAAGTCATATGATTAGCTCTTATGAAGGAACTTCATCTCCTTGAACAAATCAATCAGTGGGTTGGTGTGCTCGGGACACATATGGAATGAAGGTTGCAAGTCTCTAGACCACAGAATACTTCGCACGTGTGCATGACTGATTTGGGATGATTCCAGAGGAAAACAAAAACAATCTTTCTCAAATTCATGGCGGCAACTTTCACCAAATGCACGTGTATAAGAGGAAGTCACTCCTTTCATCAAACAAGTACTTCATGAGCTAGCATGAAGAAAATGCTTCCAAAAGTTTCCAACACTAGCTTAATGTTCAGCAGAATTACGGAGAAGACAAAATGATGTTGATGGGCTCAACAACAGATCATCGAGATTTCCATGAAGATGGAATTCCACGACTAGGTGAACATGGTGATAGCATTGGTCAGACCAAAGATGTAATGGTGTATGCTCGAGGAGTCAACCACGAGTAAGACAACATTACGAGCATCGTTGGTACTGATTTGATTTGACGATAGCCCACACTCAAATCAAGGGATTGATAAGACAATAGGTCCAGCAACTGATCACAGGGACCAATCGATGAAGATATCATCTTTCTTCAACACACACTACACAAGAATATCCCTTTGGAACGAACTAAGTCAGGCAAGCTTTTATCTTCCAACTCTCCAAGTTGTCGTTTAGCTTAACCAACTAGCTCAGGGATATCCAACACGGATTCTTGGAGAAAGGGTGGTTTACAAGAAACCAACTTTATCACGAGCTCAACATAGCGGTCAGGTAACAACCTGGTAATACCTCCGAGAAGATCTTCGAGAAATCACGAACCACCGATATGTTACTAAGCTCGAGAACAATCTCGCTTTTGAGGGCCAGACGATATGATCAAATGAGTGAGGACTTGACAAAATCCTAACTCATTGATTGAAAAATGCGCCAGGAGTAAGGACTAGGTAGCACGATCAATCTTAGAATGATGACTCAATAATCAGCACGCTAAGAATGAGGTTGTTGTCCATTTAACTACCAAGCAACGGAGTTGCTAGCAGTATTGATTTCACACACCACGATTCACTTATCAGCATTCCGGTTACAATAACACAGGAACCGAGGAATGAACAATGATGGCAAGAAGTATCACTGTACCAAGAGTTCATAGGATGGTGTGCCATTCCTATAACAATCCCGATATAAAGATGGTAATACTCCAAGGTAGAGCAGAGCAAAAGCTGGATTAGCAATTTGATCTGCGGAGCACAACTTCTTTGACCCAATCCTGGATATGGAAGAGGTACTGGAGTTTGTTTCTCCTAATCATTCCGGAATAGAATGGCTTGACAGACCACAAGAGTAATAGGCATCAATGAACGCATGCACACATAATCTTGACTATCAATTGATAGACGAGGGTCATAATGCAACTAAAGAGAACAACTCAAAGGAACATATAATTTTTTGAGTTGTGGATGCATAGATTAGTTTGTCGAACCAGGTTCAACATAATTCTTCCGGATAACCCATGCAGAAAGGTTGAGCTGGCAGGGTCACAATATAGCATGGAGAACTCATCGAGAGCACTCTTGTTGTCATCTTTTGGTTCAAAAGAACTCCTGCCAAGAATGGTTCATGGTAATTGGAAGAAAGATGTACCACGAACCTCGAGGACTAACGCAAAGGTTACTAATATCCTAAAGGAACTAGCACACACTATCAACATGAAGTAAGTAGAGTGAATCTCGGGTTCAAAACCCAGGAGTAGAATACCTACTACTAAGTAGCATCACGGAATGCTTTCGAGAATAAAGGCCAGAATCTTCACACTGGGAACACAAAAACATGGCTAAACTACTAGATGATCCCCTAAGACACCTAGGGTCATAATACCAGCTCCAACATATATGTCAAGACAATAAAGTACCTCAACTCACTAATTTGTGTGATTAATCTGACCAAAAGGACATCGGGAACGGGAAGAAGGGATTTGCAAATTGCTTCAGACTATTTAGAAACCTGGGATGACTCGGACAGCATAACAGCTGTAAATGCTCAAAAAGATTTGAGACATTCACAAAAATGGTGGCATAACCACTCAGAAGCACAATATCAAAGTTTCGAGATCAACAATTAACATACAGAAGTAATAGGAACTGAAACGAGGCTTAAGTCCAACAATCTATGAGTCTACGGATTAGTAACACGTGATCCTAATAGAAAGAAGAGATAGCCTAGTTCTTAATCCCCGTAGGAAAGATAAGATGATGACTCAGATCAGAAGGCCATGAGGTATAAGGAGTAAAAGAGCCTTACGTTCCATCCCACAATCAATTCCCTTATATAACTAAAGAATTTCTAGACCCAACTTCGACCAGTTTGGCTTGGTAATCCTACAGGCAGTCAAGCTCTGATACCAACGCTGTCAGGACCCCGACTCAATGCCACATCGATCTAGCATGTAACACTTCATATCACTTTGCGGCCTCACGCACGGTATTCCCACGGGTGTCGCCTTACCTTTGCCCGGGACTGTTTGCGCCTTTTGGCACACATATATGATAGTGTCGCTAGCATCCATATGATAAGGAGCCCGAGCTGACATGGCTAGTCGTAAACCCAAAGTGGCACAAACTTACAGGGACAGGCATCCATGACCCAGCATCGAACGTGTCGGTCATCAGCGAGTGAATCCAGGCTGTAGCACTGGGCTAGCAGGACTCCGGTGAACCGGGCTGTAGCGGGCTAACAGGACTCCGGTATTCATCGCGTGACATTTCCCCGAAGGGACAGACACAGGAACGAAGAAGGACACATGCCGGCCAGCCTAAGTGTTCCAGAGCAGTAGCAAGCTACCATGGCTCAGTGGAAACACTAGGACACATTTCCCGGTAAGAGAGGCTACTAAGGATAAACAACTAGATAGCCAGATCCCACACATACCGAGCATTTCAATAACATACACACAATATGCTCGATATGTGCAAATACAACATGGCATCACAACATGACTCTACAACTCAAGTATTTATTCAATAGGCTCCGATGAGCGAGATATTACAATCATGGATCTCATGACCCAACAATCAGAGCATACAAGTCAAAGCACATGCGGAAGCTATGATGTCTGAGTACAGACATCTAGAAATGAAAAAGGCTGAGAAGCCTGACTATCTATCAGATCCTGCCGAGGGCTCAAGATCGTAGCTGAGGTAACAAGCTAAACGTCGAAGTCCACGTGGAACTACTAGTGAGACTGAAGTCTCTCTGCAAAAAACATAAATTAAGCAACGTGAGTACAAATGTACCCAGCAAGACTTACATCAGATCTATCTACATATGCATCATTATCAACAAAGGGGGTGGTGGAGTTTAACTGCAGCAAGCCAGCTTTGACTCGGTGGCTAACCTGAACTACGACTGCAAGTAACTCTTTTGAGGTGGCGCACATGAGTCCACATATTCACCATATCAATACACCACTATGGATCCGCTCCCGTCTCCCTACGAGAACGCCATCCATAGCACTCACGCTTATCTTGCGTATTTTAGAGTATCCACTTTCACTTGTCTATGAACTATGCAAGGGGTCCAAGTTTCCATATCCGAGGAATCCGGCTATTCGAATAGATGATGTTAACCCTGCAGGGGTGTACTTCTTCACACACGCTCTCGCCACTTATCGCCCTGTACACGTCATGTACCTCGGCAACCTTCAAGCGGAAGCCGGGCGAGGGAGTCGGCCACGACCTGACTAACCGAACAAGTCTCTAGTCCAGGTTTATCGCCTATTCGGGTTCCATCCGCAAGGAGATCCGGCCGGGGTGTCGCTCACGGCCCCAAACGATGTGAGCAGGGTTCCCAAGCCCACCATCCGGGTGCCACTTGGTACACCGTGCCACTGTGCCTAGTCTGTCCCAAGCCCACCTGTACCGGGTGCCACTTGGAGACTACTAACACTACCTACAAACACCAGAAACTAGTTGCAACTCCTGGACAGAGATCATGTTGATTAATAAGTCGAGAGGGGCACTTAAGCATTCCAATGTGTGGTAGTAGCTGGTCATGGATCACAAACACAGAACTCAGTTCCTGAGGACGGCTGCAATGAGACAACCCACCATGTACTCCTACATGGCCTCTCACCGCTACCTTTACCAAAACGTGTTCACACACTTAGCTCACACACAGTAGGACATGTTCACACGCCTCTGATTCATCCCCAATGAATCAGACCTGACTCAACTCTAAGCAGTAGCAGGCATGACAAACAAACATGAATGAGTAGGCACAACAGGGCTCAAACAACTCCTACTCATGCTAGTGGGTTTCATCTATTTACTGTGGCAATGACAGGTCATGCAAAGGATAAAGGGGTTCAGCTACCGCAGCAAGTAACAGATGAATCGTTGTTGTCCTAATGCAGTAAAAGAGAGCAGGAGCGAGAGAGTGGGATTTTATCGGAATGAACAAGGGGTTTTGCTTGCCTGGCACTTCTGAAGATAATATAGCTCTTCGTCGGTGTCATCGATCACATCGCCGGTACACGTCTATTGAGAGGGGACAATTACCGGCAAACAAGGAAAACACAATCAATGCAATGCGACAATATGATGCATACTATGACATGGCAATATGAATGTGTTTTGGGCTAATGCACTTAGCTATGATTTAAATGAAGTTGGTTTGAATACATGATTCAAATTCCAACTCCATATATGATTATTTAAATGCCCTTTATTTGTTTTGTCCAAAACAGAGGACAACCATTGTTCAAACATGCATGAAGATGGTACAGATGGATTCCTTGAATTTTTCTGATAATTTTTCATATATAAATTATTTAATTTGGAGTTACGATTGATTTTATATGATTTTTCGAAGTTTTGGATATTTTCTGAAATAAATAAATCATTTCTGATTTATTTAAAAACTCTAGAAAACATTTCTGCGTCAGTATGACATCACCCTGACGTCATCAGGTCAACAGGGCAGGTCCAAGTCAAACCTGACGTGTGGGGGCCACACGTCGGTGTCACAGGGCTGCTTAGCTCACTGACAGGTGGGACCAGGTCAACAGCCACGTCAGCTTGGTCAAAACTGACGTGTGGGCCCACGGTGGTTAGGTTAAGACTTAACAGAAAATGGTAAGGATTAAATAAGGGCGTGGGGCCCATACGTCAGCGGCTCTGGGGAGGGTTAGCTGGCCGTGATTAGTGCTAATCATGCGGCCACGTCGGCTAGTGACGCCGGCGACCATGGCGACGGCGGGACCTCGCCGGAGTTGCTCGGGATGGCGCTACAGCCCGTGGCTGGTCGCGCTGAGGGCACCAAGAGGGAGCCCGTGCTCCCGCGCATCTAGTGGCGCACGCAGCTGGGCACAGGGAGGCCGGGCTTCGCCGAAAACGGGCTCCTGGCGGTGGCCGAAGTTCGGGCGTCGGGCCTTTCGACGCTGCTGCTCACAAACGAGGGAGCTGAGGCGCTGGAGGGGCTCTACGGGTCGCGGCAAGCACAACGGGTGCACGCCTGTGACCAAATGGTCACCGGGGTTTCACCGGCGACGCGCCCGTGCGCGGAGCATCTCGGCTCCGGTAAAGGGGGCAGCTAGAGCTCGAAATCGGACATGGGGTTAGGGGGAAACGAAGCAGGGGCTCACGGGGATCATGCAGGGAGGGTCAGCGAGCTCGGGGAAGCACGAACGGCGGCGAATCGACGGCGACCATCGGCGGCGGTCGAGGACGAAGACGATGGCGTGGAGGCGATGCAGGGCTTCCCGAGGGGCTTGGCTCGATGGGGAGGAAGAGGGGATCGAGGTGGAGCTCCCTGGGGCGTCGGTGAGGCGTGGGTGTGGCGGTGGCCGCGAGGGAGCTCGTCGGTGGCGGCGGCTCCGTTCGGTCCGGGCGGGAGAGA
>NC_041384.1:232186054-232190958 GCF_002162155.2 Triticum dicoccoides | reverse complement strand
AGGGCTTCCCGAGGGGCTTGGCTCGGTGGGGAGGAAGAGGGGATCGAGGCGGAGCTCCCTGGGGCGTCGGTGAGGCGTGGGGGTGGCGGTGGCCGCGAGGGAGCTCGTCGGTGGCGGCGGCTCCGTTCGGTCCGGGCGGGAGAGAGGGAGCAGAGGAGGGAGGGTCGAGGGGGGAGAGTGAGCGAAACGGTCAGCGGGATCGGGACGGCCTGCGGGAGTCGTCCACGCGTCCAGGGGCTCGTCGGCAAGCAGGAGGTGGCCGCGCGGCCGTGCGCGTGCGAGCACGTAGCTGCTTCGGGGCGAGGGGAGGAAGACGACGGAGGGCTGCAGTGGTGGGCTGGGCCGGCTTCTGTAGCAGGCCGCACAGGTAGGCGCCAGGTAAGTACTCTCTCTCTCTCTCTGTTTCCTCTTTTCTATTTTCTGCAATTTGTTTTTGATTTGATTTAAAATATCAAATCATTTAATAAAATCCTAGAAACAATTATGGGTGCTTTCTGAATTATTTCAGTGACCCTTAACAATTTCCAACATTTATTTGAACATTTAAATTATTTATAGTATTTAAATGCCCAAAGTCAAATACAATATGGTTTACTCAAAAATCCAAAAATGTCTTGGAAAAATATCCATCATCTCTGGAAATGGTTTTCACCCTTTTCCATTAATCATGAACATTTTTGCAAACCAATTTGGGTTCTTTGAAAAATATTTTGAAGTTGAACCTATTTGCATTGCTTTGGTGCTAGGGCTTGGTCCTCCCCATTTCAAATTCATGAACTTCAAACATGATGCATGAATGCCTTGATGCAACTAATGACAGACAAATTCTAGGGCTGTGACAACTAAACTCCCAAACCTTTCTGGTTATGCAATCAGGTGTTGGGGATACAGGGGTAGCATAATATCTCACCCAAATCTAGCAAATCCTACATCCAGCTGTATCCATCCTTCAACACATAACCGAGAAAAACTTCGGAAACCATCTACCTCAACCTTCGAAAAGCATCCGGTATACAAGTTATGGCGATACTCCCGAACTCAATCCCCAGTACTTGGTGGCGTTGAGGTTATCTCACCAACGAACTGCATAAAAGAGATTTTCGATGTCGGCGTACTAAACTCAGGTATTCCAGAATTGCAACGATAAAATTATGACGATAACACCTCAGAGCTCAACTCCCCGGGACACTTCCACAAAACCCCTGACAGGAGGCACCAAGACAATGTTCTCATCATAAAACCATCGGAACGATTCCAAGATACCCGCGTGATCCTAAAATTTTTTTAGTGAAATTTGAGAAGAGAAGAGTCAAAACTCTATGTCAGGATGCCTTACCAGAGCGATGAGGAGACTGGGAAGTAAAAAGAATTCCTAAACTCTCCGATATATAATTCCTAAATGACTCAAAACATTTTTTTTCTAGACACAACTCGGCTGCTAAAAACGATCAAGCAATGGGGCTCCTAAGGTCAGGGAAGGCTCTGATTACCAAATTGTAACATCCTCGATGCGACTATAGCTCCCATGTGTCGAGGCACGACTTAGAGACATAATCGCATTGAAGACATATGTCGCAAGTTAGGCAATCTTCAAAACATCCCATGTAATATAGATAATAAAAGGGGAGATAACATAGTTGGCTGACACTCGCCACGTCAATCAAGTACATAAATAACATTACATCATCCAAACACTCATGGCCCGACTACGACGCCAAAATAAAAGAGAACCCAACATGCGACACGGTCCTGATCACCCCCAACTGGGCACCACTACTGATCATCAGGAAAGGAAACATAGTAACGTTGAGATTCCTTGTCGAACTCCCACTTGAGCTCAAGCGCATCACCTGGAGCGGAATCATCAGGCCCTGCATCTGGTGTAATAGTAATCTGTGAGCCACAGGGACTCAGCAATCTCGCACCCTCGCGGTCAAGACTATTTAAGCTTATAGGTAAGGCAAGGTAAATATATGTGGAGCTGCAGCAAGCGACTAGCAAATATGGTAGCTAACTTATTCCCAAAAGAGAGCGAGAAGAGGAGGCAAAGCGCGAGCAAGAAACTAGAGAATACCCTGTGCAAGCATTACTCCAACACCGTGTCCACTTCCCGGACTCCGCTGAGAAGAGGCCATCACGGTAACACACTCAGTTGATTCATTTTAATTAAGTTAAGGTTAAAGTTATCTACAACCGGACATTAACAAATTCCCATCTGCCCATAACCGCGGGCACGGCTTTCGAAAGTTCAAATCCCTGCAGGGGAGTCCCAACTTAGCCCATGACAAGCTCTCACGGTCAACGAAGGAATAGACCTCCTCCCAAGGCGTTCCGATCAGACTCGGTATCTCGGTTCTTCAAGACACTTCGACAGGTTAAAACAAGACCAGCAACACTGCCCGAATGTGCCGCCAAATCCCGATAGGAGCTGCACATATCTCGTTCTCAAGGCACACTCAGATGAGCTCTCCATACAACTAAAACCAAACCTCGAGTTTCCCCGAGGGGGCGCTGCACAGGACTCTAGTTTGGACCAACACTCAAAGGAGCACTGGCCCAGGGGGGTTTAAAATAAGATGACCCTCGGGCTCCGGAAACCCAAGGGAAAAAGAGGCTAGGTGGCAAATGGTAAAACCAAGGTTGGGCATTGCTGGAAAAGCTTTAATCAAGGCGAACTATGAAGGGGTTCCCATTATAACCCAACCGCGGAAGGAACGCAAAATCCGGGAACATAACACCGATATGATGGAAAACTAGGGCGGAAAGTGTGGAACAAAACACTAGGCGGGAGGCCGAGCCTTCCACCCTTTTCCAAGTATATAGATGCATTAAGATAGCAAGATAATATAATGATATCCTAGCAAGTAAATAAATGTTCCAACAAGGAACGACCTCCAATCTTCACCTGCAACTAGCAACACTATAAGAGGGGCTGAGCAAAGCGGTAACAATAGCCAATCAACGGTTTGCAAGGACATGGTGGGTTAGAGGTTTGACATGGCAATTTGGGAGGCTTGAAAGCAAATGGTAGGCATCGTAGCATTGGCATAGAAAAAGAGCGAGCAAACTAGCATAGCAAAGATAGTAGTGATTTTGAGGGTATGATCATCTTGCCTGCACAGTTGTCAGAGTTGACTGGATCCTCGAAAGCAAACTCAATGGGCTCCTCGTTAGAGAACTCGTCTCCCGGCTCTACCCAAACAAGACAAACAAGCAACAGGACACAATCAACCACGTGCAAGGATCAAACAATAGGATGCAATGATGATATGCTATGCGGGATGCATATGCAAGATTTGACAAGGGATGCATGAACCTGGCCTCAACTTGGAAATCTAAGTGTGCCACTGAAAATATGAGATGAAATCGCTTGAAAACGATATAAAGAACGCCGGAATCGGAGTTACGGTTTGGAAATGGCAAGCGATTCAAATATGACACCGGTCTGCGATTTACAGCAAGTAGCCATCTAAATGCAATGAGATGAACATGCTACAACACCCAAACATGGCATAAAAATACATGGCAGGGATGCATGCAAGATGCTTAACAAAAGTCTAGCACTGAGCTACGGCCAAATCATCCATTAACAGGTTCAAACAAGCATGGCAAAAATGCATATGGCAAACAGATCTCAGACTTAGTGAAATTAACACTGGTCTGGAATTTCAGATCAGGTAGCACACTTCGGAGCAAGAAAACTATATGCTACAGGACCTGAACATGGAAAATCAGAGCATGGCATGGAGCTACTCAAAGAGCTTAACAAAAGTCCCTTAGTGACCTTGAGCCACAAGGGATCAGAAAATACAATTGAAAGCATGTGAACATGGCAAAAACATAATCAGTTTTCAGACAGTGAAAACTGGCACATGCTGAAACATATCTCAAGTAGGCATGTTTACGAGCTCGATGCACTCACTACGGAGCAAGTCATGACAAGCTAAGCATACATCCATCAAGAACACACAAAATGCAAGCTAGAAATGGCAAGAACAATAGCATAGCATGCACGGATCAACTACAACATCATCGGCAAAATTGCAAACAAGTTGACAATCTGCCCAGATTCACAAAGTAGCAAAAGTAGAGCTCGATTGACTCAAGCTAGGATGCTCCATAATTGCAAACAAAGATATGGATGGATAGAGCACTACAAGATTAACAAAACATCCTTACTGAGCATCCTCAAAAGAGGCACAGATCAGTAGGAAACAACATGAACATATGGCCATATGAGATAAACAGGTCAAGAACTTGGTGGAAATGCTAAGTCCCTGAAATCAGAATTACCGAGTGCACCACTTTGCAACCCCGTGCTAGTCACCACACACATCACAAAAATACAGGGGTTGCACCTCTAGAAAGATGACAAAACCCTTAACAAAACATATGTAGAGCTCATGGGCAGATCATGTACACAACAATCATGGCAAAAATGACAAAAAGCTAAATGGAGTAGCAGATCTGACAATTATCTCAAGTAGCCCTCTTCTAATAGCATTTCGGGCATCAAGATGAACTCAAATGAAAATGATGCAATGGAATGAAATGATATACTCTCTGGGATGAACATTTTGATATGCTATATGCCAAAAACGGAGCTACGGATGCGGAGATACGATGCTATGAACATGAGCACATGGATCTGAAATCTCAGGACTTAGGAAAAAAATCAAGGTCAACCCTAGGGTTAGCTCGGATCTGGATCTAGCGCACGCCGATCGAGGATGGCCGGCGCCGAAGTTCGCGCTCGCCGGAGCTGCGGGCTTCACCGGATTCGGGGGAGAGACGAGGAGGCGCGGGATCTGGCGTGGGGGAGGCGGTGAGGAGGCCGCGGACGGCGCGGGCGGCGGGCGGCGGGCGACGGCGCGCCGGCGGGGAGGCGGCGGATGGCGGCGGGC
>NC_041384.1:232139762-232185691 GCF_002162155.2 Triticum dicoccoides | reverse complement strand
CGGCGCGGGCGAGGCGGGCGGGATGTGGGTGCACGTCCACGTGGCGGCGCGTGATTGGGTCCGGGCGGGCGGCGGACGGTGTCCGGCCGGCATGGTCGTGTCCGGCGCGGCGCGGTGGATTTTTTTTAGGGTTGGAGGAGGAGGGGATCCGGGATTTCGGGGAGAGACCTATTTATAGGCATAGAGGGAGCTAGGAGAGTCCAAATGAGGTGCGGTTTTCGGCCACGCGATTGTGATCGAACAATCTAGATGATGGAGAAGGCTTAGGTGGGTTTTGGGCCAAATTGGAGGGGTGTTGGGCTGCAACACACACGAGGCCTTTTCGGTCCCTCGGTTAACCGTTGGAGTATCAAACGAAGTCCAAATGATACGAAACTTGACAGGCGGTCTACCGGTAGTAACCCAAGGCCGCTTCGCAAGTCTCGGTCCAATCCGGAAATGTTTAATCACCAAACACGAAAGAAAGCTAGAAATGAGCACCGGAGGAGAACGAAGCGCCGGAATGCAAAACGGACAACGGGGAAAATGCTCGAATGCATGAGATGAACATGTATGCAAATGCAATGCACATGATGACATGATATGAGATGCATGACAACGATAACAACACACGGAGACAAAAACCCGAACCTGAGAAAATAAAATAACTTAACGTCGAAACGGCAAGAGTTGAAGTACAAATTGGGAAAGTTACATCCGGGGTGTTACACCTCAGCAGTTTCTCTTTCCGGGTGCTCAACACATGGTCTTGATTGACTTCTGCCGCGCCGTCTAGAAGGAGTCGGACTTGCTCAACTCGGACTTCACTCAATTTCGACTTGCTCGGCATTTCGAACGTCGCGGCGGGATTTTAAGTGGCGTGCTAGCTAAGCCTCTAGGCCGCCGCCCGTTCTTGGCCTGTCACGCGAGGGCATGTGGCTAGGCCGTCCTGCCAGCCCACACGTGGGACGGGATAGGCCCACAGGCGGGGCCCGCCACTACCGTGCCTCGGCGCCCGAGTGGATCCGCTGCGGCCCCGGTGGACGGTTGGGATTCCCGTGGAGTTACTGCGCGCAGTAACTTTACGTGGGTCGTGGGGGTCGTGGGGTTGTAGGCGCAGTAAATCCCCACGTCCGCCCCCTCGGCTTTGCAGCCCACAGGGCTATAAGTAGGGGGAAGAGGGGGGCACGCGCGCCCCTCCTTCCCACTACTCCTCGTTCTCTTTCTCCTTGCTTCTCCTTGCACTCCTTCTTCTTCTTTTCTTCTTCGCTCCGCCGCACGCCCAAGCTCCGGCGAACGCTGCAGTGACAGCTCATGATGAGTTCTTCCTCTGCTGTCGCGCCTCCCCCAGTGCGTTCTGGCACCTGGGACGGTTCCGAGGTTCATGAAGACCACATTGAGTTCCTCCGCCGGACCCGTCGGCTTCCCGGCGAGGATCGCGTGCAGGTGCGTCTTGCACTGGAGGGGGAGAATTCCCCCTCTCCGCAGGAGGGCGAGCGGGTCATCTTCCGCTCGCACTGCCTGCATGGGCTGGGGCTGCCGGCGAGCAGCTTTTTCCGGTCTTTCTTGGAGTTCTACGGCCTCCAGCCGCACCACCTCACCCCCAACACAGTGGTGCTGCTGTCCGCCTTCGTAGCCTTGTGCGAGGGCTTCCTCGGAGTCCTCCCCACCCTCGAGCTCTGGGGGGAGTTCTTCTTCTCCAAGCTCGGCACCCAGGCCGCGGTCGTGTCAGCTCAATGCGGTGCCTTAATCGCCGTGCGAAGGTCAGGAGCTGACAACCCCTTCCCCTCCATCTCGCTGATAAAGTCGGTGAAGATGTGGCAGAGATCCTACTTCTACGTCAGGAATGTCGCCACGAGGGGCGACTGGGTCAATCTGCCGGCTTTCAAAGCCGGCCCGCCGGCTGGGAGACTGCCCAACTGGTCGTACCGGGCCAGGTCGCTGACGCATGTGGAAGCCGGCGCCATCACCCGACTCCGAGTGCTCACGCAGTCGGAGGGTCTGACTGGTCCGGACCTGCTGGCCGCCTTCGTCTCATGCTGAGTTCTCCCACTCCAAGGCCGCCCTCACATGATATGCCAGATGAGTGGGTGCCACGACCCGAGTCGGATGTGCACCAAGGACATGCCTCACGAAGAGGTGGCCCTCATGGTGAACTACCTCTCGGACAGCAGGCTCCCGGAGGACTGGCGATTTGGCAAGGAGTCGTACTCCCGTGCCAACCCCCCGCCCGTGGTGAGTCGCCTTTATTTTCTTTCTTTAGATTGTCTTCTTCTTGCCGAGTTTTGTTTTGACAAGTCGGCTTTGGTTAGAATCCCCTTCTTCACGCACTAGCCGGCACCTCGGGGCCGGCCCGTGAGTTCGTCGCCGACTGGGCGGAGAGCGACGTCGACGACCCCGATCTGGGGGCGGCGGCTCTGGAAGAGGACGCCGAGGGAGGAGGAGGGACAGCAGGCGACTTCAGGCCTTCGGCTACCTTCGCCGACTGGCCTGAAGACAGCGCCAAGGGAGAAGATGCCCCTCGCCATCGGCCAGGAGCCAGACAGCCTAGCGCGGGCTCTTCTGCCGCGTCGGGCGCTCCAGGCGGCGGGAGGAAGCGCAGGGTCGTGCCGACCTTGTTCAGCAGTCGGCCGAAGAAGCCCAAGGGCTTGGCTGTGGCGACCCGGCGGGACGAGGCACCCGCTAAGGCCATCCGCTTCCGTAAGGAAGTGAAGAAGCCACCGTTGGTCTCCGCGTAAGTATTCGGTCTTCAAAGCTTTATTCTTTCTTCGTGATTTGTCTGAGTCTCTGCTTGCCCTTCTTTCTTCAGGGCTCCCCTCTCTCTTGAGCGGGTCGCCGCCGCCTCCGTCATGGGGTCAGCGGAGACGTCCGCCACCACTCGGCGGATTGACCCCGCTGCTGACCTCCAGGAGGCGACGGAGCGGAATGCGCACGAGAGGCGCAATGAAGAAGAGGCCCTCCGCCTGGAGAAGGCGGAGGCCGACAGGGCGGAGGCCTCCGCTAAGAAAAAACTAGCGGAGGCCGAAGCCGCCGCCGTGGCGAAGGAGCAGGCTGAGGAAGCCGCACACCGCCAGTCGGCCTTGCTCGTCACCCTGCTGAACTCTGCGCCGCCGCCTCCGGAGTTCACGGGGCCAACTGGAGAAGCCGGCAGGGAGAACCTCGTCGAGGAGAGGGAAGGTGGCGACCCCTCTACTCCGGACGCGCACGTTCCGCTGCCGCCTCCGCCGCCGTCTGAAGGCGCGCAAGGTGAGAAGCCAGCGGACCCTCCGGTGCCGCCGACCGAAGACGAGGTCGTGGCGAGGCTACTCCTCCAAGTCGGCTCGCCAACGCGCCGTCGTCTGGAGAGGGCGACTTCGGCACCCCGCCCCCTGGAAGCCGGCACCACCAGCTCGGCGGCCCCAGACGCCGAAGCGACAAGCACCGCACCTGTTAGGTGGGTGCGAGGAGGCGGCACAGGGCCGCTGAACCGGGCGCTCCTGGACGTCCAGGCGAAGCTCCGTGCTGAGTGCGACGCTCTCCAGAGTTGCACCAAGGCGTTCCTAGCGTCGCAGGCAGCCGTACGGGTACGTTTTTTTTCCTTTGGTCTTTGTTTTCTTGTTCCTCTCTGTGGGGCCGCGCCAGCGCACCCACTGGGTGTAGTCCCCGAGTTTCGGGCCGACTGCTGAGCAGGCGGCCCGGAAACTCGAATTGATGAACTTCTGGGTACTAACTTGTCTGAAATGCTTGTCGCAGGTTTACCACAACCTCCGCGTCACTGCCTTCAAACGTAACGTTGAAGAGCTGGGCAAGCGGACCGCCGACTTGGCGGAGAGCCGGAGTAAGTCCTTTTTTCTTCTCTGCGGGGGCGCGCTAGCACACCCGCGGGCTGTAGTCCCCGAGATTCGGGCCGACTGCTGAGCAGTCGGGCCGGATCTCCCCGCCGACCTACTTTATTGACGATTGTTATCTTTCTTTGTTTTCTTTAGGAGCCAACGCTGCTCTTCAACAGCAGCTGAGCGAAGCCAACTCTGCCCTGCGCGCAAAAGGGGAGGAGTGTAGCAAGCTCGCCACAGAGCGTGATCTACTGGCCACTCAGTTGGCAGAGCAGAAGGAGCTGCTTGTGAAGTCGCAGAGGGAGGCGGAGGAGACGGAAACCGCCCTCTTGGCCGAGTTCGCGAGCGAGCGCTCCTCCTGCTCTGACAAGGAGGCGCTGCTGTCCTCCGGCTTCCACGAGATTGAAGACATTGTTGATGGTGAGTCTCTTTATTTTCTTTCTTCGAGTTGCCGACTTAGATCGTGCCGACTCCTGGTTTTTGACAAGCTTCTTCGTTTCTTCATGTCTTTGCAGACTTCTTCCCTGGGCAGTCGCAGGCCGCCATCCAAGCCATCGAGGCCGACCGTGAGAGTCAGAGAGTGGAGGGTGCAGAGATCGCCGCCGATGCGCCCCGAACTCTTGACGAGCACATCCTGAGCATCGAGGCTTGCCTCCGGTCGGCTGACCGGATGCTACACCGGCTCCAGCGCGTCGGTGCCCAGGCGATTGCCGCCCTTTGGCCGGATATGCAGGCTCCGCGCACCCCCAACCTGACGGCCAACTGGCTGGAGGTCGCGGCTGGCCTGGAAGGGCTCTTCGGCCCGCGCTGGAGTGCGCCAGGCCTTGGAGTTCGTCAAGGCATGGTACCCGGGGCTGGATCTAGACCAGTTGGCCACGCTTCGGTCGGAGGCCCAGCCGGAGCTGGCGACTGCGGAAGACGCCCTCGTCAAACATGCTGCGGTGATCGCCGAGTACACCAACACCAGCATCTTCATCCCCGAGCGGTCTGAAGACGGTGAGGAGGTACCGCCGGAGTGGTTTGGGATGAACCCAAACTGCGGCGAAGACTCGGCGGAGGTGATTGGCTCCAGCGTCGAGGAGGAGGACGAGGCGGAGGATGGGGGCGAGGCGGAGGCACCAGAAGACAGAGCAGACGGCCAGCCTCAGCCCGACCGTGCCTCTAGCAACGAGCCGCGTGGAACCGAGTCGACTGTCGCCGGAGGTGATCAAGCCGAGACTAGCCAGCCGGCTACCCCGACGCCTGACGCTGGCGCCTCCTCCGACCCTCCGAATCCGTCTGCTGCCTCCTAAGCTGCCGCTATATCTTTTATTTTATCTGCTTCAGTAGTCTTTGAAGAACTTGTTAATTCGCACAATTCCACCCACGGGGTGTATTTTGAACCTCTACTCGACAATTCGGCCAAGGGCCTATGTTACGTAAATATATATATCTATCTTTTCTTGCTCATTGTTCTTTTGGCTTTTTCCTTTGCCGTTTTCTCTTAGCTGCCTGCCTTGCCAATCGGACAGCCGCTCTGCGGACTGTTGCTGGATCAAGTGCTAGGCTACTTTGGGAAAGCAAGTACTTAGCCGATTTCAAGATTGTTTGAGCAAGTTGGATAGAAGGCGACAATCCGACTGTCCGAGAGTCGGTTTGCGAGAAAGGCTGGAAGCCGTCTTGAGCTATGTTTTACACTTTGAGTCCTTAGCCATTTTTCATGCGAACACCCATTCTACCTTACCTCTGCCCACCGTACAGTCGCTCTGTGAGCTGTGGCTTCTGACAGAATACGGTTTAGGTGTTACACACTACTTGTCCGGCTGCAGGAAGCATTTCATAGTGCAAGGCGGAAAGTCCCTGAGCCGACTTGTCGAACCCGGTGCCAAGCGGCATGACAAAGAGTAACATACTTGTAGGCATAATTTTTATCATACAGACAAAATAGGGCAGTCCTCGAGCTCGTCTCGGGGGGCCCGAAGTCTTGGTACTTTAATACAAAAGGTAGCGTGGTACATACTCCATCAACTGTAAAATCTTCGGAGGAGATTTGCATTCCATGGCCGCTCTGTCTCCTTGCCGGAGTCATCCCTCTTGCGTGCTCAGGGCTTCTGAGCGTCGATCAGGTAGTAGGAATCGTTGCCCAGTACTTTGCTGATGATGAAAGGGCCTTCCTAAGGCGTCGACAGCTTGTGCTGGCCGGCTGTTCGCTGGATCAGCCGGAGCACAAGGTCGCCTTCTTGGAAAGATCTTGGCCTGACCTTCCTGTTGTGGTATCGGCGCAGGCTCTGCTGGTAGATGCTGGACCGGCTGAGTGCCAACAGCCGGCCCTCTTCCAGCAGATCGACACCGTCTTGTCGTGCTTCTTCTGCTTCCTCCTCGGTGTACATGGTGACTCGTGAGGAGTCAAACTCTATGTCCGTTGGGATGACGGCTTTGGCACCGTAGACGAGGAAGAAGGGCGTGAAGCCGGTTGACTTGTTTGGAGTCGTGCGCAGACTCCAGAGGACGGCTGGCAGCTCGTCGAGCCAGCAGCCAGCCGAGCGCTCCGGAGGCTCGATCAACCGAGGCTTGATGCCAGACAGGATGAGGCCGTTTGCTCGCTCCACTTGGCCGTTTGACTGCGGATGGGCGACGGACGCTAGGTCCAGTCAGATGCCCTGTGTTGCGCAAAAACGGGCCAAGGCGCCTTTGGCAAAATTTATGCTGTTGTCGGTGATGATGCTGTGTGGTATGCCGTACCGAATTGTGATATCGGTGATGAAGGTCACGGCAGTCGGACCATTCAGTTTCTTAATTGGCTTCGCTTCCACCCACTTGGTGAACTTGTCCACTGCGACGAGTAGGTGAGTTAAACCACCTCGTGCTGTCTTGAATGGTCCCACCATGTCTAGACCCCAAACTGCGAAAGGCCAGGCAATGGGGATGGTCTTGAGCGCAGAATCCGGCTGGTGCGGCTTGGAGCTGAACTTCTGGCACCCTTTGCATTTTTGGACCAACTCCTTGGCCTCTTCCAAGGCAGTCGGCCAGAAGAAACCGTGCCAAAAGGCTTTGGCGACGAGTGCTCTTGAAGCCGCATGGTGGCCGCATTCACCTTCATGGATGTCTTTGAGAATCGCCTGGCCTTGCTCTGGCTCTACGCAGCGCTGGTAGACACCAGTGACGCTGCGCCTGACCAGCTCTCTGTTGACTATGGTGTAGGTTGCCGCCCGGTGTTGTACTTGCCGAGCCGAGGTCTCATCAGTTGGTAGCTCTTTGTTCACCAGGAATTTGAGGATGGGCTGGGCCCATGAGGGTGCTGCTATTTCCTCGACTACCAGAACTGCGACTTGGACGAGGGCGGCTGGCCTGGGAGGCGGCGGGTTGGAGTCAACAGCCGCTTGCTGGGTTGATGAAGTCCCCAGGCTGACTGACGCGGTCCTTGGGCCGAGTTCTGGAATCTTCGAGTCCGCCACCGCAGTCCCCGGGCCGGGCTCGACTGTGGTGGCTTTGGAGTCATCCGCCAAAGTCCCCGTTCCGTCTGCCGGAGCTCTGGAGTCGGATCCGCCGTCTTCGGGAGGAGCCGGCACAAAAATGGAGTCTGATTCTGGTGAAGGCTTGACAGACGGCTTGAGGAGGCGTTGAAGGGTGACGCCAGATGGTATTGCTTGGCGGGTAGAGCCGATTCGTGCCAAGGCGTCTGCTTGGTCGTTGTCGTTTCTTGCCACATGGAGGAACTTGCACCCTTCTAAATACCCGCTGAGTTGCTGCACAAGGAAACGGTAGCTCGCCATGTTTGCGTCTTTCGCGTCCCAGTCGCCAGATGACTGCTGGACCACTAAGTCCGAGTCGTCATAACACAAGATCCAGCGGATGCCAAGTTCTTTGGCAAGCCGGAGCCCGCGAATGAGCGCCTCGTACTCAGCAACATTGTTCGAGGCGGCAAAATGGATTTGCAGTCCATATCTGAGCTTGTCGCCTTTAGGAGAGGTGAGGACGACGCCGGCTCCCAAGCCGGTGCGCATCTTGGAGTCGTCAAAGTGCATCCGCCAATGGGTGGAGTCAGGCGCTGGAGGCAGGTACTAGGTCTCGGCCCAGTCGATGAGGAAGTCGGCCAGTGCTTGTGATTTGATAGCGGTGTGGGGCTGGTAGTAGATGGTGTAAGGAGCCAGCTCTATGGCCCACTTGGCCACTCGACCAGAGGCATCTCGGCTACCGATGATCTCGGCAAGTGGGGCCGTGCAGACCACCGTGATTGGATGCTCTTGAAAGTAAGGCTTCAATTTCTTGGCAGCAAAGTGTACGCCATAGCACATCTTCTGGTAGTGGGGGTAGTTCTGCTTGGAGGTCGACAGTACCTCGCTTAGGTAATATACTGGTCTCTGGACAGGCAGCGCCTTGCCTTCCTCCTTGCGCTCCACTACCATGACTGTGCTGACTACTCGGCTGGTGGCGGCGATGTACAGGAGCATAGGTTCCTTGGGAGTCGGAGCCGCCAGGACGGGTGGAGTAGTCAGCATCTTCTTCAACTGGTGAAAAGCTTCGTCCGCCTTATGGTTCCACTCGAAAAAGTGGTCTTCTTCATGAGTTGGTATAAGGGGAGAGCTTTCTCACCCAACCGACTGATGAATCGGCTGATGGATGCTAGGCAGCCGGTGAACTACTGCACATCCAGCAGTCGGCTGGGTACCTCCATTCTCTCGATGGCCTTGATTTTTACTGGGTTGCATTCTATGCCGCGTTCAGAGACCAGGAAACCTAGCAGCTAGCCGGCTGGTACTCCGAAGACACACTTCTCGGGGTTGAGCTTGATCTGGAACCGGCGCAAGTTCTCAAAGGTCTCCTTGAGGTCTTCCGGCAGTGTTCCATGCTTTTCTGTCTTCACCACCACGTCGTCCATGTAAACGTGGGCGTTCCGGCCAAGCTGCTTGAGGAGACACTTCTGCATGCAACGCTGAAAGGTGGCGCCGGCATTCCTCAAGCCGAACGTCATGGTGAGGTAGCAGAATGCTCCAAACGGCGTGATGAAGGCGGTCTTCAATCTGTCAGCCAGGTTCAGCTTGATCTGGTGATATCCTGAGTACGCATCCAAGAAACTCAACAACTCGCATACGGCTGTGGAGTCTATCACCTGGTCAATTCTTGGTAGAGCAAATGGGTCCTTGGGGCAGGCCTTGTTGAGGCTTGTGTAGTCAATACACATTCGCCATTGCTTGTTCTTCTTTAGCACCAGGACTGCATTTGCCAGCCACTCTAGGAAGAAAACTTCCATAATGAAGCCGGCTGCTAGGAGTCGGGCTATCTCTTCTCCGACAACTCTTCTGTTTTCTTCTGATAAGCGGCGCAGGGGCTGCCTGACCGGCTTTGCATCAGATCGGACATGTAACTTGTGCTCGGCATGTCTTTGGGAGACAATGCGAAGATGTCCCGATTCTCACGGAGGAAATCGACGAGCTCGCCTTCCTATTTGCTGTCAAGGTTTGCACCTATGACGGCGTACCTCTCTGGTTGCTCCGGATCCAAGGGTATCTTCTTTGTCTCTTTGGCTGGCTTGAACGAACATTCGTCTTCCGACTCCTTTGGGTCGGGCGATATCTCCGGCTGCTTGCCATCCATCGCCACAACTCGTTCAAGGAGTCGCTTCTCGGCTGCGATTACCAGGGACTCGGCCAGCCGACTGCTCTCGGCCGCGCAAGCGGACAACTTCCGGTAGTCGCCGGCCACAGTCAGAATTCCCCTGGAACTGGGCATCTTCATCTTGAGGTAGGCGTAGTGGGGGACCGCCATGAACTTGGCCAAGGCGGGTCGGCCAAGTAGCGCATGCTATGGGCTCTCAAGGTCCACCACCTCAAACCAAACAGACTCTCTTCGGAAGTGATCTTTGTCCCCAAAGAGGACGTCAATCAGGATCTTGCCGATTGGTGAGCAGGAAAGCCCAGGAACAATGCCGTGGAACACAGTCCGGCTGTTCTGAAGTTGTCTTTGCTTGATTCCTAACTTCTCCATGGTGTCCTTGTACAGGATATTGATGTTGCTGCCCCCGTCTATCAGAACTCGCGAGAAACGCACGGCCCGTTTGTCCGTAGCAAAGGTGGCGTCCAGGACCAAGGCGTAGGTGCCCGGACTCGGCATCACTTCTGGGTGGTCTGCCCTGCTCCAGCTGACGGGCCTCTCAGACCAGTGCATGAACTCTAGCGTCTCTGAGGCTACTGCATTCACCTCTTGTCGCTGCAGCCGCCTGCTGCGTCGATCATTAGCCACACTGGTGAACACCACATAGCCTCCATGCTCTTCAGGGTATTTGTCTTGTACTGCGCCGACTGGCCTGACTGCCGGCTGCTGGGGCGGAGGCGGCTGCCCAGCAGGCAGGGGTGGCAGGAGGTCGTCTCCCTTGGTGATCCTGGTGAGCCAGTGGCACTTCCGGGTGGTGTGATTCGACGGCTTCGCGCCGTTGTGGAACTTGCAAGGTCCATCCAAGGTCTGCTCATAGGAGAAGGCCGGCAACCAGTTTGGCTTGCCGCCTTTTTGTCGCTTGGGCGGAGGCTGCTCTTCTAGCTGCTGGGCTTCAACGGTCGCGACCTGCCGGCTGCCGGAAGCTGGCTGCGGGGCCTTGCGCTTGTTGTCGCCCTGCTGTCGTCGCCGGCTGGCGTCTGCCGCCGGAGTTCTTGGAGCCTGAGGAGCTACTTTGCCAGTCGTGCTGATTTGAATTTCCGCCTTCATGGAGGAGTCGGCTGTGGCGTACTTGCCCGCTATGATCAGTAGCTCGTCGAGGGTTTCTGGCTCGTCGCAGCGGAGCTTGTGCTTGAGGAGGGTGCCTTCTCGGCACCCGGCTATGAAGTACTCGATGGCCTGCACCTCATGCACGCCCTCGCAGGAGTTCCGGAGCTCAGCCCAACGCGTGAGGTAGTCGCGAGTCGACTCGTTAGGACCTTGCACGCAAAAGGAGAGCTGACGAGGCTTGGGTGGACGCTTGTATGTGCTGGTGAAGTTGTGGACGAACGCTTCAGTGAAGTCGACCCAGCTGTTGATGCTGCGGGGCTTTAGGCTGTTCAGGCATGTCCGGGCCGTGCCTTGGAGCATGAGCGGAACGTATTTTACGGCAACACGCTTGTTGCCGTTTGCTATGCTGACAGCCGTGGAATAGTCGACTAGCCAGTCTTCCGGCTTCACGGAGCCGGTATACTTGGGCGTGTCTCTTGGGAGCATGAACCCTCTGGGAAAGGGCTCGTCCCTAATGCGGGGCCCGAAACAAGGCGGGCCCAGCTCGTCTTCTTCTTCCAGCGCCAGGGACCGGTGAAGTCGGTCGATCCGGTGGCGGGCGTCATTTTCTCCAACTCCCTCTCGGCGGCCAAGGCGGTCACCGAGAGTCGGATGGTCAACAGGCGGCGGGGAGACTCGCCTCTCCTTGCGGGGAGGGGGAGGCGGACAGTTGTCCCGTTGTTCCACTGCTCTCGGGCGGCCATCTCGGTCGCTCTCTATGGTAATGTGAGTCCGACTGTGGCTAACAGCCGGCTCCTTGTCCTTTCTTCCTCGGGTGCCGCCAGTCGGCGTCCGGGACGTCGCGCCTTGATCTCGGTGCGGGTCGTCGTTTGGCCATTGCGGCACCTCCGTGCGGCAGCCGGCCTCATTCTGCGTGGCGGCTGCGTCGAGGAGCCGCTGGACTCGCTCCATCATGAGGCAGCGTTCTTCGCCCTCGAAATTGTCCAGCTCATCCGCCGCTGCCTGGGCGGCTCGGATGTTCTCCGCCGGTGTAGCGTACACGGGGCGGCTAGCCCCAAACAGGCTGGCGACGGCTACGCCGCGCTGCTGGACCGCGCCAAGGCGGCTAGGCCCTGCCGGGGCCGGCGAGCCGCCAACAGCGCGATCCATCTCCCGCTGGTAAGCTTCTGACAAGCGTCTCATGCTGGCCAGCTTCTAACGTCTCCGCGTCAGCATCTTCCGGAATGGGCGCAGTCAGGTCTTGCAGCGCTGCGCCGAGTGAGTCGGGTGCTCCTCCGCCAGGGAACCTCGTCATGACTGATGACTAGCACCTCAGTGACGGTGCTTCCATCGCTCTCTGCGTGGGGGAGAGGTTCGTCGTAGACCACCACGTTGGTGGGGAATGCATCGATCAATGCGGTGTCGGAGTCGACCAGCATTGGGTCGGTGGAGCCTACAGACTCCAAGTCTACGGCAGGCTCGCCGGAAACGTGGAGTTGATCGAGGAGGCCCGCGAGGAGGTTTTCGGGGCCACCCGCGCCTGCGTCGGACGTAGGTTCGTCGGAGAGGCAGACCTCACCGACAAGTTCGGCCAAGGAGCTGGCTGCGCAGGTGATCTCAATGTCGCGCAGCGCGTCGATGCAGACTTCGCCTCGCGTGCCTGGCCGGCTGCACTCGCCAGGGAGGAAAAGGGTTCCCGTCCAGAACAGATCTCCGGACGGCGGTGCACCATGCCCCACGGTGGGCGCCAAATGTCGGGGGTTTGGTGCGACATATGCCAACGGATGGCTTATCATGGTGGGGGCGAGTAGAACGTCGCCGGTGCCTGGAAACGGGATGAGGCGAAGACATGCACGCCGGCGGATCTTACCCAGCTTCGGGGCTCTCCGGGGAGATAATACCCCTACTGCTACTCTGCGGGGTCTCCGCATGATCACTATGGCCAAGTGTTTACACGGTTGCTCCTTGAGCTATTTCTGGTGGTAGAAGAGGGCAAGGCTAGCTCTCTCCTATCTGGTATGGTCTAGAACTACTGGGATCCAACCCCTTGCATGGGTGCCCTGGGGGGTTTATATAGGCCTACCCCCCAGGGTACAATGGTAATTTGACTAGGCGCAGGCCCAGCCATCAGTGCCTCTGACCTCCGACTTCTCCGCCGACAGCTGGGGCCCACCGACTCGTGGGCCCCGCCGACTGGTCTGGTACGGAGCTGACAGGCCGCGTTCGCCGCGGGCGGGTCTTGCCGGCCGCTGATTACTGTTGCCATGCTTCTGATGACGCAGGCTTGGTCATGGGGTCGTGGCAACAGCCCCGCCGCCTGGCGGGCGATCACTGTGGCCACTCCCCATCTCATCTTGATTAATGGCGCGTGGGCCCCGGGGGAGGGCTCGGCCGACTCCCCCGGGCCGACTCCCGACGGGTCCGACTGGCAGTTCTCCCGCCGTCTCCCGAGGTCTCGCTGACTGGTGGGCCCCGCTGCCTCCAGGCCGTACAGACAAGCCGTCGTGGGTGCAGGACTTGGTACTGTGGTGCTAATGTCAGGGCCGGCTGGGCAACAGTGCCACGCTGCACGGAGATCTTCCCGGGTACGGCGTGCTGTGCCCATGCCTGCCCTTGGTAAGGGGCGGGAGTGGGCTTCACTGTAGCTACGCCTCCGCCCCGTCCCCTTTGATGAGGTCATGGGTTTGCTGGAGTCGCCGGCCGAATCCCCAAAGCTGGCTTCTCTGGAAGTCGTCCCTGGAACTCGGCCGTGAGCGGGCAGTCGGCCGCCCTGCCATCGACTCCTCAGGAGACGACTCTTCGCCCTGGGGTCTTGAGGGGCGCAGCCTGCCCCGATGTCTTGAAAGGTCATGGGACTCGGGTTGGCCTACCCGTGGCCCATTACTCCGACAGAAACACCTCATCCCTTCTTAATAGTATTGGCTTTTCCTATAGACTCAATGTGATCTTGGATCACTAAAATAGAAAATGTAAAGTCTTGTGCTTTGAGCTTGAGCCAATCTTTTATCCTTAGCATTTTGAAGGGTCCACTTTCTAATCCATGCCATGCCAACCATTGAGCTTTCCTGAAATATTCATCTTGGAATAGCATTAGCTCAATGAGCTATATGTTGTTAGGAATTACCAAAACCACCCAGGGATAGTTGCACTTTCAACCGGCAATCCACAATGACTCTTGGATGCCCAAAACGTGATGCCTAACCGGCTGGAGGATTCACAGTCCTCAAGTGTAACAAGTCTTCAGATCACGTGGACATAAAGACTTCGGTGATGCCTAACACTCTTTTGCTCTGGGTGTATAGGGCTTTTTCCTCGCAAGGATCTCTCTCTCAAATGCTTTCTAGGTGGGTTGCTCTCAAACGACAAAAGCCGTGCACTAACTCTGAGCAGCCACCAATTTTTGGTGTAGGGGGTGAGCTATTTATAGCCAGGAGGCAACCAGGCCTGATTTGTCCAAAATGACCCTGGGTCACTAAGGAACCGACACGTGTCCAACGGTCAAATTTCAAACACACGTGGCAGCTTGACTTGGGCTATAAGTAAAGCTGACTCATCCAGCTCTGGATAAGATTTGCTCTCATTGTCTTTGCTCGAAGACATAGGATTTGGTTGAGCATCACATCAGTCCCTTTGACTTTGTTCATGTGGACCCCACTTAACAGTGCGGTGGTTCCTATGACTCAACAAAGAAGAAAAAGAAACTATGAAACAACTATGTCTTCGCACTCCATAGTCTTCATGCGATGTCTTCTCATGTCATAATCTTGAATGTGAATATCTTCAGAGACCACCATTATCTTCAATATCTTCACACATTTTAGGGGTTATCTCTGGTAGGTAAACCGAATCAATATGGGACCACTACCTGTGTTATCCTACAATTCTCACAAACACATTAGTCCCTCAACCAAATTTGTCATCAATATTCCAAAACCAACTAAGGGTGGCACTAGATGCACTTACAATCTCCCCCTTTTGGTGATTGATGACAAACCGGTTGAAGTTTTCAACGGGGATAAAAGTATGTGAAATTTTAAGGATTGAGGTATTGTCTTCATAAATAGCAAAAGGCTCCCCCTGAAGATGTGCATATAGGTAGTTTGCTTTTGAATGCAAATACACGTGGCAGGTTTTACTTTGTGGAGATCCTCTTCAACTTATGAAGACAATTCATCATGCATATAAAGAGATAGCGAAGATAATGACATGTATAATGAAAAATGGACGTCTACGGAATGGCTACATGCGGAATTTATCATCGCATCACAAGGTAGCAGAATAAAGTAGCAGACGACCATCGAGTTTAAGTGTTACAACTCAAAGAACCAAGTGTTTCAAAAGACGAGAGTTGTAAAGACTTAGCAAAAATAATGCAACCACCCATAAGGACCCGCTTGAAGACTATCAACTCATATGCTTCTCCCCCTTTTGTCAGTAATGACCAAAAAGGTTTGAAGACATAGAGTATCTACTCGTTCCCATTACGAGTAGATGAAGGAGCAGGGTCGATGTTGGAGTTCGGTGGTGCAAACGGGCCTGATGAAGTGTCAAGATGTAGTGAAGCCATGGTTGGTGAAGTTGCGCCATCTTAT
Organism: Triticum dicoccoides; assembly: GCF_002162155.2. Lineage (NCBI taxonomy): Eukaryota > Viridiplantae > Streptophyta > Magnoliopsida > Poales > Poaceae > Triticum > Triticum dicoccoides. Next base: position 232,170,651 of record NC_041384.1, on the reverse strand, counting down.
TCATCGATGACTCACGCAACAATAGTTGCAGCCGAGGATGAACGCTCAGAATCTTCAATTGAGGAGTGCGGCGCCAGCTTGCATTGCGTGGAGGTATGGAATCAAATTTGAATTCCTCAGTGAAGCCATCTTCGCGAAGATCATCTTCAGAGCATAGCAGTGTGAGACTCTTCCAGGACCACCGATAGGCTTCATGGGCAACGAATGAGTTCTTGGTGGCCATGTTTCGACTGTGATTGACATCCACCAAGATACCCTGTATCTGACACTTGATCCAGTCATGATGCTTATCCTTCTTCTGATGTAAGGCCATAAGAAGTTCTTGGTCATTGAGTACACGAGAATGCTTCCGAGGCCTTTGGGCAATCGTACTATTAGTGGCTTCGGTGTTTGCATGATGGGGCATACGCATATTGCCAGCCAGAGGATAAGATGGAGTTGCATCATTGGGAACATGAGTTCCTTCTATTGGTTGCATGAAGCTTTGATGATCAACATTATGAAGATATAAAGGTTGCTTGGCAGGCTCTGGATAGATGGCTTCAATGGACAGATCAACCTCAGGCAGGAAGACAATGTGATTGCGTGCGGAGGGCTGATAGTCAATAGTTGAATGGAGCTTGATTAGGCGCATCACCCAGGGAGCATAGAACTTCAGGCCAAACAGATCAATCCCAGATGCAGCAAGTTTTCCGATGAAGAAATCCTGGGTATTGAATCTGATGCGATTGATGATGTAAAACACCAAAGTCTTCAAGGCTCCTTCAACTTTGGCTTCAGAAGTATATCCCTTGATTGGCCATAGAGTACGCCTTAGAATATGATAAACTATGGGGGGCAAGTACTCGAGGTCTTTGACGAAGAACTCTTTGGGGTATTCAACATCTTGGGGCAGTGGCTTCATCATGCTAAGCATCTCGCACATATTGGGTGTAGGCCTCTGGAAGATACTCTGCAATTCATGGCGATAACACTGACAACTAGGCTCATAGAACTCGCCTAGAGTGGGAAGGGAAGTAAGCTCGATGATGTCTTGAGCTTTGGCTTCATGATGCACATCTCCTGTCATCCACTCAAGAATCCATGTCTTCGGATCCCTATTTTAGCCGCAAATATGAAGTGTTGCATAGAATTGTAGCAGCAGTTCTTCATTCCAGTGCTCCTTGTCTATTACAAACGGTAGAAGACCAACCTCCCTGAAGCAGTCAAGAGCTTCTTCCAGACAGGGCAGCCCAGCAATAGCTTCACAATCAAGGTGCATGTGTGGAAAGATTCGCCCTTGATTGTATAAGATGCAAGAGTAATAGTTGCACTGCTGATAGCTCCAATATCGATCGGAAGAGATCTTTGGCTTCGAGTAAGGATTCTTGGCACTGTCAAAGAAGGTATTGTGTGCTCTAAAGCTGGCGACGCTGAAAGCTCCTGGCGATTTAGCAGCACCTGGAAGCCTTGGCAGCCTTGGCTTCGGCTTTTGAACCTGAGGCCTCTGCTTGACATGGTAGTCATACTGTGGTCCGGGAGCAGTGGGAGGAGCCAAGATAGGCCATTTTACAGTGACCAGTTGTCCACGATCAAAGGCATGTTCAATTGTGTGAGGCCTTGGAGGTGGAACAGTGGCTTCGGCATGCACATTGGCTTTAGGTTGCACATGAGCTTTAGGCACTACCTTTGCTTCAGGCTCCACATTGTCTTCGGCCATGACAGTATCATTGGCTTGAACATCATTGTTGGTGGTAGCCTCAGTGGTTTCAACCTCCGTTTGCTCAATAACAGGAGGGTCGGCCACAATCACATTCTCCTCGAGAATGACTGGTTCTGCAGCAGGGGTTGTGGCAAATCTTTCTTCTTCTCTTTCTCCTTGATATTCATCGGCTGATGCAGCCAGAATGTCTTCAGCAGCTTTGGCTTCAGACTCAGAGACATTCACAGTAGGGGTGGCTTCAGGAAACACTTGACGTTCTACTAAGCTTTGGTGCACCTCCCCTTTCGGAATGCTCGACATGGTGACCTGTGGCCTGGGGCCTTTGCGAAGCGTACGATATGCAGGCGACACCTTTGGTGATGGAGCGGTCTGCACCATGTAGTTGTCGTCGTCAAGCACCGGAGTGGTGACTTAAGGTGGTGGAGTTCTGGGTGTCTCTTCATAGACGGGGGTGTCTTGTTGAGGGTGATTGGCCCATGAATCATCCTAACCAATTGGAAACAATGGACGACCAACACTGATGAGTTCGTTGTTCGTAAGAACAGGCGATGATGCCATTTGGTGTTCAAGTTGAGGAAGGACATCGTCATCTTCTACATTATCTTCATGACCAATGTCTTCATCCGTGGTGGGGTCAACAGCTGGAACTTCTAAATTTTCAGGAGCCTCTGTGAAAGCAGGATCATGTATTACAAGGCGACACTCTTGGTTAGTGGAGGCTGGACGGGCAACAGAAATGGGCTCGATAACAAGGGGTTCAGAGGCCGCAGCACACTCTTTTTTTGAAGACTTTGTCTTCAACTTCTTCTTGGATGGGGCCTCATCAGAAGCATTCTTATGCTTGCGCTTCCTGGCATCAGCTTTAGTTGCCCTGGTCTTCTTCAGTTCCGAAGCTACTGAGGGGACCCTAGGCTTTGAGCCTGTCATGCTTGCAGGGAAGAAAATGCGAGGTTCTTCCTGCCTTGATGCTTCAGTTCGGGCCACATCAGACTTCTTTGTTGGCTTGGAAGCCATTCTTGGGTCAATGCCAGGACACCGGAGAGCCTTGCGCTTCTCAGCCTCATTGTGTGCTTGAACACATTTCTGCGCAAAGTATTTCATGCACTCTCTTGAACCTTTTGCTTCTTCACACTTCTTGTGAAACTATTCCTTTAGCTCATGCAACATCTTCTTGAGGATCTGAACATCTGCCACGCTGAGCTTGGCCATGTTCTTCTTGAAGTGAGCCTTCTCATAGTCAATTTTGTTCTTGAGCTCGACTATCTTCTAAGCCACGGCCAGCTCATTGACAATAGCTCTGTGAAATATGACGCTGATGTCCACCAGTAGCTGAAGATCATCAATACTGATGGTCTGATCATCAAACCACTCATCGATGAAGTTGTTCAGGATATCAACATAAAATAGGGGTATATCATTGAAGAGCTCTGCCTCTTGTTTGCTCTTGATGAGTAGCTCAACTGTGTCATCACCAAGATCTTCGTCACTTGACAGATCAATGGTGTCTTCTTTGTTCCAGAGAACGGCAGCTGGAGTAAGTTCATGCCCGGAAATCTTCTTGGACTTATTGGATTTCTTGGTCTTCTTGGCCTTCTTGGAGACACGAGACAGGTCTTCGGACTGCACACTGGCTTCAGGAGGTGCAGTGGCCAATGGCTTCATAGTCAAAGCTTTTGGTATGGCAGAGGGCCTTGAAGCCTTGGTCTTCTTCTTCTGTCGCTGCTTTTGTGGTGCTGGTGCTTCTTCAGAATCAGCGTCATCAGTGAATTGATCCACCGTAGCCCTCTTAGCAGCGATGTGTCACAAAAGCCCATCAAAGTTGGCGAAGGGGCCGATGATATTAGGATTGGCATCGCATGTGCCGTCAGCCCTCGGAGCAGACGGACCAGGGTTGAAGTTGAGGCCAAACTCCGTTTTGTTTTTGACAGCTGACTCCTTGGCAAATTGATAGTTGTGCTTGAAGAGATTGTCTTCGCGTCACCATAACAAGGATGATTGATACGTCTCCGTCGTATCTACTTTTCCAAACACTTTTGCCATTGTTTTGGACTCTAACTTGCATGATTTGAATGGAACTAACCCGGACTGACATTGTTTTCAGCAGAATTGCTATGGTGTTATTTATGTGCAGAAACAAAAGTTCTCGGAATGACCTGAAACTTTATGGAACATCTATTCGGAAATAATAAAAAATTCCTTGCAAAAGATGAAGACTAGGGTGGCCACCACCTGTCCACGAGGGTGGGGGGGCGTCTGCCCCCCTAGGGCATGCCCCCTACCTCGTGGCCCCCCTGGAGCTCCTCCGACCTCAACTCCAACTCTATATATTTGCTTTCGGGGAGAAAAAAATCAGAGAGAAGAATTCATCGCATTTTATGATACGGAGCCGCCGCCAAGCCCTAAAACCTCTCGGGAGGGCTGATCTGGAGTCCGTTCGGGGCTCTGGAGAGGGGAATCCGTCGCCATCGTTATCATCAACCATCCTCCATCACCAATTTCCTGATGCACACCGCAATTCGTGAGTAATTCCATCATAGGCTTGCTGGACGGTGATGGCTTGGATGAGATCTATCATGTAATCGAGTTAGTTTTGTTAGGGCTTGATCCCTAGTATCCACTATGTTCTGAGATTGATGTTGCTATGACTTTGCTATGCTTAATGCTTGTCACTAGGGCCCGAGTGCCATGATTTCAGATCTGAACCTATTATGTTTTCATCAATATATGAGAGTTCTTGATCCTATCTTGCAAGTCTATAGTCACCTATTATGTGTTATGATCCGTTAACCCCAAAGTGACAATAATCGGGATACTTACCGGTGATGACCGTAGTTTGAGGCATTCATGTATTCACTATGTGTTAATGCTTTGGTCCGGTACTCTATTAAAAGGAGGCCTTAATATCCCTTAGTTTCTGCTAGGAACCCGCTGCCACGGGAGGGTAGGACAAAAGATGTCATGCAAGTTCTTTTCCATAAGCACGTATGACTATATTCGGAATACATGCCTACATTACATTGATGAACTGGAGCTAGTTCCGTGTCACCCTATGTTATGATTGTTACATGATGAACCGCATCCGGCATAATTCTCCATCACCGACCCATTGCCTATGAGCTTTCCATATATTATTCTTCACTTATTTACTTTTCCGTTGCTATTGCTATCATCACTACAAAATACCAAAAACATTACTTTTGCTACCGTTAGCTTTTTCTACCGTTACCACTACTATCATATTACTTTGCTACTAAATACTTTGCTGCAAATATTATGTTTCCAGGTGTGGTTGAATTGACAACTCAGCTGCTAATACTTGAGAATATTCTTTGGCTCCCCTTGTGTTGAATCAATAAATTTGGGTTGCATACTTTACCCTCAAAAACTGTTGCGATCCCCTATACTTGTGGGTTATCAATGATGGGTCGGCATTCTATGCCTTCAGTCCTCGAACCATGCATGGGTAGAAGCCTTGAGCAATGGCTTCAGGCTTGGACTTGGGCTACATATTTCTGTATAGAATATCTCCAAGGGGCGCTTGATGGCGTTCTTTTCAGCATATTCAGCAGTCACAAATCTCTACTTGAACCATTCTTCCGCCCAATATCTTCGAATCCATTGGATTCGGGGCTTGCGCTGGTTGTAGCTTTCCTCGGAATCTGACTTGTACAACTCAAATAGATCTGGATGTAAATCCTTAGTTGTATCTCCATGGCGCTACCTACCGCCCTTTCTAGCTGAATTATCTGTTGCCATTATATTTGGATTGAATGGCTTCAAGACAGTGAATGGCTTCCTTTTGCTGGCCAGACAGGAACTGGCTTCAGGTGAGTGAATATGACGCTATAAGCACTCTGCAAATGAATGCAGACTATGAGAACCAAGGGATTCTCCCACTGACATGTACCTGTGACAGCATTAGAGATGCGGGGGAAGGGGAAGAGGTCATATGCATTCTCAAAAGAATTTGAAGATAAATCAGTTTGAAGACATTGACCTCATAGCACGAAGACATTCACTTATTTGATGAGAGTTGGTTCCAGATTTGTACGAATCCATGAATAAGTACATGTGAGGAATCTAACTAGTTGTGAAGCATAAGTGAATATACTTGGCATGATATGAGATGCAGATGAAGACAGATCCATATTTGAAAGTGAAGAAACCACTTTTGATTGAAGAGGATAGATTATGTTTCCAGGTGTGGTTGAATTGACAACTCAGCTGCTAATACTTGAGAATATTCTTTGTCTCCCCTTGTGTCGAATCAATAAATTTGGGTTGACTACTCTACCCTCGAAAACTGTTGCGATCCCCTATACTTGTAGGTTATCTAGAATATTTTCTGGCGCCGTTGCCGGGGAGCATAGATCTATTCTTTGAGTCACTTGGGATTTATATCTGCTTATCATTATGAAGAACTTGAAAGATCCAAGAACCAAGATTTATCCCTCAACTACGAGAGGAGGTAAGGAACTGCCATCTAGCTCTTCACTTGATTCACCTTCTGTTTTGAGTAAGCTTGCGACACCTAAACCTGATTCTGCTATTCGTTCTGATATGTCGCATGTTATTGATGATGCCACTTCTGCTATGCATGATACTTATGATGAAACTACTTCTATGCTTGATACTACTGTGCCACTTGGTGAATTTCTTGATGAACAACTTGCTAGGGTTAGAGAGAATGAAAATATTGAATCTAATAATATTGATGAAAGTGATGATGAGGACTCAGCTGTTATTCCTAAGGATTATGTTTTTGAAAAAGAAACTGCTTTAGCTATTTTAGCTTGCAAAGATAGATACGAACTCAAGAGGTTATTAGCTAAATGGAAGCAGCAATCTCTTAATGCTAGAATGAAACCTGACCCTGCTTTTGCTACTTCACCTATCTGTGTTACTGATAAGGATTATGAATTCTCTGTTGATCCTGATATAATTACTTTGGTTGAATCTGATCCTTTTCATGGCTATGAATCTGAAACTGTTGTGGCACATCTTACTAAATTAAATGATATAGCCACCCTGTTCACTAATGATGAGAGAACTCACTACTTTTATATCCTTAAAATATTTCCGTTCTCTTTAAAGGGTGATGCTAAGATATGGTTTAATTCTCTTGATCCTGGTTGTGTGCGTAGTCCCCAGGATATGATTTATTACTTCTCGGCTAAATATTTCCCTGCTCATAAGAAACAAGCTGCTTTAAGGGATATATATATAATTTCATGCAAATTGAAGAACAGAGTCTCCCACAAGCTTGGGGGAGGCTTCTCAAGTTACTTAATGCTTTGCCTGATCGTCCTCTTAAGAAAAATGAAATACTTGATTTCTTTTATAATGGACTAATCGATGCTTCCAGAGATTACCTCGATAGTTGTGCTGGTTCTATTTTTAGGGAAAGAACACCGGATGAAGCTGAAATTTTATTGAATAATATGTTGACAAATGAAAATAATTGGACACTTCCTGAGCCAGCTCCTAAGCCAATTCCTGAGCCTATTCCTAAACCAACTCCGAAGAAAGAGGTGTTCTATTTCTCAGTCCCAAAGATATGCAAGAGGCAAAGAAATCTATGAAAGAAAAAGGTATTAAAGCTGAAGATGTTAAGAATTTACCTCCTATTGAACAAATACATGGTCTTAATTTACCGTTGTTGAAGAAACATATGATCTTGATCCATCACCTATTGAAGAAACTCGTGGTCTTGATAACCCGACACACGTAGTAAAGGTAAATTCTCTCTATAGATTTGATGAAGGTGATATCCCTCGTTATAAGTGTGCTAGACAATGCTTAGATGAGTTTGACAATTTCATTGTTAAACAAGAAAACTTTAATGCTTATTTTGGTAGACAATTGAAATATAATTCCGATACTCTTGAATACTTGGGTGATTATATGGCTAATGTCAAAGGTGAAATTAAACTTATTAGTAAACATGCTTCTATGGTTACCACTCAAGTAGAACAAGTACTTAAGGCTCAAAATGATTTGCTCAATGAATTGAATAGTAAGGATAATGATAATGTTGTTAGATTTATGACTAGAGGTGGTAGAATGACTCAGGAACCTTTGTATCCTGAAGGCCACCCTAAGAGAATTGAGCAAGATTCTCATAGAAATAATATAGATGCACCTAGTCCTTCTAAAAGGAAGAAAAATAAAAATGATAGGACTTTGCATGCTTCTAGTGAACCTATTGTTGAAACACCTGAGAATCCAAATGATATCTCTATTTCTGATGCTGAAAAACAATCTGGTAATGAACCAGAAACTAGTGATAATGTCAATGATAATGTTCATGATGATGCTCAACCTAGTAATGATAATGATATAGAAATTGAACCTGTTGTTGATCTTGATAACCCACAATCAAAGAATCAACGTTATGACCAGAAAGACTTTGTTGCTAGGAAACACGGTAAAGAAAGAGAACCATGGGTTCAGAAACCTATGCCTTTTCCTCCCAAACCATCCAAGAAAAAGGATGATGAGGATTTTGAGCGCTTTGCTGAAATGATTTGACCTATCTTTTTGCGTATGCGATTAACTGATATGCTCAAAATGAATCCTTATGCTAAGTATATGAAAGATATTATTACAAATAAAAGAAAGATACCAGAAGCTAAAATTTCCACCATCCTTGCTAATTATACTTTTAAGGGTGGAATACCAAAGAAACTTGGAGATCCAGGAGTACCCACTATGCCATGCTCCATTAAAAGAAACTATGTTAAAACTGCTTTATGTGATCTTGGAGCCGGTGTTAGTGTTAGGCCTCTCTCTTTATATCGTAGACTTGATTTTAATAAGTTGACATCTACTGAAATATCTTTGCAAATGGATGATAAATCAACTGCTATACATATCGGTATTTGTGAGGATGTGCATGTTGTAGTTGCAAACGTTACTATTTTAACGGACTTTGTTATTCTTGATATTCCCGAAGACGATAGTATGTCTATAATTCTTGGAAGACCCTTTTTGAATACTGCAGGGGCTGTTATTGATTGCACTAAAGGCAATGTCACTGTTCATGTTAATGGTTATGAGCATGTGATGCACTTTCCGAGGAAACAACCTCAAGTTCATAGTATCAACTCTATTGGAAAATTTTCATCGATTATATTTGGAGGTTTTGAATTTCCTCTTCCTACTGTCAAGAAGAAATATGATATTCTTGTTATTGGGGATGTGCATATCCATGTTGAGGTAACATAGTGTTATTCGAAATTTCTCCGGTTCCATGTTATTTGGAATGAGTTTGTTAACAAGACTTGATCAACCTTGTTAGTGGATTCCTTTTGATGATCATGAGATGGATGAAACTAGAAGGCACAACCTTCTGTACCCTCCTTTTACTTTCTGTTATTTGTATTAAATAAAATAAAAATAGTATTTTCTGTCTGTTATCTGATTTATCCGTGCAATATAAAAATACCTCGAAAATAAAAGTTCTCCAAATGCCCCGAAATTTAAATATGATTTTTTCTAGAATATTTGAGAATATTTGGCACTAAGAACCCAGCAGGAGGAGCTGGCACCTGGCCACGAGGGTCAAGAGCGCGCCCTACCCCCCTGGGCGCGCCCCCTGCCTCATGGGCCCATGGTGGCCCTCCTCCACTTATCCTTGCACCCACACACTCCTTCTTCCTCCCACAAACACGAATATCCAGCTCAAACCCGAGTCCAGGCTCATTTTGCTGCTATTTTCGATCTCCTTGCTCAAAGCACTTCTCACAAAACTGCTTGGAGAGATTGTTCCTTGGTATGTGACTCCTCCATTGGTCCAATTAGTTTTTGTTCTAGTGCTTTATTCATTGCAAATTTGTGCTGCTTAGGTGACCCTGTTCTTGAGCTTGTATGTCAAATTTATATGGTCAAAATTAGTTTTGATGCATGATATAGGCTCTAAGCACTTGTAGGAGTAGTTTCTATCAACATTATTGAGCTTTGTTCACTTTTATTTTGAAGTTACTAAAAATTTCAGATTTTTTTAGAAAATAATGAAGAGATTTTTGAGGGGCTCGTCGAGCCGAAGCTCAAAGGAAAAGGAACAGAAGCCCAAGTACAATATGCATCGCACCGCGGAGGCCTCACCGCCTTCCTCCACGACCAACGTGAACAGTATCTCTTACTTAGAAATATCTTTGTGCAAAACTTTAATTTCCATTCTAGGAGCTCACCACCTACGGTGGATTTTTATTTATATGATGAGCATAAGGAGATGTCACTTTATGATTTTTGTCAGGTTTGTTTGGTCCCTTTCGAGGGCACGACAGAGGAACCACACCGCAGTGATGTGGATGGGTTTATTGATACCATAACTATAGGGGAAACGAGGAAGGTTTCTGATGCACGAATCACTAGCATACATTTTCCTGTTTTACGCTACTTTGCAATATTTGCTATTCCTTGCTTAATTGGTCGCGGAAACTGTGGAAACCTTAGTGTTCCTAATATTATTATCTTGTTCCACGGTTTATTCAGTGATAACTTTGTTAGTATGGGTGGTATTATTGCTAAACGGTTAAGTCTGAACCGTACAAAGGGCCCCATCTTTGGAGGCATCTATTCTTCACGCCTAGCTGCACATTTTAACATACCTATTAGGCATTATGAGAAGGAAGAAAAATTGCTGCCTCGTGTTTATTTAGATTATAAGAGTATGGTAGCACACAATTTTATTGTTACGAATAGGGAATGGGAGCTTAAATACAAATTGTTCTTTGATAAACATCATCCTGAGACAATTACCCTGCCTGCTCCTTCCTTGTTTGATTTATCTGGAGGCCAGTACCTTGTTCTGTTAGAGGCTATTCACACCTATCGGACCCTACATCAGCCACAAAGCCAGAGCCGGAACCACAAGTTCATCCTCCATGACAGTCTAATTACCATTGGGATTCGGAAATGATTGCCAGCCAGTGGCAGTCAGAGTCTTCTTCTTCGCAGTACAACGCCAACTATTACTATGGATATCAGCCAGGCCAGCCGTGGCCATAGACCAACTTAGGCCAAAAGCCTAAGCTTGGGGGAGTACGTATTTCTCACCGACATTACATTTATGCTCACACACTCATTGCTAGATGTTGGTGCTCATACTTTTTCATTGTATCATCCATGCTAGTTTATTTTCCTTTTTATGCTCTCTTCTTGTGTGTTTGATAAACCTTAAGAACAAATTAGTTGTAGCTTTTAATTAGTTTACTTTCCATGCTTGTAGTAGTAATTAAAAAGAAAACCCAAAAAGATTTCCTATTCTTTTTTTGCTTGTTGGGAGCTTTCCCGTGTAAATAGTTTTATTTCTTTTCTTTTCTTTGGGGGTCAATAGGAGAAGACCATAATTAAATTGTTGAAGTAGCTCCTATATGCATTATTATTGATCTGACAAAAGAGCCCATATTGCCTTGTCTTCTCCTGTTTATTGAATGCTTGCAGATTCCAGCTTAGTCCAATGCACGTGCACTATTATTATTATTCACACTATTCGGTCATGCAAGTGAAAGGCAATTATGACGACATATGATGGACTGAATGAGATGAGAAAAGCTGGTATGAACTCGACCTCTCTTGTTTTTGTAAATATGATTAGTTCATCGTTCCTGATTCAGCCTATTATGAATAAACATGTTTGCAATGACAACTAGAGATCATAGTTTCTTGTGCCATGCTTGATTAGCTAGGAGCTTATAATGGTTTACCTTGCGTGCCAACATGCTATAAAAATGGTTGTGATGTGGTATGATAGGGTGGTATCCTCCTCTGAATGATTTAAGTGACTTGACTTGGCGCATGTTCACGCATGTAGTTGAAACAAAATCAACATAGCCTTCACGATATTTATGTTCATGGTGGATTATATCCTACTCATGCTTGCATTCGGTGTTGATTAACTTTAATGCATGTTCATGACTGTTGTCGCTCTCTAGCTAGTCGCTTCCTAGTCTTTTGCTAGCCTTCACCTGTACTAAGCGGGAATACTGCTTGTGCATCCAACTCCATAAACCCCAAAGTTATTCCATACCAGTCCACCATACCTACCTATATACGGTATCTACCTGCCGTTCCAAGTAAATTTGTAACTCTAAACCTTCAAATAAATATCCTGTTGTGTATGCTCGTATAGCTCATGTATCAACTAGGATTGTCCATATCTTCCATGTTAGGCGGGTTATTCTCAAGAGGAGTGGACTCTGCTCCTCACTCACGAGAAAGTGGTTGGTCACCAGGATGCCCAGTCCCATGCTTTATGCAAACTAAATCAAAATAATTGCAAACAAAACTCCCCCTGGGACTCTTGTTAGATGGAGGCACTCGTTGTTTCGAGCAAGCGTGGATTGATGCTTGTTGGTGGAGGGGGGTATAAACTTTACCATTCTATTTGGGAACCGCCTATAATGTGTGTAGCATGGAAGATATTGCCATCTCTTGGTTGTTTTGTTGACAATGAAAGTATACCGCTCAAAATATTATTCATCTCTATGTCAAAACCGAGCTCTGGCACCTCTACAAATCCCTGCTTCCCTCTACGAAGGGCCTATCTATTTACTTTCATGTTGAGTCATCATCTTCTTATTAAAAAGCACCAGTTGGAGAGCACAGCTGTCATTTGCATTCATTACTGTTAGTTTACATTGAGTATGACTTGACTGGATCTCTTTTACCATGAATTACAATGTCTAGTCAGTCCTTGATCTTTAAAGGTGCTCTGCATTTATGTTTTGCGGTCCCAGAAAGGGCTAGCGAGATACCATCTTGTTATATCATATTATGATTGTTTTGAGAAAGTGTTGTCATCCGAGATTTATTATTATTGCTCGCTAGTTGATTATGCCATTGATATGAGTAAACTTGAGACCTAAGCGTTATTTTGAATGTGGTTAGTCATGATCTTTGCTGAAAACTTGAATGCTGGATTTACATATTTACAACAATAAGAGCAAACAGAGTTTGTAAAAGTTTTTCTTTATCACTTTCAGTTTATCAACTGAATTGCTTGAGGACAAGAAAAGGTTTAATCTTGGGGGAGTTGATATGTCTTCGTCGTATCTACTTTCCAAACACTTTTGCCCTTGTTTTGGACTCTAACTTGCATGATTTGAATGGAACTAACCCGGACTGACGATGTTTTCAGCAGAATTGCTATGGTGTTATTTATGTGCAGAAACAAAAGTTCTTGGAATGACCTAAAACTTTACGGAACATCTATTCAGAAATAATAAAAAATCCTTGCAAAAGATGAAGACCAGGGGGCCCACCACCTGCCCACGAGGGTGGGGGCGCGCCCCCTACCTCGTGGGCCCCCTGGAGCTCCTCCGACCTCAACTCCAACTCTATATATTTGCTTTCGGGGAGAGAAAAATCAGAGAGAAGAATTCATCGCGTTTTACGGTATAGAGCCGCCGCCAAGCCCTAAAACCTCTCGGGAGGGCTGATCTGGAGGGCTCCGGAGAGGGGAATCCGTCGCCATCGTCATCATCAACCATCCTCCATCACCAATTTCATGATGCTCACCGCCGTGCGTGAGTAATTCCATTGTAAGCTTGCTGGACGGTGATGGGTTGGATGAGATCTATCATGTAATCGAGTTAGTTTTGTTAGGGTTTGATCCCTAGTATCCACTATGTTCTAAGATTGATGTTTCTATGACTTTGCTATGCTTAATTCTTGTCACTAGGGCCCGAGTGCCATGATTTCAGATCTGAACCTATTATGTTTTCATCAATATATGAGAGTTCTTGATCCTATCTTGCAAGTCTATAGTCACCTATTATGTGTTATGATCCATTAACCCCGAAGTGACAATAATCGGGATACTTACCGGTGATGACCGTAGTTTGAGGAGTTCATGTATTCACTATGTGTTAATGCTTTGGTCTGGTACTCTATTAAAAGTAGGCCTTAATATCCCTTAGTTTCCGCTAGGACCCCACTGCCACGGGAGGGTAGGACAAAAGATGTCATGCAAGTTCTTTTCCATAAGCACGTATGACTATATTCGAATACATGCCTACATTACATTGATGAACTGGAGCTAGTTCTGTGTCACCCTATGTTATGATTGTTACATGATGAATCGCATCCGGCATAATTCTCCATCACCGATCCATTGCCTACGAGCTTTCCATATATTGTTCTTTGCTTGTTTATTTTTCCGTTGCTATTGCTATCATCACTACAAAATACCAAAAAAATACTTTTTCTATCGTTACCACTACTATCATATTACTTTGCTACAAAATACTTTGCTATAGATATTAAGTTTCTAGGTGTGGTTGAATTGACAACTCAGCTGCTAATACTTGAGAATATTCTTTGGCTCCCCTTGTGTTGAATCAATAAATTTGGGTTGAATACTTTACCCTCAAAAACTGTTGCGATCCCCTATACTTGTGGGTTATCAATGATGGGTCGGCATTCTATGCCTTCAGTCCTCGAACCATGCATGGGTAGAAGCCTTGAGCAATGGCTTCAGGCTTGGACTTGGGCTACAGATTTCTGTATAGAATATCTCCAAGGGGCGCTTGATGGCGTTCTTTTCAGCATATTCAGCAGTCACAAATCTCTACTTGAACCATTCTTCCGCCCAATATCTTCGAATCCATTGGATTCGGGGCTTGCGCTGGTTGTAGCTTTCCTCGGAATCTGACTTGTACAACTCAAATAGATCTGGATGTAAATCCTTAGTTGTATCTCCATGGCGCTACCTGCCGCCCTTTCTAGCTGAATTATCTGTTGCCATTATATTTGGATTGAATGGCTTCAAGACAGTGAATGGCTTCCTTTTGCTGGCCAGACAGGAACTGGCTTCAGGTGAGTGAATATGACGCTATAAGCACTCTGCAAATGAATGCAGACTATGAGAACCAAGGGATTCTCCCACTGACATGTACCTGTGACAGCATTAGAGATGCGGGGGAAGGGGAAGAGGTCATATGCATTCTCAAAAGAATTTGAAGATAAATCAGTTTGAAGACATTGACCTCACAGCACGAAGACATTCACTTATTTGATGAGAGTTGGTTCCAGATTTGTACGAATCCATGAATAAGTACAAGTGAGGAATCTAACTAGTTGTGAAGCATAAGTGAATATACTTGGCATGATATGAGATGCAGATGAAGACAGATCCATATTTGAAAGTGAAGAAACCACTTTTGATTGAAGAGGATAGATTTGACTGATCAAAAGGGCAGTAAAAAGGTAAGTTTTAATTACCGCTGACGAACTGCTAGACGAGGTGAAGAGAGGGGTCGAGTAGTTCAATCTCCCGCACCCTAACTTGGTAGCGGAAGATACCTACGGTGACGGCGGAGAGGACGAGGTCCGCGGTCGGCGTGAGGATGGCGTCAAAGAAGTCGCGGCATCTAAGCGCTTTGTCTCCAGCGTCGACGTGAGCTAGCGGAGGTGCTAGGGTTTGTGGGAGGTGGCGAGGTGGAAGAAGAGATAATGACCACTAGGTGTGAGTATTTATAAGGAAAGGGACAACACAACATAATTATGCAGGTGCCCCTGGCGGTTCACATTTGAAGGACACGTGGCCTGCATGCAACTTATTGGAAGTTGTTCCATGTTCCCCCGCACGCCTGGATTGTCGGGTGGTCGTTCCTGCTTCTCCGGTATTCAGGAAAAAGGACATGGCATTAAAACAGATTTAAATGATTGTCACTTTGTCTTCTGCTGACAAGGACTCAGAGAAGACAATCGACAGGTTTCAATAGAATGCATATGATTTGATAGATAGAATTTGAGGAAGAAGCACAGAAGAGGATTAGGGTCCGATCACATTCACTTAGATCAAGAAAAGATTCAAGCATGAAGACATAGCTATAAGTGAACGTTGTAAAGGACAGAACACGAATATATATATATATATATATATATATATATATATATATATATATATATATATATATATATATATATATATGTCAGACCAACTCAACATTGCGAAGTTAAACCTTGAAGTCAAACCAATGTTGAAGACAAACCAAATGCAAAGACTATGTGATTATGATGCCACATGAAACACTTCATAAGGATTTTGGTGGTGGCATTATCCACCGTATAGGAAGTATTAGACCCAAAAACGACGCGCAATTATTGTGGCGCTCCGAAGCCAAATTCCGCGTAAATGTATTCACACTTAGAGTGTATGTCTTCATTGATTGAAGATATTTGTTACTTTGTGTGTGGCACATCTAAGTCACCAACATGCATAAGCGTTAGGATGTGTGTCCAATTACAGGACATTTGAGGATTCTAAGATATTTAGCTCACACCGCAACTTGCAAAACCTTTTCTCATCCAAGGGCTTTGTGAAGATATCTGCCAATTGCTCTTCAGTGTCGACGTGAATGATATCAATATCTTCCTTCATGACATGATCTCTGAGAAAGTGATGACGGATCTGAATGTGCTTTGTCTTCGAGTACTGAACTGGGTTGTTGGCAATCTTGATGGCTCTTTCATTGTCGCAGTAGAGTGGCACATGCTTCAGGTGGATTCCATAATCCTTGAGAGTTTGCTTCATCCATAGAAGCTGAGTGCAGCAAGATCCAACAGCAATGTATTCAGATTCAGAAGTGGAGAGGGGTACACAGTTCTGCTTCTTTGAAGACCAATAGACAAGAGATCGTCCAAGAAAGTGACATGTGCCTGATGTGGACTTTCGATCAACCTTGTCACCAGCATAATCAGCATATGAGAATC
Organism: Triticum dicoccoides; assembly: GCF_002162155.2. NCBI lineage: Eukaryota > Viridiplantae > Streptophyta > Magnoliopsida > Poales > Poaceae > Triticum > Triticum dicoccoides. The sequence continues at coordinate 232,154,228 of NC_041384.1, read as the reverse complement.
CAACTAGATCAAACTCTGAGCCCTTTGGATACCACAATCCTAGTGTTGGCGTGTAAGCCAAATATCGAAGAATTCGCTTCAAAGCTAAGTGATGCAACTCCTTTGGTGCCGCTTGGAATCGGGCACACATGCAAATTCTAACCATTATATCTGGCCCAGATGCACATAAATAGAGTAAAGAACCAATCATGGAGCGGTATACCTTTTGATCGAACTCTTTACCATTGTCGTCGAGGCCCAGATGACTTTTGGTTGGCATTGGCGTCGTGTATCCTTTGGAGTCTTACATTCCAAACTTCTTTAGGCAATCTTTGAGGTATTTCTCTTGTGATATGAAGATGTCGTTGCTCTGCTGACGAGTTTGAAGACCGGGGAAGAATTTCAGCTCACCCATCATGGACATTTGATATTTCTCTTGCATCATGTGTCCAAACTCACCACTGTATTTCTTGTCAGTGCAGTCGAAGATAATGTCATCCAAATAGATTTGGCATACAAACAATTATCCATCATATGTCTTCGTGAAGAGTGTGGGATCTAGGGAACCAGGTTTGAAGGCTTTGCTCTTCAGGAAGTCTTTGAGTGTGTCATACCAAGCACGAGGGGCTTGTTTGAAGCCATACAGTGCCTTGTTGAGCTTGTATACCATGTCAGGACGCTTTCGGTCTTCAAAACTAGGTGGTTGTGCAACATACACTTCTTCTTCAATTTTTCCATTCAGGAAGGCACTCTTCACATCCATTTGGTGCAGAAGGATGTCATGACAGTTGGCATAGGCTAGCAGTATACAAATGGCTTCAATCCTAGCCACGGGAGCAAATGTTTCCTCGAAGTCAATCCCTTCTACTTGAGTGTAGCCTTGAGCAACAAGACAAGCCTTGTTCCTTACAAATTGACCATGCTCATCTTGTTTGTTGTGATAGATCCATTTGGTGCCTATGGTATTGGGCTTGTGAGGATCAGGACGCTTGACAAATTCCCATACATTGTTCAGCTCGAACTGTTGAAGTTCTTCTTGCATAGCTTGAATCCATTCAGGTTCCATGAAGGCTTCAACTGCTTTATTGGGTTCAGATATAGAGACAAATGCAAAGTCCCCACAGAAATTTGCTAGCTGTGTTGCTCTTGAACAAGTGAGAGGACCAGGTGCATTGATGCTATCGATTATCTTCTCAATCTGCACTTTATTTTCAACACGAGGATGAACTGGACAAAGACTTTGGTCTTGCTGATCATTGTCTTCATTATCAGTATGACTTCAGGCTGAGCATTGTCTTTGGGTTGATTAGGTGCAGAGATGATGAGTTCTTCTTCAGCCTGAGCCTCTGAAGGTATGATTTCTCCAGTGCCCATGAGCTTGATGGATTCACTTGGTGGGACTTCATCTAGCATTTGGCAGGTGCTCTCAGTTAGTAGCTCATGCGATGTCTTCTTTAGAAGCTTGTGAAGATAAACACGGCTGATGACGTGACATGCAGTGTCAATGGCTTCAGGCCAGAACTTCCTTGGTGTTTTGTACTCATCAAGCATCGTCTATGCCATCTCAATGAGGGTTATGTTCTTGCGGTCCACGATGTCATTCTGCTGAGGAGTGTATGGAGTTAAGAACTCATGAGTGATGCCCAATGTATCAAGATAAGTGTCGAGGCCGGTGTTCCTGAATTTTGTGCCATTGTCACTTTTGATGTGCTTCATCTTGATGCCATAGTTCGTCATGGCACGATTGGCAAATCTTATGAAGACATCCTTCACTTCATTCTTATAGAGAATTATGTGCCCATGTGTATCTTGAGTAATCATCAGCAATGACGAAACCATAGAGGCAAGCAGTGGTAGTAAGTGTAGAGTAGTGAGTAGGGCCGAATAAGTCCATGTGAAGCAGCTCGAAGGGACGTGATGTTGTCATGATTGTCTTTGAGGGATGCTTGGCCCTTGTCATCTTTCCAACTTCGTAGGCACCACATAGATGATGATTCTTGAACTTGACGCCCTCGGTGCCTATGACATGCTTCTTCTTCGCGAGAGTGTAAAAGTTCCTCGTGCCGGCATGCCCTAGCCTCCGATGCCAGAGCCAGCACTCTGAACCTTTTGCTAGAAGACATACTTCCAACTATAGACCTGCTGAGAAATCTACCATGTACAAATTGTCTTTTCGATATCCTTCAAAGACAAGAGATTTGTCAGATTACATAAGCACAAGGCAACGATATTTTCCAAACATCACAATCATGTTCAGATCACAGAGCATTGAGACATACATTAAGTTGAAACCAAGGGATTCAACAAGCATCACTTTATCCATGTGCTGATCCTTTGAGATTGCAACTCTACCTAGACCCAATACCTTGCTTTAACCAGTGTCAGCAAATGTGATGTGACTCTTGTCAGATGGACATAAGTTTGAGTCCATGAGAAGACTTCGATCACCAGTCATGTGATTAGTGCATCCACTGTCCATAATCCACTCAGAAGTCTTTGGTGTCATACCCTACAGTGCAGTTAGGGGGATAGACTTCACCAAGGGAAATGTGAAGCATAAACATTTGACGAACAAGCGGATTATGAAAGTTCAGGTCTTGGTTAGGATAAATATGGTGTTCGTCAAGAAATCATGGGATGGAATACATAATAAGACCATTAGGGCATTTTATCTTGCGCCCCACAAGATGTTTTAGGTCCCCAGCATAAGCATCAGATGCCTTTGATTTCCGGCTGGAGACCTTTCCCTGCAAAAGAGAGTTAATTTTTCTTAACCACCCACATCTTCAGGGGTGGCTTAGAAGCAATGAGTCTAAGTGCAGCATCTGAAAACTTTGGCTTTGGAGCCCTAACAAATAGCCTTGTAGGAGGTGAATAATACTAACAAGAATAAGCAGAATAGTTCTTGGTCTTATGAACAAAGTGGTTTGACGAAACACGCTCATATTCATAAGTCTGAGTATGGTTTCCCTTCAAAACATTGGCGTTAGGGTGACTCTAGTGAGTCCTATGTCTGTATGAAGCCTTAGTACCATATGAAGCCTTTGGTCTAGGGTTTTTCTTCTTCCCTGGTGGTGTCATGATGACATTCACAGGAAGTTTCTCAAGACAACTTTTGGGTACCCAGATCTTCTTCAAAGGTGGTCCATTCCTGCAGTTAGTACCAATATACCTGGCAAACACTTCACCATTCTAATTCTTAAACAGTTTATAGTTTGCATCAAAGGATTCATCAATGATAATAGGGTTAGCACAAGTGAAGCCAGATAAGGTAGATGGATCCACTGAAGCTCCCTTTGCAGCAACCCTTGTGGTTTTGGGGTACTGCTCAGGCTTCGAGTAAGAACCATCAACATTCATTTTCCTCTCGAACCCAACACCCTATTTCCTAGGGTTTCGGTTCAGAATCTGTTTCTTGAGGACATCGCATAGTGTCTGATGCCCTCTGAGGCTTTTGTACATCCCTATTTCAAGCAATGGCTTCAACCTGGCATTCTCATCAGCAATAGTAGTGGTATTCTTAGAAGAGGGGTTAGTTTCCACATTAGCAGTTGAAGACATAGCAACAATAGTAGTAGTAGAACATCTAGCAACAGAAGCAGCATTATCACGCTCAAGACATTTTAAACATGGTGGCTCAAAGGCTTCCTGAGCGGAACTGATTTGTTGAGCGCGGAGTGACTCATTCTCCTTTTGAAGATCTTCATGAGCCGATCTCAAGTTCTCAACCTCTTTCTTCCTTTGAAGATAATCGTAGGAGAGCTTTTCATGAGTAGTTGAGAGCTTTTCATGACGACTTTCAAGTTCCTTGTACTTAACGTGAAGATTTTTAATGTCTTCAATTAAGGACTAAGTTCGAGTCATTTCTATGTCCAACAGGTCATTGCTTTTGTCTAGTAACTTTTGAATATGTTCCATGGCATTTTGTTGTTCTGTTGCAATTTTAGCAAGTGTTTTGTAGCTAGGTTTAGATTCACATTCAGAGTCATCTTCACTTGATGTTTGAAAGTAAGCATCGCATGAGTTTACCTTCGCACCACGTGCCATGAAGCAGTAGGTGGGAGCAGAGTCATGCTCATCATTAGCATCACTATTGGTGACGAGGCCATTGTCTTCAGTGTTGAAGATGGACTTGGCGACATACGTTGCCAGACTTGCCATACCTGAATCAAATTCCTCTTCAGACTCCACCTCTGCCTCCTAAGATGTATACTCCTCCTCTGAATCCATCTCCTTGCCAACAAATGCACGAGCCTTGCTGGATGAGCTCTTCCTGTGTGATGAAGGCTTCGACGAAGACTTGGAAGAAGACTTTGAGGATTTCTTCTTCTTCTTCTTCTTGTCATCAAAATCATATTCCTTGCTCTTCTTCTTCTTCTTCTTCTTCTTCTTCTTGGTCTCATTATCCCACTGAGGACACTAAGAGATGTAGTGACCAGGTTTCTTGCACTTGGGGCATGTTCTCTTCTTGTAGTCATGTGAGGAAGCTTCATCGTTTCTTGAGTTGGATCTTGAAGACTTTCTGATGTCTTTCTTCTTGATGAACTTATGGAACTTCTTCACAAGCATAGCAAGCTCCTTTCCAATGTCTTCAGGATCCTCGGAACTGCAGTCAGATACTTCTTCAGATGAGGAAACGACATTTGCCTTCAAAGCGCGAGTTCGGCCATAGTTAGGACCATAGATATCTCTTTTCTCATATTGCTGGAACTCATGTGTGTTGATCCTCTCAAGTATGTCAGACGGATCGAGAGTCTTGAAGTCAGGGCGTTCTTGAATCATCAGGGCCAAGGTGTCGAATGAGCTGTCAAGCAATCTCAGAAGCGTCTTGACGATTTCGTGCTTGGTGACCTCAGTGGTGCCGAGTGCGCAAAGCTCATTTGTGATATCAGTGAGGCGATCAAATGTGAGCTGGACATTCTCATTGTCATTTCTCTTGAAGAGGTTGAAGATGTTGTGAAGAACACTGATCCTTGAGTCTCTCTGGGTTGAGACACCTTCGTTGACGTTGGAGAGCTAGTCCTAGACTAGCTTCGCAGTTTCCAGTGCACCCACACGGCCGTACTGTCCTTTGGCCAGGTGACCACAGATGATGTTCTTGGCGGTTAAGTCCAGTTGAATGAACCTCTTGACATCGGCAGTGGTGACACCTTCACCGACCTTGGGAAGACCGTTCTTGACGACATACCAGAGATCGACGTCAATGGCTTCGAGATGCATGCTCATCTTATTCTTCCAGTAGGGCTAATCTATGCCATCGAAGACAGGCACGCAGTGGAGACTTTGATTATCCCTGCAGTAGACATAAGTAAAACTCCAGGTGGTTAAACCGAATCACACTGAACAAGGGAGCACCTTGCTCTGATACTAATTGAAAGTGCTAGTTATCGACTAGAGGGGGGTGAATAGGCGATTTTTATTGAAGTCTTCAAAACACAGGGGCTTTGAAGACAAACAGTAGAAATGAACCTATTGATATGCAGCGGAAGGTAGACTACACTAGACAAGCCATAGTCAAGTAAGCAATGAAGTGAAAGCATGAAGACTGTTAGCAGCTAGGTAGTATGGATCAGGATGGAAGACAGTATGAAGCCAAATAGTAGACAGTCTTCACTCAGTGAAGTCAATCAGATCATACAGGTAAGCAATGACTTCACGAAGACAAACTGTAAAGTAAAGGGAAGTGAAGGATAGAACCAGTAGCTTGGTGAAGACAAGGATTTGGTAGACCAATTCCAGTTGTTGTGACAACTATACGTCTGGTTAGGGAGGCTAAGATTTAACTCAGAAGACCGCGTCTTCACCTTATTCCCCTTGAGCCGAGGACACACAATCCTCGCCCAATCACTCTGGCAAGTCTTCAAGGTAGACTTCCAAACCTTCACAGACTTCGTTCACCGGCAAACCACAATGACTCTTGGATGCTCAGAACGCGACGCCTAACCGGCTGGAGGATTCATAGTCCTCAAGTGTAACAAGTCATCAGATCACGCGGATAGAAAGACTTCAGTGATGCCTAACACTCTGTGTCTCTGGGTGTATAGGGCTTTGTCCTCGCAAGGATCTCTCTCTCTCTCTCTCTCTCAAATGCTTTGGAGGTGGGTTGCTCTCAAACTACAAAAGTCATGCACTAACTCTGAGCAGCCACCAATTTATGGTGTAGGGGGTGGGCTATTTATAGCCAGGAGGCAACCCGACCTGATTTCTCCAAAATGAACCTGGGTTATTAAGGAACTGACACATGTCCAACGGTCAGATTTCAAACACACGCGGCAGCTTGACTTGGGCAACAAGTAAAGCTGACTCATCCAGCTCTAGATAAGATTTGCTCTCATTGTCTTTGCTCGAAGACATAGGATTTGGTTGAGCATCACATCAGTCACTCTGAGTTTGTTCACTTGGACCCCACTTAACAGTGCGGTGGTTCCTATGACTCAACAAAGAAGAAAAGGAAACTACGAAACAACTATGTCTTCGTACTCCATAGTCTTCATGCGATGTCTTCTCATGTCATAGTCTTCAATGTGAGTATCTTCACAGACCACCATTATCTTCAATGTCTTCACACGTTTTAGGGGTCAGCTCTGGTAGGTAAACCAAATCAATATAGGACTACTATCTGTGTTATCCTGCAATTCTCACAAACACATTAGTCCCTCAACCAAGTTTGTCGTCAGTACTCCAAAACCGACTAAGAGTGGCACTAGATGCACTTATATGTTGTCTCACAGCTGCTGGTGAGTAGCTTCAACTCAGTGTCTTCATAAAGACAGGACCTTTGGGTCATCTCGCTCTCCTCAAGATGGTTTGGCTCACTATCTTCCCTAAAGTTCTGCCTAGCATAAGAGATACGACTCTAAAAGAGAAACAAGGAGACATGTAACATGTTTCACAATTATATAAGCAAATAAATGGATATGTTCTGCATAAGGAACATGTTTCTACAACTACAATTTAAAACTGGCAGTTTTCGCAAACATCCAATTAGATGTAAACAACAGTGGAGGAAATGATGCCTGTCAAAATGTATACTGGAACAAAGTTTGAAGGCTTGAGAAGGATGAACTTACATTACATGTTAACACGGGCTAGACAAAGCCCTTCTCCATGTTGATGGAATGACAGTTCAATAAATTCCCCAAAGAAACTTCTTTATAAGTGTTGCCATTGTTATACATTTTGCAAAGAGTAAATATAGATCACATAATATTGGAAGAAACAGAGGATAATGAAGCTCAGGTGCAGACTGATGATACATAATCAAATAGAAATTAATTAAGTACAGCGTTACAAGGCAAAAGTTACAGACAAGAGGAATGCAGACATCAACGTGTGCAGTGGCATTGGCTTTATTCAACATTTTGGTAAGAGTAAATGTAGATATGATAATTTGGACAAAGTGGAGGGCAGGGCAGATAAGATGCAGAGTAATGCTAGAAAATCAACTATCTCGTGATGCAAGTACAGTAATACCACAACCATTTGTTATTACTTGTCGCTCAAATGGATGTATCTAGAACTATTAAGTTCTAAATACATCCAATTGATCAACAATTAATTCAATACAAAGGGAGTACATGACAACAGGTACTTACATGAGCAATCCAAAACTTCATAACCATTGTGTTAATTCTACATTTATCTAAGAGTAAATATAGATCTTATAATTTCAAGCAAAGGGAGGATAAAGAAGAGAACATTTAATGTGATGCTATATAATCAAACAACAATGAGTGTAAGTATGCTGACAAAGGGCAAGAGGTACTGATAAGAGCAATGCAGAGCCCAGTATTGTTGTGAGATCCTATGATCCTTTGAGAGAGGAGATTCATCTGAAATTAGTTTTCATACAAGAGAGAAGGTAAGGCACATGTAAAAATTTCGGAGTTCAAATTTTGAATTGATATCATAGACAGTACCTGACGCTGGGCTCTCAGCAGTTCTAATAGGGGTTTGGCCAGTGGAGTAAGGGTAAAGTGTGGTACAGTTGGGCCTGTGTTTTCTGTGGCTGCTGATCTATATGATTTAATAGGTATCACTACCTTTTCCAAATACCTAGTTTGTACTCCTTGAGGATCTGCACTCACCCTCTTCCTTTTGGACATCTATTATGAAAGAACAACATTTGACTGGAAAAACATAGTATGACGACACATGGAATAGGTACAGAAAATGGATAGGTATGGCATATACTCATATATGATGCTTAAACTAAGCAGATGGTGTAACAAAGTAGAAGTAATGCAAGAGGTCAGATGCAAAATATGTGTGACCAATACAACCTTGCCAAGTTAGAGAAAGCACCTTGATGGGTGAATAAGATAGGCCATCCTCCACCATGCCAAGTTTGTTAGCCAGTGGATTGTTCTGCAATATTCCTCTCGTGCACCCATTCTCATATTCATTTTGATAATGTTCAATACCTGACATGCAGAAGTGATTCTAATCCAATACTGCCTCCCTGTAAACCCCTTTGTGCTATCTCTGCAATTCTTCTAAGAGATGCCATGCATGCTGTAATTTGGTGTGTGCATTTAATATAATGTGGCCTACTAGTCAAAATATGAGAGCTCCAGAAGTGATGATACTTCACAGATGACAGCTTCAACATATATTAAAGAAGAACAAGTCGACCTAACCTGACAGATTCAAAATATACTAAGGGAGAATAACTCGACCTAACCAGTCGACCGCAAATGTCTCTACTGCTCTTCTCAACAAAGAACATACTTATTAAAGAAGAGAAGAGGGTCATCTTAAAGAAGAGCGGAAGAGGAAGCAGATTGAAGATATTACAAGTCTTTCTATACAATGTCGGTTGCCCACCCATGATGAACCAGAGCGCATAGAGAGATACTATTCCTTCCGGTCTCTCCATATGTGGCTCACATGCATTTTGAAACTGAAGTAGGAACATTTAGCTGGCCAATTAAACATCTCTTAGTTTTACTAATATCAGCATAATATCATATTTGAATTTCTACAACTAAGCTTGTTTAGCTCGATAGGTGGAGCAGTGCTATTACGACGTGAACCATGTAGGCTGATCGTGGCCATCATAAAATGGGGAAATCGTAAGCATGATGAGTATAGTGTTGACCCTGGCAGTGGGATGGCAGATCTAAAGCTGCAAACCGCGCAAAGGGTAGTTAGCAACCAATGTTTGCTGTGAAATAACAACTAAGCTTTGGTATGGAAAAGAAAGTACAGTCAGTAAGTGACAAAGAAATGCAATTATGTTGTCTCTCTATATATCGTGACATGCATTTGGAAACTCAATTGGGACCTTTACCTAACCAATTAAATGTGTCTGTTAACTAATATCAGTATCATATCACAATCATATTTTAAAAACTAAGCTTTGGAATTTTGAGTGTTGTGTTGTTTAGCTTGAAGGGTGGAGTAATGCTAGTACGACAGAAAGCACCTACGCAGATCATAGTAGAGTAGATAAAAGTGGAAAACCCTAAGCATCAAGAGTAAAATCAGGAAAGTGGAACTAGCTGGACTAGTGGGTGGTGCACATGCTTTCCAAAACGAATATAGGAACATTAGGTGACCAATTAAACATTCTCTGTTTTAGTAATATGAGCATCATATCAGATTTGTATTTCAACACCTAAGCTTTGGAATTATGAGTGGCATGTTGTTTCACTTGATGGGTTGAGGTCTTCGGGAGTAGTGCTAGCATGACACGAAGCACCTACAATGATGGTTGTGAATATAAAGGGTGGAAACCATAAGCTTTACGAGTATAGTGATAGTGCCATGGCAGATCTGAAGGTGCAAACCGGACAAAGCTACTTCGCAACCAATGTTTGATTTCAACTAGCCACTACCATTTGGTACGGACAAGAAAAGTACTGTAAACAATTTACGATCTATTTTCCATGTGAGATCAATAACTTAAGCACATATGGAAGAGTACCACCTCTCTTGCGACGCCGTGCAAGCCCCTGCTGATATGTTGAGGGTGCTGCGGGTGTGATGGCTGTCGGCGGCAAGGAAGAAGACTTTAGACGGGAGAGGGCTAGGTCAGGGGATAAATGCTGTTGTCGTGGAGGCGACGGTTGTAGGAGTATCAACTGCAAGGTGGACAACGACGCCGATGAAGTGAGAGGACGCGATGAAAGGATCTTGGTCCGGCGCCATGGATGAGAGATGTCCATCTCTTGCGGTGGACGACGGGGTAGGGGTAGCAGCTCCGGTAAGGTGGAGGATGGGGTGGCAGACGGAGGAGGCTCGCTGTAGTGGGGAGGTTGTTGTGGCACCAACGGTGTATGAATGGGGAAATGGCGGGGGAGGGGGATCTCAAACTTTGGGACGCGCTTGTCTGAAATGTGGGAAAATTACGAACTTATCCCTTGTTCAAAATTTCAAACATCACATCGGTTAGGGATAGGACGGTAATCTCGCATGTCCCAAATATTTGTTGGTACTGATTTCGAGCGAGGAGAGGGTGTTTTGCCGCCCACGGTGTACGAACGGGACTGATAGGTAGGGCGATTGTGTCACGTCTGAGGGAAGTTACACATCTGCCCCTATTTAAAATATTTGCCTACATCAATTTCGGACGAGGAGAGTTTTTGTTTTTCCGCCCACCGTGTATGAATGGGGAAATGGAGGGAGACACATATGTCTTTCGGACGTGCTTGAATCAAATGTGTTTTGCCGCCCACATTTGGCGCCCACCGTGTCTGAATTGGCTCAGAGGCGGTCGTGTCACGTCTGATTAAAGACTACTCCTATCGACAGTAGTGTAAATCCGGTCGATAAGGATGTCAAGTGTTAGGGGTAGACAGTAATTTCCATCTCGCAAACACTTGCTTCGGGCAGCCCACAAATGATAGTGGGTGTTTAGCCGCTTCGTTCAAAATTTGGGAGAATTAGCATTCATGTTTGCCCCGGGCCCTAGAAACTAAATTTAAATCCAATTTGTGTTTGATTACGAATATCCATAGATAATTCTATGTTTTCTTATTTATTTCTTCAAACCCACGACAAAGATTTATTCCACCTTTATATATGATTATGATTTAGAAATGTCGTGATCTTTGAATTTAGTAGGTTGGATACACTTTGAGTCAAACAGTTATTAAATCCAATACAATATGCTCACACGAAAAATAGTTCACCTTATGTCAATCATACAAGTACTGAGGATTACCTCGCCTAAAAAATTCAGATCATTACAACACATGTACAACATAGGGGGTCTTACAACATAATCCATTTAGAGACATGACACAACATGCAAGTACAGTAATCTAATGACAATTTCAACTGGTATCTAAAGAAGAACTGGGATTACCTTGTGCTTCAGATAGCAGAAACAGCAGGACCTCCTCTGTCTTCAAATGCAACATTCTTACTTCCTCCAATTCTTGGGTTGCTTGCTTAATGCGTGCAGCTAATTGCATAATTTCCAGCCTCAAGATCAAGATTACCTCATTCATGGCAGCCACACCATCTCTTTCTGCCTCTAGTAGAGCCTCAAGAACTATAATATATGTGCTCAGACTGCTCTCCAGCGGTGTTGCCTTTGAACTGCTACCATCTGGTAACATGGATGGCACACTGCTTCCACAAATAGATTCTGGGGTTGTACATTGTGTCCTAGTGTGAACAGCATCCTGAAAGTTTTCCGCTAGACATAAATAAGAGATAGTTATCGCATGATCCAGGTAGTAAGCTTACATGGTAAACGACATACGAATTATTGTCGAGCATGGCAAGCTATGTTTAAATGGTTCGAAGCAGCATCAACCGAAAATAAATTAAAATGGTGAGATGAAACTAGGGATGTAAGTGGAAGATAAACGACATCTGCCAGTCCCATCTAGTTAGTTTTTGCTAGCGACCTAGTTCATTTTCCTCAAAAAAAGAAAAAGTCTTTTGAACTATCATACCACTAGTGGACTTTAAACGGGATTAAACAGGACCCAGTTGACATCCCTAGTTGAAAGGGAGTGTACCACTGCTATATTTAAGTTGCCAAGGCATCTAAGCAGTTGAAATAATCTGAGAAAGCACTTAACAGTGTGGCCTCATATAAACTATGAAGACAGTCTTGTAATGAAGTACATAGGAAAAGTTAAGGACTCAAATGAAGTAGGCATGCATTTCTTTACGATAGTACAACAGGCACTGTTGACATATTGGCCAACTCAGGTATAGCCTAACAAGTAACAAACAAGCATTCGAATCAAGCAATACAGCGAAGTAGACAACTAAACTATTTGTAATTCTGTAGGATTACAGGTTGAGGGCACAAGCCAAGAAAGCATCCCACACGCATTACATTTCACATGTACTAAAACACACTGGCTTACCATATGTTGCTGTGAAGCCTTGCTGCTGTTGCAATGTTCTTTGAAGATATCGTCAGCATCCCATGGTTGCAAATCTAGTAGTTGTAGTTTATTCTACGCCCTCTATTTATGTAAAATTAATTTTAATCACATGCACTAGTTCAAATTGATCATCAATGGTTCATCTAAAATAATGAAAGAAGGGTGTGTGCTTACACAACAATATATGTGTTTCACTCTATTTTTATGCTTGTTCGAGGTGCCGGCCCCAAAAGAACAAATATTTTTCTTGATGGGATTGGCAGCTCCATAATTAATAGAAGCATCAAATTAGTCATGCAACTTGGGAAGATCAAGAACACACAAAAAAGTAATGAACAGAGGCTCAGAGCAGTGATGTAATAGCTAGCATCAGAAAATGTAGGGTAAAACAAACAAAAAGCAGTGGAACCACATGCTAGTTTGCTGATGTGTAATTAATCATAGAGAACATGAAGCAGTCTGATGGAACCAATAGGTGGCATCAGAACAACACCATTATCATAAATACAGCATGGAAGAAGTAAAATAGTAGGCAATGATATCTAGGAAGTATAGTAATACTTAGGACAAAACTAAAGCATTGTAACTATATGTGCACTGTTTGTAATTTAGCACAAGTAACATGTTCACTGCCAGAAGTATGGCCCTACATGTGCAAGCAGAATAACACGTCTCATGAAAAATTGAATGATGCCTTGAAGAAATTCAAAGGTGTGGTGTGTATGCTAAGAAAGTGAACGTAGGCACCGGCCGTTGGATAATAGTACCTGATTCTCGGCGGCATATGGGTATAATTGTCATACTTGATAGCTAAGGATCATCGATCGTGCTCGTGTTGCGGTTGAGTTTTGGCTGGCTGTCACCGTTGCTGAAGTGGCTCCGGTGCTCCGGTTGCGGCGCCTATCGACATACAAGAAAGCTCATTTGTGGTAAGTGAACAGTTGCACGATAAAAGAAGAGAAAAACCGAAGGAGTACAAATCGAAATAACCTAAAGAGGCTGTGGCGTGAGTAAAGCAGGGCTGATGGAGTTGAATATGGTGTCTGTAGCAGGTCCAGTGTAGTGGACGAAGGCTTCAGCGGGCGTGGTGTGCAGTGCTTTCTATGAGGCGGATCTATTGCGGCAGATGAGGGCTTGTATGAAGGGCCAGCGATGGGGCGGACGAGGGAGTCATTGAAGGTCCTACACTGTGGTGGACGAGGGCGCCGGTTAAGCAGATCCGATGCGGTGGACCATGATGGCGGTCAAGGAGATCTGGAGCGGTGTACAAGCCAGTCGCTGAAGCGGCTCTGGTGAAGTGGTGAGTTGCAGTTGGGGGTTCCAGGGTGCGGAAGGTAGATCCGGCGAGGTGTGAGGTCCACCGCTGCGGCAGAGGACTAGATTCGGCGGCTTGCCGTGGTTGGGGAGTCAGGGAGGGGAAGGGGAGGGTCTCTGGGGAAGAATGTTAGGGGCAAAGAGGGAAAAACAATGGAGTTACCAAAGCAACCCTTTTCCATTCATGTGGCAGGGGTAAAACAGGAATATCACAGGGCTAAACTTTCAGGCGTGAGATATTTCGATGTGAGCGGGAAGTTTGAAAGCTTTTGACGCTTGAAATTATAAGTGTTCTGCTCTTGTACAGATGACTATGATATCCTGGCCGAGAATTTATTTATTTTTGCCCGCAAAAAGAGTGCAAGTTCTGAAAATCAATGTCTCCAACTCGAAACTTAGATTGTCCATCCAATTCAAATATGGATCATTGAGATACTACAAGCAAATACCATCATACGGTCCAATTCATATGAAATTCCAAATGTGTTTATCCTAAATATGATGACAAAAGCAAAAATGTGTACGTGTATGAATAAAGTGGATGATTATAAAGTGTGAACATGCCCGTATGTGTATAGCTCTAGGTTTGATATATGAATTTCAAATCACGAAATCCCGGCTTAAAAAATGTACCAACGTTTAAATGAATTACAAAAGCTAATGATGGAGTCGAATTCCAAAATTCCAATCTTAGGTTTGTAATTCTGGTACATCAAGGTATATCACACATGTTCAAAAGTATCGTTATCGCATATTCCAAACTGTGAAACAAATTGATCAACCATGAGTGCACACACTATTGGCCAAATATAGACACCTC